>NW_022436982.1:4986795-5502230 GCF_009761245.1 Sapajus apella
ACACACACTCATATATATTTATATTAAATAAAACTATATTAATAGGAATATACCTCAGTGTTATAAACCATAATTTACAAATTGAACACCTTTATAAAATATACAATAAGAGAATGACTAAATTATTATGAATAATGGTTTATCATAAAAACATCAGATATAACTTTGTAAGAATGTTTAATGGCATTGGAAATTCTCATAATACAATGTTCAGTGAAAAAAATATGTCTGTGAATTCATCAGTTGGTCTTTCCATCCAGTTATCCAACTTTCCTTTCATCTAGCTAATTTTATTAGTCATTGGCTATTATTTATGTGGTTCCATATAAATACAGAAAATTAAACCAACAAAATATTTTTAAAATTACACAATTATTTCTCAAGTTGTGAAAAATTGTATATTTTTTCAAATTTTAGACAATGGGAAGCATTTCTTTGAATGAAAAGAAATGTTTATTTTAAAAAGTTTTAAGGAGCGAGTAATTATAATGTGTGAGGCATTATTGACAAGGACATATTCAGTTATGGCTTTTATCAGATATATTTATTTGACTGTCTTCTGTGAATGTATCCTTTATTATTACTGAAAAATTGATATCAAATAAGAATATTAGTTGGAGCACAAAGGATTTTATGTAGCTTTACTTGGTTTTACAAACTTGGACACATTAATGAAATAAGTAAGCCAGTATTCTTAGTTCTTAGATTATAAGAGGTCGATTCAAACTATATTGTTATCAAAGAAAGCAATAAACTCATCATTCCTATTTTATAACCTGTGTGGAAAACTGTAGCAAATAAAGCTATTAAGTATAGGGCCTTATATTATTACTTCTAATGGCAACAGATCTTTCCCTCTAAATGTCTGTGTGTTTAGTAAGGGAAAGAGAGAGGTCTTTTCATACCATGCACATTTAGCAGATGGGCCATTAAATAAATCTCATTGCATAGGGTGACCAAATGAAGCTTTTGTGTGATGTTGATACATGTGAGCTCTAAAAAAATTCTTTCATTGAAAGAAACAAACACACCTATTCATGTTGCAATGGTGCTATGATTGACAGTGATGGATTAGAAAGTTTCTTAGAGTGTTCTTTAGCAAGTAAAAGTTAATGTAGAATTATTTCTGACAGATGTTTCACTATTGTTGCCAATAAATAAATGTGTCAGTTATGTGAACTAGTAAGGATTATATTGTTTCTTTGAAAGTTTGCATTAAAAAAAAAATGTTGGATTGGGGTCAGGAATGGATTCACTAGTCCCAACCATAATACCAGGTACCTGTGTGACACTAGGCAAGTTGCTTAAGTTATTTGGTCCTGAGTGTCCTCATTTCTAATAATTATTTTAAGGACTAAATGAAATAATTTTCAAATTAATATTCTAAGGAGAATATATGAGAACAAGGTGTTTAGTGATAATAATGTACATTATGTTTAGAAATCAGTTGATAACTATATGGATCAGTCAGAAAAATAATAAAATAAAATAATATGAGAAATAAAGTAGCAGAGCATCCCAGTCCCTCCCTACCCCTCCACCACTTTGCTTTTAATTCTAGCATGGATGTGGAATAATTTATTATTATTATGCCTAAACATGCTTTCAAAGGAGAAGTGACCATTATTGTGTCTTTATCAATAGAAGATAAAGCAGATGCTTATTGAGTACTTATCAGTATTTTAAGAAAGTGAATTTGGCTGTATCATTATTGATAGACTAGAAGTGATGAAAAGTTGGAGGCAGAAAACCCCAGGTAGGAGGATACTGACACAGTCTATTTGTGAAATAGTAAAGAATTATATCAGGCATAGTGGTGTGTGCCTGTAGTCCTATATCTTAGGGAAGCTGTGACAGGAGGATTGCCTGAGCCCAGGAGTTTGACTCCAGCCTGGGCAACAAAGTAAGACCTTATCTCGTAAAAAAAAAAAAAAAAAGATTTACTTTTTGCTAGATAATTTACCACAATAGATTCAATCAATACATATTTGTTGAAATTCTACTATGTGTAGGGCATTAGGCTAATGCTGGTTCTTACCATTCTGAGAAGATCTGAACTAGTGTTACAGGTGGAGTGTCTTGACTACAAGTTTTTCAGGTTCTTGACATTTCAAACAGAGAATTGGACAAAATACACAAACAAAGCAATGAAAGAATGAAGCAGAAAGCACAGATTTATTGAAACGAAAATACACTCCACAGAGTGGGAGCAGGCTCCAGCAAGTGGCTCAATAATACTGATTACATTATTTTCTAGGACTTAAATACGCTCCAGAGGTTTCCCATTGGTTACTTGGTTACACCCTATGTAAATGAAGAGTGACCTCTAACCAGTCTTATTGGTAGTGGAAGGTGATAAATCAGAGGCTGAAGTGAAGTTACAATGTTATACCCTATGGAGAACTCTGATTGGTTACAGAAATTGGACCAATAAGAGGAGGCATTTTGCATTTTTCATTGGCTATATAGCAAGGGGTGGTGGTTGCAAATGGAGTGGCCTCTGATTCTTTTGCTGCATGGGCATGGAAAGTTTGAGTTTTCCATTTGATTCGGTTCTAGGAAGTCAGCACAAATCATTCTTAGGTTCCCTGCCTCCAGACTCTATTCTCCTGCCTCATTTCTCCACTGAGAGGCATGACACCCTTTGATCTTTATGGGAGGCAGAGGGACTGAAGGTCTTTCTTCTGTAAATGCTTCATGCTGACTTGTGACATACCCCCTACCTATTGGGGATCAAGGGACTCTCATCCTTCTCTGTCTAGTGTACGCAAGGTAGCTTCTTGATGGCCAGCAGTGGTGTCTTCACCTGGAACTGGAAACCTTGCCATGGTCTCTAGGTGAGAAGAAATGAATTTGGCTAAAAGATTTAATAAGTGTGGTCTAGAAACCAAGGCAAGTATAATAATTAATAATGGGCTGGCCAGAGGAAGGAACCGTGAACCCTAACTTAGCATTTTTAACCAGGATCCCCATGACTCAGCTGCTGTCATGTCTTAGAGGTCTGATCAGCTGGTTTTGGGGCAGCATCCCTTACTATTCCTGATTGATTGACATAAAAACAGCATTCTTTCTGTAGGAAAAAGACATAGGCCCCTCTTTTTAGCAGTTAGGAGATCTAGTCCCTATCTATTTTACAAAGCAACCACTGCCAAGGATTCCATTCTATTTTCTATGGTGATGATACTTTGGGCAATGCCATCAAAGCCTTTCATAAAATCCTTGGAAAAGCGTCGGTAATAGAATAGGAAAGTTGCAAGCTCAATAACTCCTATTCCTACTCTCACTGTCACTCCTAGCCCTACCAAAATGTGTATGAGTTGGATGGCTCATTTGTGCCTGGCAGTAGCTGTTAAAGGTATAATGAGGGATTGGTTGTTGGGAGATATATTGATTTTAGAGGCCAAATAAATAAGTGTACAGATTTCAGTCCAATTGGCTGGTAATCATAAATAGAAACTGGTCCCACATAGCAAAATGGTTCCCTGTTTTTCAAGAAGAAAATTGTTTTCTGTGGTGATCAAGTGGGTTATCTTGTTTTTGATTTTCCAAGAGGTTAAGCTCCCTGCTAAGGTGACCCCATTTAAGGGCTAGAAAAGACCTTAGGAAATATCTGGAGTTGCCCCAGAAGTTCTGTTTTCCCAGTTGAGGTAGTTACACTTACTGCTCACCAACAACCACCCAGAGGTGGTATTTTTGTACCTGGGAGCCAAAGGGCAACTAGATGTCTCAGGATTAGTACAGTCTTCCCAAGAGAAAATAAGAACACAGCTACTATTTTACTTATAAGCCAATTATGTTGATACAACATATAACAATAAGTGTGTATACAAATAAACACATCTAGACATGTATACACACAAATATAGATCCAATAGCTTTTACCTTGAAACTCTAGCTATGAGATAGCAATATAAGCTTACGGTTTTATATGGTTATACATTGCTTTTCCCAATGGGTAACCCAATGAATATTGTGAACCAAAATTTTGGGTAAAACAATTTCCTTGACAGTTTGATTTTTAAGCTCCAAAGAACACTGGGGCCAAACAGCACCAAATGAGAGCGTCACATGCTAACCAGGTCATACCCTGATTAGAAAAGCATCACAAAAGCCTGTATACATGCAACTTCATCCCACTTTGCCATTCAACAACAAACTCCAGATTCCAAACAATATTTGGGCTAAACAGTATTGCAAAAGAATATCAAATATTTCCTCCTTAGGTCATCAGGGCCAAATTGATTCCAATGATTGAGGATGCAGCCAAGGAGGGAGTAAGGTGGAATAGATGGATTGTTTCTCATAGCGATCTGGAAAAGAGAGAATTTTTAAAAATTAATTTTCCTAATTTATTTATTTTCCTTCCCTCCCTCCCTCCCTCCCACCCTCCCTCCCTCCCTCCTTCCCTCCCTCCGTCTTTCTCTTTCTCTTTCTCTCTTTCCCTTTCTCTCTCTCTTTTTTTCTTGTGCTTTAAGCTCTGGGATATATGTGCACATCCCACAGGGTTGTTGTGTAGGCACACACATGCCATGGTGGTTTACAGTCTCCATCCCTCTATCACCTACATCTGGCATTTCTCCCAATGTTTTCCCTCCCCAGCCTCCCTGCCCCCAAACTGTCCTTCTCTAGCTCTCCACCCCCAACAGACCCCAGTGTGTGATGCTCCCCTTCCTATGCCCATGTTTTCTCATTGTTCAACACCCACCTATGAGTGAGAAAGTGAGATGTTTGCTTTTCTGATCTTGTGTCAGTTTGCTGCGAATGATGGTTTCCAGATTCATCTGTGTCCCTACAAAGGACACAAACTCATCACTATTTTTATGGCTGCATATTACATGGTGTATATGTGCCACATTTTCTTTGTCCAGTCTATCATTGATGGGCATTTGGGTTGGTTCCAGGTCTTTGCTATTGTAAACAGTGCCACAATGAGCATATGTGTGCATGCGTCTTTATAACAGAACAATTTATAATCCTTTGGATATATACCCAGTAATGGGATTGCTGGGTCAAATGGAATTTCTATTTCTAAAGCCTTGAGGAATCGCCACACTGTCTTCCACAATAGTTGAACTGATTTACACTCCCACCAACAGTATAAAAGTTTTTCTTTTTCTGCCCATCTCCAGCATCTGTTGTCTCAGATTTTTTAATGAACTCCATTCTAACTGGTGTGAGATGGTATCTCAGTATGGTTTTGATTTGCATTTCTCTAATGTCCAGTGATGATGAACATTTTTTCATACATTTGTTGGTCACATAAATGTCTTCTTTTGAACAGTCTCTGTTCATATCCTTTGCCTACTTTTTGATGGGATTGTGTGTTTTTTCTTATAACTCTGCTTTAGTTCTTTGTAGAGTCTGGATATTAGCCCTTTGTCAGATGGGTAGATTGCAAAAATTTTTTCCCATTTTGTTAGTTGCCAGTTGACTCTAATGATTGTTTCTTATTGCTGTGCAGAAACTCTTGTGTTTAATTAGATTCCATTTGTCTATTTTAGCTTCTGTTACCATTGCTTTTGGTGTTTTAGTCCTAAAGTCTTTTCCTGTGCCTAAGTCCTGAAGGGTATAGCCTAGCTTTTCTCCTAGGTTTTTATGGTGTTAGGTCTTATGTCTAAATCTTTGATCCACTTGGAGTTAATTTTAGTGTAAGGTGTCAGGAAGGGGTCCAGTTTCAGCTTTCTGCACATGGCTACCCAGTTTTCCCAACACCATTTATTGAACAGGGAATCCTTTCCACTTTGCCTGTTTTTGTCAGTTTTGTCAAAGATCGGATGGTTGTAGATGTGTGGCATTGCTTCCAGGAACTCTGTTCTGTTCCATTGGTCTATATCTCTGTTTTGGTACCAGTACCATGCTGTTTTGATTACTGTAGCCTTGTAGCATAATTTGAAGTCTGGTAGTGTGAGGCCTCCAGCTTTGTACTTTTTGCTTAGGACTGTCTGGGCTACTTGGGCTTTCTTTTGGTTCCAGATGAAGTTTACAGTGGTTTTTTCCAGGTCTGTGAAAATCAATGGTAGCTTGATGGGGATAGCATTGAATCTGTAAATTACTTTGGGCAGTATGGCAATTTTCATGATATTGATTCTTCCTAACCATGAGCATGGGATGTTTTTCCATCTGTTTGTGTTGTCTCTTATTTCCTTGAGCAGTGGTTTATAGTTCTCCTTGAAGAGGTCCTTTACATTCTTTGTTAGTTGCATTCCTACGTATTTTATTCTCTTTGTAGCAGTTGTGAATGGGAGTTCACTCATAATTTGGCTGTTTGTCTGTTATTTGTGTGTAGGAATGCTTGTGATTTTTGCATTGATTTTGTATCCTAAGACTTTGCTGAAAAGAGAGAGAAAATTCTAAGGAGGGCTTGGTACTAGACCTCAGAACCTCCACCTAGTGTATCCCCTTGGGGATATTAAGGTCTAGAGTTGGATCATCTAGGGTGTCTCTCTTTGGGGTTTAATCTTAGAATGTTAGATATCTCTGACCTTAGGTGGGCACCAGTGCCACTTTGTTTGTTTTCCCTCCAGAGACAATGGCCTACTATGAGCTTTTCTTTTGTCCCTGGATGAAGACCTCGACTTGTGGCATCCTTATAATTTGATAAAGCCATGCTTTTCCATGTTTCCCCTTCCATCATAGTGACAGCCATGGACTTTAGTCATAGGATCCAAAGGCTGGGTGGGTTTCTTTTCTCCTTAGCCAATTGAATGGATTGAGTAGGAGAAGGGAGGTCAAGTCGGCTGAGTTAAATTATCTTTTGCCATTATGGATTAACTTTATAGGAAAATTTAGCATAGAAAAAGAGAGTTTAATTTGCCTGAAATATATGTGAGTTCACCCTGGATGAGTTGCCACTGCCAATTGCATCATGCATAATGCTCGGGGACTATAACCAGGAAAGACAGAAAAGCCTCCTTCCCATTTCCAGGCAGGGCAGCTGTCCTCATGTACTTTGTGGCCTTCAGGTAACACCAGAGAGTGGCCCCGGCCATTTGCCTCAATTACTAAGGAAAAATGAAAAAGGAGAAAGACTCAGGTCCCTCATCTGAACCTGATGATGGTGGTCAGGTGCTTCCACATGAAAACCTTTCAGTTTCACTGGAGAGTAGTGCTGGCCAGAAACCAGCAGCAGCCATCATGCTTAAGTGCTGTCTACTGTGGGTCCCTAGCTGGAAAGAGAAAAAGACAAAGAGAAAAGAGTTCCCCTGTATGGAGCAGAGAGAAAAAGGGGAAACAAAAAGAAAATAAAAATAAATCCCAAACTCTGGGCCTACCTTCTGGCCAGTTCACCAGAATATTTTGCCAGTGGAGGTTCTTGACTACAGGTCATCCAGGCTCTTGGAAATTTCAACAAAGAATTGGAGAAAATGCACAAACAAAGCAATGAAAAAGTGAAGCAATTAAAACACAGAATTCTGGAAACAAAAGTACACTTCACAGAGTGGGAACATGCTTGAGCAAGTGGCTTACGAGCACTGGTTACAGAATTTTCTGGGGCTTAAATATTCTCTAGAGGTTTCCCAGTGGTTACTTTGTTATACCCTATGTAAATGAAGTAGAGCCCAAGACCACTCTGATGGGTCATGGAAAGTGACCAACCAAAGGTTGAAGTGACGTTACAAAAATACACCTCTATGCAAATGAAGACTAGGCCTATGACCAGCCTGATTGATTCTGGGAGGGACCAATCAGAGGTACTTCCCATTTTTCATCTGCTGCACGGAAAGGGGTGGGAGCAGGTACAAAGGGATTAGCTTCTGATCCTTTTGTTACTTGGGCATGGAAAGTTGTGGTTTTCTTTTTGATTCAGTTCTAGGAAGTCAGTGAACTTTAGGTTCCCTGCCACTAGACAGTATTCTGCCTCAGAAGGAAGTGCAAAATCTTGTATTTCCAGCAGCTTTCAGTTTGAAGAAGCACTTAACGTATTTGCCAAGTTCTGTCTTTTTCCTTTTCCCTTTCCCATATTGTCTAAGTTACAATTAAATGACCATTAAGCCTTACATAAATCATGAAAGCGTTGAAGATTTGAGAATATAGAAATACTTGCACAAGAAATAGCACATATGATTCTACATGAACTCATTTATATGGTATTTAAGATCAATGTATTTGCATTTACATATTTTTAAAT
Organism: Sapajus apella; assembly: GCF_009761245.1. Lineage (NCBI taxonomy): Eukaryota > Metazoa > Chordata > Mammalia > Primates > Cebidae > Sapajus > Sapajus apella. The sequence goes on from NW_022436982.1 coordinate 4,994,924, forward strand.
GAAGGAAATATTTTATAAATATTTCTTTATTGATATTAATTTCATAAATACCCTAAAAAGCTTACTTAGCATCATAAGTAAGGTTAATTTATCATTCTTTGTGTGTCACACACTGCCATACAGGCTTTATTTATAATATATCACATGAACCCTATTGTAGACATGATGAGGAAACTCTGATCTAGGAAGGTTAAGTGACATTTTCAGGGTCACACATCTGGTTAGTAGAAGAGCCATGATTTAAATCAGAGGATGTAACACTTAAGCATATTGTTCTGGTTAATCAATTATATATTATTTCCTTATTATTTTCTTTTGAAACCATTTTCCCACTAATTAGTTATTAGCAGCATATTTGGAAGTGGTTGATAGATTAAAAGAGCCCAAGGGCATGGGATGAGAGGGGGAGGGGACTTATTTTAAAAGATGTAGGCCGGGCACGGTGGCTCACGCCTGTAATCCCAGCACTTTGGGAAGCCAAGGCAGGTGGATCACAATATCAAGAGATGGAGACCATCCTGGCCAACATGGTGAAACCCTGTCTCTACTAAAAAATACAAAAATTAGCTGGGCATGGTGGTGTGTACCGGTAGTCCCAGCTACTTGGGAGCCTGAGGCAGGAGAATTGCTTGAACCCAGGAGGTGGAGGTTGCAGCGAGCTGAGATCATGCCACTGAACTCCAGCCTGGCGCCTGGCGACAGAGCCAGCCTCTGTCTCAAAAGAAAGATTAAAAAAAAAGATGTAAAGTAGTTGCAAAAATAATGGTGTGCCTCAAATAATTTTATTTAAACAGATTTCTACTAGTAATATATTTGGTTTTTACCATTTAAATCAGAAATAATTGAGTCAGACAAATAAGTGTTTTTTATATTTGTTCAAAAGCTAGTGAGATTGATTTTTATATTTTACTTGATTATTTATAAGTAAATATGAGTACAGATCCCTTCTGTTACCACATTTAGAATGAACATCTCAAAATAAACTTTGGCAATAATTTTACTAGTTCTGAAACAAACCATATGTTCATGAAGATATAGGAATTAAATGTCCTAAAGATACTTTATTAATTCTACATTATTCTGCATTTCATTTATAGTCTTCCACACTTTAATTTATTTAGTGATTTATTTTCACCTAGTAACTGTAAGCTTTTTCACAGAATGTTAAATTGTCAGTAAGTGTTATATTTATTGGTTGCTCTTGGTATAGCTGAACATCATTTCACCCATAAGCAAAATCAATAAGGTGAACAGTAACAGATATTCAAATAAAATATATAAATATTTGTGTTAACACTTTAGCTGTGGATTTATCAAAGTGTGTCAGAGAATGAGTTATTCTAAACTATTTTAATATTTAATTGGTTATTAAACTATGATTCATATATGTATGTATATTTTATATATTTCTAAATTTTATTTGGTGTTCTGGGATACATGTGCAGAACGTACAGGTTTATTACATAGGTATGCATGTGCCATGGTGGTTTGCTGCACCTATCAATTCATCATCTAGGTTTTAAGCCCTGCATACATTAGGTATTTGTCCTAATGCTCTCCCACCACTTTCCTCCCATCCAGACAGGCCTCCATGTATGATATTCCCCTTCCTGTGTCCATGTGTTCTCAATGTTCAACTTTCACTTATGAGTGAGAATATGCAGTGTTCGGTTTTCTGTTCCTGTGTTAGTTTTCCTAAAATGATGGTTTTCGAGCTTCATCCATGTCCCTGCAAAGGACATGAACTCATCCTTTTTTATGACTGCATAGTATTCCATGGTGTATATATGCCACATTTTCTTTATCCAGTCTGTCATTGATGGGCATTTGGATTGGTTCCAAGTTTTTGCTATTGTAAATAATGCTGCAGTAAACATACATGTGCTTGTGTCTTCATAGTAGAATGATTTATAATCCTTTAGGTATATACCCAGTAATGGGATTGCGGGGTCAAATGGTATTTCTGGTTCTAGATCCTTGAGGAATTGCCACACTGCCTTCCACAATGGTTGAACTAATTTACCTTCTCACCAAAAGTGAAAAAGCATTCCTATTTCTCCACAGCCTCACCAGCATCTGTTGTTTCCCGACTTTTTAATAATCACCATTATAATTGGCATGAGGTGGTATCTCATTCTGGTTTTGATTTACGTTTCTCTAATGACCAGTGATGATGAGCTTTTTTCCATATGTTTGTTGGCTGCATAAATATCTTGTTTTGAGAAGTGTCTGTTTATATCCTTTATCCATTTTTTGATGGGGTTGTTTTTTTCTTGTAAATTTGTTTAAGTTCCTGGTAGATTCTGGATATTAGGCCTTGGTCAGATCGATAGATTGCAAACATTTTCTTCCATTCTGTAGGTTGCCTGTTCACTGTGATGATAGTTTCTTTTGCTGTGTAGAAGCTCTTAAGTTTAATTAGATCCCATTTATTAATTTTGGCTTTTGTTAACATTGCTTTTGGTGTTTTAGTCATGAAGTCTTTGCCCATGCTTATGTCCTGAATGGTATTGCCTAGGTTTTCTTTAGGGTTTTTATGGTTTTACATTTTACATTTAAGTCTTTAATCCATCTTGGGTTAATTTTTTGTATTAAGGTGTAAGGAAGGGGTCCAGTTTCAGTTTTCTGCTTATGGCTAGCTAGTAATCCCAGCACCATTTATTAAATAAGGAATCCTTTCCCCATTGCTTGTTTTTGTCAGGTTTATCAAAGATCAGATGGTTGTAGATGTATGGTGTTATTTCTGAGGCCTCTGTTTTGTTCTGTTTGTCCGTATATCTGTTTTTGGTACCAGTATCATGCTGTTTGGTTACTGTAGTCTTGTAGTATAGTTTGAAGTCAGGTAGTGTGATCCTTCCAGCTTTGTTATTTAGCTAATGTGACTTTTGGTGAAATAGAAATTGGATCTTTAAAAATGTTTTATTTAAATAATGGCTATTTTTACTTAAGCAAGAACAACAACACATGTATCTCATTTATGTTCCTATTTGAAATAGAATACAAGATAACAGAACGCCACTTTAATTCTAGGGAAAATGGTTAATATTTGTTCTGAATTTTATAAATATTTAAGTTTTATTATATTAGTTTTATGTTTGTTGTTATTGTATTGCAGTTAACTGGTATGAATGCATTGTAGAATAAAACGTGAAATAATGACATTAAAATATAAATTTGTTTTACATTCTTCATATATCTTTAATCAGAAATACAGACTTGTAAAAATCTATTATGTAAGGTTTTGATAATCAATTTATCAGCCTGAGAGAGCCTTGTTTATCTCTTGACTATCTAGAATTTTTTTTTTCTTTTTTCTTTTTTTACTAATCAAATAGGATTTGGGATAGGAATAGTTTATTTAAAAGTTTATTAAAGCCTTAGGGTAATACATAGTTCATTAGCCTATTTTGAACTAGAAGTTACATTTGAAATAATATCCCTAGCTTCTCTAATTTTGATATTTTACTGCTTTGAACTAGTGTCAATGTGTGGAGTGTTCTTTTGTCAATAAATGTTCCCATGTGTGTTGTTGATACTCAGTTGGTATTTATCTAAGTGTATGCAATTAACATTGCAGGAAAGTAACAGGTAGTACTTATCTTGCTAGAATGTTCCAGAGAACAAATATAACTTCTTAGGTTGATTCCAGTTGTCTGTTTCTTTAATTATAAATTAAAAACTGGTGTAGTCTAGTGAGAAATGATTAATTTAGTCTATGTTGCCTTCTCCTGTGCTGTAAACCTTAACCATCGTCCTGTGTGGGATTGAATGACTGTACACTGCAAGCCCTTGCTGATTAAAGTGTGGTTCATGGAGAAACAGCATGGGTTTCACTTGGAAATGAAATGTAAATGCAGATTCCCAGGACCTACTCCTAGAACTGCTGAATGCCAGTGTACATTTTAAGGAGATCTGTAGGTGATTCGTATGTACCTTTATGTTTGAGACACACTGGGCTATTAAGTAGGTCACTTATGTCCCAGTATATGACACAAAATTAGTGTCACTTATGTATTTGTTGATTGACCTACCATAGTCAGAACATTTGTACTGTGTTGAACCTGAGCTGTTTGGTCATAGTATTTGGACGGAGAAGAATGACAGCACTTTCTCGGCCTCCATTGTGTTTTCCTATCATTTCTATCTTATTACTTTTTTCCAAGCAGACAAAGTCACCTTTGAAATTTTCTCCAGGTGAATGAGAAAAATATAGATTTTAAAAAGATCTGAGGCCGTTTAATCTTCAAGAACACCAAATAAAAAGATTATGATCTTTTTTACTTACATGATTGCATCTTAGTAAATGCTTAGAAAAGCATATTTGATGAAATGTTACACATTTTATTGGAATGTGATACCATCTTACACATTTTACCTTCTGCCTTATAAGACAATGAATTACCTCATGAAGTACTATTGAGTTTAATTGTGTAGTCTTATTGGAGCCTAAGCCTCAGCCGAAGTCAGTGCATGTTTTTTTTTACTAAGATCTGCACAAGTAAATGCAATGCAATGTGATTTGCATTTTATCACCCAGAGTAAAAATGTACTGTATACTCTTTCATTAGAGATATTACCTTTTTGAAGTATCCCAAAATGTATTGAAACAATGAGATTTGTTTTCCTTGCATTGTTTAAACTATTGAATATGTGTATTTTGTTTCTCCTGATTTAGGAATGAAATATGTTATTATAACTACTGAATATTTTAAATTTCTTTAGATTATTCTTTTCATGAAGTTTATAATTTGTTAGTTTTGCTTGAGAGAACTGTATTTTTCTTTTTTTAAAAAAAAGTAGTATAGAAACATTGACCCTCCTCTATCATCAGTTTCTACCCTTATGTTTCCATTTTAAACTCTTTTCTTCTGATATTTACTTCATATTTCCAAATAATATTCATAAACTTCCCTGTCCCCACCAATTACATTCACAATAAAATTAAATAAGATTTTGATTGAACCTTAACCATTTGTGATCCCCTCTTAATCTCTGTTTAGCAGAGATCTCAAATGTCTCCACGAAGAAAAAAATTAATCACACATAAAATCAAGGATCAAAATGTCATTTGATTCCTTAATAACTAGAGGGGAAGCTGGAGTGAAACTAACTCTGATGCTGTTCTGAAATGTCATGACACTGTGCCTCATGTGGGTTTCCTTTTGTTGATGATCATATGGGCCCCTTCTGTCTGGAGAGTTTTGGTCTTAATTTCTGATAAATTTTATATTATCCCTTTGCTATTACTATTTCCTTTTTCTCTAATATTTTTAAACTCCTATCAATTGTGTTTTGGGTTTTCTGTTTCTGTATTCTAATTTATTTAATTTGGGGGCAAATTTGAGAATGGAAAAAGTGACACAAAATGTTGTGTGATTTCACTCTTATCCCCAATGTGAATGTTTGCTTTGGTATAAATTTATCTGCTTGGATAATGAGATGACTTAGAAGAATATGAGCGCTTTTGCTTAATTTAATTTTCTGACTTCATTGCTCAAAAATATGGCATTTGTAAGGATATGTATAATTCTCCTGGAAATTTTAAAATAAGTGTTATTATATAGTTTTGGCAGCATACAAACTTACTGATTATAAATCTTTGTATGGCTCACTACTGAGCAAAATACATTTGACTTACTGTATATTGAACTGTATACTTGCAACATTGGAGCTTCTGCTCATCTGTAAGTCAAGAAATCTAATTCCCAACTACTTTAAGTATCTTTATATTTTCAGTTTGTTGTAAACCTCTGGAGTTCTGGAAACATTGTTTAAGTTATTGCCAAATCTAAGTGGTTAAGGATGTATATTGACCTTTTTTTGATGTGTATATCCAGTTCTCAGTTTTCAGGTGAAGATTATGACACTTCTGCATGGTTTTGGACATAAATTTTGTAGTCAAGATTTAGTCATATTGTAATAGATGACATTTACTGACCACTTATTATATGCCATTTATGGTGCTGACGGCTTTAGATACCTTATATAATTCTTACAACAACTCTATCATGCAAGTTCTACTAATGAACTTCATTTTATGTACGAGGAAATGAAAGCTTAGAACATTAAAATTGCACACATAATTAATTTTAAGATCTGGTTCAAGTCCATTTGTGTGACTTTAGTGACCAAGCTCTTTTGCACTGTTTTATTCTTAGAAGCACAGATTTGAACTAACAACTTACAATATATTTTCAGCATCAGGGTGTAAAATTTTATTCAGAAGCATAGTATGTAGAAAGATTATTAATTAAAATCCCTTCAATTAGAGCATTGGTTATTTGAGGAACTTATGACCTTAAGGAATGAAAATAGAGTTGGGCCACAGTTAGTCGTATTTCTAGCCTTCATAAGTTTTGTTTAGCCATTTACTAGAATAAAACAGTAATACAATATGATGAATAAAGTGAAAATGATTGCATAATTTAATTGTGTGTTTATTGGTAGCATAAGCTAACCATCCTTAGACTCATTTTAGGTTATACATCCCCCAAATTTTAATGACACGTTCTTTTCATTTTTCAAATTAATATATTTATGAATATATGGGTGTTGTGTTTTTGTAGTTTCATATAGTTATTCAATGCCACTTTTCTTTTAATTTGTTGAATTTATGTTTGAGAGTTGATGCCTACTGTCAGGGTCTCACAGTGATCCTGGAAATAGACTGGCTAACATGGATGTCTCCAAGCAACAAGCCTTGGAAATTGGTATTTCTCAAATCTCCTTCAAAATGCATGAGTATAAAAGCTTTTTCTACCTGTGACAAAGTCATGACAGCACTAAAAAGCAAAACAGAATACTCCAACCTGATTCAATCAATCCCATTTGTACAATTTGTATTCATTCTACCTCTAACTCCCTGTCCAATCTCTTACATTTCTAAGATTCAAGCTTACGTTTTTTCAAGTAGTTCTTAAAAATATACATGTAAACATAAAGTTATTATGATTGAAAACAAAGTATAAAGTTTTATAAGCACTTTGAGGGGCCAAGGCAGGCAGATCATGGGATATCAGGAGTTTAAGACCAGCCTGGCCAATATGGTGAAACCCCATCTCTACTAAAAATACAAACATTAGCTGGGCATGGTGGCATACACCTGTAATCCCAGCTAGTTGGGAGGCTGAGGCAGGGGATTCACTTGAACCTGGGAAGTGGAGATTGCAGTAAGCTAAGACTGCCATTGCACTCTGGCCTGGGAAACAGAGTGAAACTCTACCTCAAAAAAAAAAAAAAAATATATATATATGCAATAAAACTAGGATTTAATATAAGGTAATTAAGGTAATATTGTGGCTGAAATAAATTACTGCTTAACTCAAAGACAACTGTTTGCAATATGCCTTAATTAGGAGACTTATAACAATTTTTACATTAATGGACCTACGTTGCATATGCGTTAGTATTTCTGTTATAAGTATAATCTATTATCATCTCGTTAGTTTCTATTCAGTCGAGATTTTTTTTTTTCCCAGCAGTTTATCTGAATAATATCTGTGAAGCTGGATAACTCATTTTTAACTGGTGTGTGTGTGTGTGTGTGTGTGTGTGTGTGTGTGTGTGTGTGTGCTCTTGAGCTGAGTTTCTTATACATTTTGAATATTAACCCTTTATCACATATATGGTTTGCAAATAATTTCTTCTATTCCATAGACTGCCACTTCACTCTGTTGATTGTTCTTTGCCATGCAGAAGCTTTTTAGTTTAATGCGATCATCCCACTTGTCTCTTTTGCAGGCCCATTATTGGGAATGCTGATTGGTGTGGCTTTCCCTGGCCACTGCAGGATCAGGATTGCCTCCAAACCATGATACAGCAAGGCTAGTACTAGGTCATAGTGTGGCTTCAGAGTCCACAGTCAGGACTGAGGTTGGTATCTCTGCTATCAGAGATAATGACATAAGTTACTGGGTTTTATGAGCAGCACTGACTTCAGACTATGATAAAATGGGACTGCAGTCAAGTAATAGAACTTATTTAGGATACACAGTAGAGTTTGAGGTCAGCAGGCCTGTTACTGGGACATCGATGGGCATGTCTCCCACTGGGTCTTTGGGCAGGCAGGACTAATTCAGAGTTTGGATAAAGTGGGCCTGTAGCCAGGTTATAGGCTGCTTCAATATCCACAGTTGGGATCTGTGTCAGTGGTCCATTCATTGGGGAGAGGGTGTGAGCTTGGACCCTCTCAGGTCCCTTGGCAGATGGGGCTGATTTCAGGACAGTAGCCAGGAAGTGGCTCTGGAGCTGAGTCCGGGTTGGGCCTGCTTTTGATCTGTAGCCTGGACCATGTTCAGGGAGCCTGCAACCAGGCCTTGGACGAGCCTTCTCAGAATGGCTCTTTTTGGTCGTGGGCTTCACCAGCATTCTACAACATCCTCTCTGGATTCTAAAGCTTCCACAAAAGGTAGTTGTGACTATGGGCAGCTGCCAGGTGCTTGGTTTTGTGGGGAGCATATGAACTGGGGACCTCCTCTTCTGCCACCTTGCTGACTTCACTCTGTGGCCAGATTCTTGATTCAGAAAATATCCATTTGTTACCTAGTTTGCTGTTTTTTACAGGTACCATTTTAATGATCACCAAATATTGAAATCCTAACTGCCCATTAAATTCATAGTTTGTTGACATCATCTAGTTGGGATCTAACAGTCAAATGAGAGGGCAAGTGAGGTATAGAGTATAATTAGTCAGCGATGAATGAATGCAAAATAGCCCACAGAGTAAATCAATGTCTTTGGAACCCAAATACCAACAGCAATGAACTAACTCTCACCCTTTCCCTCTACATCTCTACTAAAGGTAAGAGGCATTTTTTTGATGTTTGTTTTGTAGCCATCTCAACGGAGATGTTGGTCAGCAATTTTCATGTTGACAGTGAAAATTCTGGGACAAAATGGATAACCTGCTGCTTCTTGTTTTATGCAGAGATCTGAGGTCCTGATATTTAGAAATATGTGAGAGAAGGAAGAATTAGTTCATTCCAGTACACTAGTGGAAAAGATACTGGACTACTAAATATTAGTACTGTCTTTAATTTTGAAGAAAGCTCAAATACAGTCTAGTTATAAAGTTGATAGAACAAAATCTTAATAAGATACGTTGGGGCTGCAAGAATCACTTAGAGACTGGAAGTACTAACTTATCTTCAATTTTGAACATGATATTAGATGGCATTGCTGCCACACCAGAATTGCATTCAACAGGCAGAAGCACTCGTTTTCCACCTGCTGTAGAATGTTGGCTGTTAGCATTTTATAGCTGAACACTTCTGAAAATTGCTCTTGGCTGGTGGGAGTCTCTGGAGGTTATGGCCTTTCCCTCAAGGTGTCCCACAGTGAGTGACTGACTGATTCTGGTGTATTAAAGTCCACTCTCTTTGCCTCTAGGTGGGATAATTCTGTGATGTTGTTTACATTACAGAAATCCTTGTAGTATCAGTCTAAACAAGTGATGTGCTGGAGCCAGCTTTCACTGAAGCTGACTTAACATTTCTATTAAACTTTGTTCAGTGACATTATGTGGATAACATAAAATTGACTATTGTGGGAATATGTGTTTATACTATAGAAATGAACAAACACTAACAATCGGGGCTTCTTTTTTCCTTCACCCTGAAGGCTATTTCCCAACAAACAACTGAACTGAGTCCACATCTTTGACTAGGCTTTCCCCTGCCCTATCATGCTTCCCTTACTTTCAATAGGTTTTATCTGAGAGCCAACCTCAACAATCATTTACGTTATTACTATTACAAAATACTTTCAGAGAATCCGACCTATGAGAAGTTCCTACTATGTGCCAGATACCATACCACTTTATATAATTGTGTTACACAATTCTCATAGTAATCCTATAAAAGAGATACTACTCTCATTTTCTTGATGAGAAGTAAACCTTAGGTAGCTTGCTAAATGTCTCCAAAACACACATCCTTTCTAATATGTTATACTATGCCTCCAAATTAAGAGAACATTAGACAACATCTATTCTGTTCTTCTGTTGACATGGCTTTATGTAAAATATTCAGTAGGATTGATTGTCCTTCCTGTTGTAAATAGGTAGAGATTTTAATGATGAGAGTAAATCAGTTTAAGCAATGATGACAGCCACTTAATGATGTGCTGTGAATGAAACAGTGTATTTTGTTCTGGAAAAGATGATTTTGGTTTTCTGCAATATTCGAGTGCTCCATCAAGACTGTCATTGAAGTTTCTGGTTTTTATTTTTTTTTGAACATTATCATAAAGTTCAAATACTGCAATTTGCCTTGTAGAGAAGAAGAAATTCATTGTACTTCTTCTACAGAGATTGCAGTAAAATTAGGGAACACCCAAAATATTTAATCTGATCACCATTTTAGATTAAAGATGAGTATTTTCTCAGCCCTTGCAGTGAATGAAAAGAGATAAGGATATTGTTTGCAGTTATTATTTACATTTCATTTTTAAAAAACAAGGTGAAAGGGAGTGTAAGTGAATAGAGATGATGTGGATTTTATGCCATATTTATTGAGGAATTTATATTTACAATAACATATATCTTCACTGCCTTACAAATTTGTTTAATAAAGACATGCTTGACCAGTTAGAAGATTTGTGATGATAAATCTAAGCATTTTATCAGTATTCTTTTTTCTGCTAGTCAACCCTTGGATATTTTATGAATTTTTAATAGATTGTAAATGTGCCAAATATGTTTCTTAAGAGTCTGTTTATTAGGTAGAAACAAATTATCAAAATATGTTTTATTGTGTTTATCTCTTATCAGGAAAGATATATTTAAATCACTCTTCCAGTAATGATTAAATCCCATATTTGTGTCTTAAGTCATTCATTATAGCCCAACTTATCCTCTGATTTCTACTCAAATTTTTCCAATTTTTTGTAGTACTCCTATGTCAGTCAAAACCCAAATAATTAGATTTGGATAATTTCAGCCACAAATGACTTTAGCACATTTAGTTTTCATTTTTGGTATCCTACAATAAGTGATATATATTTAAAACTCAATTGGCCAGAATAGTTTTCGCATAGAGTATTATATTCTTTGGACTTTTCTATATATTATTTATGGCTGTGATTGTGAAAATATGACAGGGGAAAAGTGTCTGTGTTCTGAAAATGTGTGTTTCCAAGAAAATTGATTTTATTGCTTGTATTACTTGCTTTTGCATCCATGCATTAGTATTCTTTAATTGCATATCATGAGAAAAATACTTTTAAATGTAATGATAGTTTTAGTTCTTCAATAATGTTACTAATAATTACTATAAAATATTAACAATGTTAACCTTTTTATAAAATGACTGCATATCTTTTCTTTAAAAATTAAACAAATTTAATAAAGCTAAGTTAAACCTTTGGCTTACACCAAGTTTATTTATTTGGATTTTAACAAGTCTTTCTATGGGAGACATCACATTATGTTCCTAGCTCCATTTAAAATTCAGAAGTTTGAGTGGTTTTCTGAAGGTCACACCTACTGGTAAAGTCAAGATTTATGTTTTGTTTTAAATATAAATATATTCTTTGAATATTTTACCTGCTTCAAAAAATGTAGAAAGATCATTACAAATAAACAATTATATTATTTATTTTTTCTTAGTGGGCTTGGTAGTCTAAATAAAATGAAAACCTAAAAATAAGTGAGTTGAGAGCAAGTTAGATAATATTTTTTTCTATACTTTGCTTATATTTTCTCATTTTTTCTCTCTTTATATTTGGTAGTTTTTAGCAAGTTGTCTGCCAAATGGGTTAGCAATTTATACTCCACTGTCAGTATTTTAGAATGTTAACTCAGGTTGAGTATTAGCTTCAATTTAATGGATTAAAAGACAAAATGTCTAATTATTAGTGAGGTGGTATACCTGAGAACTTCATAAAGTTTATAGGAAAATAAAATGAAAAGGTAAGGACAAATCATATAAATTTTATTTTTCAACATAAGTTTCATCAAGGTCAAGATACTTTTGTAAGTGATAATACCAGCCTAAGTGGTATTTAAGGATGGCTGGTCCATCCTTAAAGAACTGAGAGTCCTGGGAATTTAATCAGGTCAATATAATCTTTATTTTTACATTATTAACTGAAGAAAAATGGGTGTCCTTGGCAGATTTTTTTTTTTAAGATTAAGAAAAATCACAAGGAGCCAAATCAGGACTTTAAAGGGGATGCCTAATGATTTCCCCTAGAAAAGCTCCCCAAATTGTGCTTGCTTGCTGAGAGGAATGAGCTGGAGCATTGTTGTGGTAGAAAAGAATTCCTTCCTGGCTTCCTTTTTTTTTTTTTTGCTATAGCTTTGTTAAATTTTCTCAGATTACCCTCATAATAAGCAGATATTATTTTTCTTTGGCCATCTAAAAAGTCAACAAGCAAAATACTTTGAGCATCTCAAAAAAATATTTTATGACCTTTGCTCTCGACCAGTTTACTTTGGTTTGACTCAACCACTTCCACTGCCTGGGAACCATTGCTTTCATTATGCTTTGCTTTGAGGATCCTACTGGCAAAGCCATGTTTCATTGTCTGTTACAAGTCCTTGTAGAAATGCTTCAAGATCTTTATCCCACTTGTTTAAAATTTCTATTGAGACCTCTACTCTTGTCTGCTGCTGACATGGGTGCCACAGTTTTGGCACCCATAAAATGAAAAGATTGCTCAAATTTAATTTTCCAGTCAGAATTCTGTAAGCTGAACCAGCTATGATGTCTATGGTGCTGGCTATTGTTTGTTCTGTGAATCCTCGGGAGTCTTCAATTAGGGCACAAACAAGATGAATTTTTTTCCTCCAAAATGAACATGGATGGTCTTCCCCTGCTGGCTTCATCTTTAACACTTTCTGTTCCCTTCTTAAAGTTAGTTATCGATTTGTAAACTTCTGATTTTTAAGGGCCATTATACTTGTACACTTTTTTGCAAAGCATCAAGGTTTTTCCATTCTTCCCCTAAAGCTTCATTATACATTTGATATTTGTTCTTTGCTTCAATTTTATTTTGCTCTGATGAGGGCTTTTTTCAAACTGATGTCTTAATCCTTCTTAGTTTCTAAAAGTAGATCATATTCAGACATGTTATGATAAGTTAGTGCAAGTGTATTTTTGTGCAGAAATGGGAATCCATGCATGGTTTATTCGTGATACGTATTTTCCATGAACTTTTTGAAGTTTCTTTGTATTTGCAAGTTATACTTTCTCCTTGGAGAATTATGATACTTTGCCATTTACAATCTGTTTTTAAGAGCTTTTACTGCTTCACTTCAAATTCAAATCCTTTACTTATTAAATGTGAGATCTTGGGCAAGTCACTTAATGAGAGTAGGATTGGGATAATATTCAATCTGCCTTAAAGGCTTTCCGTGAATATTAAGTGGGTTAATACTTAGAAAGATCATAGCATAATTCCTGGTACAGAGTGAATACGATATGAGTGTGTTTTCTTATCAGCTTCCCATGTTAGAGATTCCTTTCAGCCTTATTTACAGTTTGATATTTATCATGGAGAAGAATAGAGAAAATATTCAATTATATTCTCACAGGAATACAAACTGTGGATATGGGGATTATTAATTGGGAGTAGAGTAGCATTTTTCCAATATGTTTTTGACAGTTGGCACTTGGATGTTTTGGGTTATTAATGTGCCAAGAGTTTGCACAATTCTTTATTATTCATCATGTAATCTAAAGGTAAAGTAACAAATGGCACAACTTTTTGAATAAGATGCCTTAGGGCTGCTGAATTTGGTAGAATGAAGTCAGAAATCCAACAGCTGAAGCCAGGAGCAAGTGGTCACATGGATTTTTCATTCTTCATTTATTAGTCATGGATGGGGTAGGGCAGTAGTTTTTAGACTGTGCATTGGAATCACCTGAAAAGCTCACAAGAACAGATTCCTGGGCCAAGTCTCTAGAGTTTCAGAATCAGCAGGTCTTAGGTGGAGGCCAAGAAATTACACCTCTAACAAGTTTACAAGTGATGCTCATGCTGCTGGTTCTGGGGTCACACTTTGATGAACCCTACAGTAGAATGTTCAAACTTCTTGAATTGCTCTGAGCAATTATGAAAAATAATTGAGCATATTTTCTCTGAAAAATAGACATCACTTTGGGAGAAGTGATATATTTTATATTTCATTTTCTATGATATTTTAAAAGATAAATTCAGATACAAGTTCTAAAAATACACTATCATAGATATCATACATATGCACACATGCATATGAAGTAAAGATACAATATTTAAAAAGTAAGATAAAGTTACATTAAAATAAATTGCTTTTATTTTAAAAGATTATACCATATATACACACATATATAGGTATATGTGTTCATAGACACATACGTATACATGGACACACAAACACACACATGTGTTTAAATCTGAAATTAACCTATATCCATGGGACTTTAAGTACTATGCCCACACCACCTTCCAACTCCCAAAATTTCTCTTCTTCACTAATTAGATGTCTGGACATCTAGTCATTCTACGTAGGGAGAATATTTGAGAATATCAATTAGGCAAAAAAATCTAATAAACTGTGAAGAAAATGTCTTTCACATAGGCCACACCTGTTATTCTGTGGGAGAGGAAATTAAGTATAAATAGGTTATCATTTTAAAAACCTTTTAATTTAGCAGCAAGTATAAAATTATTCTTGTTGAATTATATATATGTGTGTATATGCTTGTACATATATATTTCAGACTAGCTCAACTTTTGTGTCAGCTTTTAATGAAGAGGAAGTTAGAAGTGGTGGAAAGGGACTTGTGGAGAGACTGCAGATATCGTAAGAATTTAGAGTGACAGAAGGGCCATAAGCATTAACTGTCATATTAGAATAACAACCTGTTATTCAGTGAAGGAGCAACTCAGTTTAACTTAGAATTGGCCAAGGAGAATATTGAATTAAAACATAGTACAGTGATGGACATACATACTGCTGATGATTGTGTCAACAGAACACTAAACAGGTTACCTTAGCTTAAATGCATTCTATTTTTAAGGAAATTTTATTTGTAAAATGGATAAACAGTGATTTTTTAATAAAAGGATCATTCCTAAAATAACATTTAAATATCTATAAAGTTTTCTTAAATAGGATTCCTTTTATGGTATTACATAAAAGAATCAGTGTGCAAGGCCGGACACAGGGGCTCATGCCTATCATCCCAGCACTTTGGGAGGCCAAGGCGAGCAGATCCCAAGATCAGGAGATTGAGATCATCCTGGCCAATACAGTGAAACTCCGTCTCTACTAAAATACCAAAAACTAGCCAGGCCTGGTGGCAGGTGCCTGTAGTCCCAACTAATCAGGAAGCTCAGGCAGGAGAATCACTTGGACCAGAGAGGTGGACATTGCAGTGAACCAATACTGCGCCACTGTACACTCCAGCCTGGTGACTCCGTCTCCAAAAAAAGAAAGAAGAATCGGTGTGCAAACATTTGTTTGACTTTGCTTAATAAGTTATTTTTTTGAAAGCTAACTTCCAGGGACCACTAATTGTACTGTTTCTACCATTAAAATTGTAATTGTACAGATATCTGAGAAAATTGGTTATAGCAGGAGATGGACATTTCCAGAATTATCAAGAGATTTTTTTGTGAACATTCATAGTCAACCAGTGTATAAGGATTTCTTAGATGGGCCAGTTACATGATTGGCTAATTACATGTTTAAATATTTCTAAAGTACCCAATTTCCTCAATTTCACATGCACATGCCTTGCATATACAAGCACTAACGCTGCCTAGTTCTTTCACGGAGAATTGTTTCTTGTTTTATCATGACTGAATTTGTTTTCCTGGGTAGTGTGTCTGATAATCCTAAATTCTTCTACATCCACCATTTTTTTATTGATAGGAAGTATCTTCTCATCTAGAACAAGGAATGGCCTTTGTTTTAGACCTATGAATAGAAGAGTCTTCAGTGAAGTGGATAGCACCTTGGCCTATTTGCTGAAAGATCATGATCTGTTAACAAGTTGTTTTTTAATTCCTAACTCCAGCAGATTATTGACATTCATGTTTTGGATGTCCAAGAATCTTTAAAAATCACCAGCTTACCTGATACCTCTCTAATGTATAAATTTCTAAATTAACTCTATGTGTTACAGAAGGTACAGACAATCAAATTTGTTATGAAATGAAAATGATATATGGCTACCTAGGGTCACTAACCAAGCTCAATGACCACTTTCCTGCTATATCCACTTTTAATACCATATACAGCATAAAAGTGAGAATATTCAGGTGTTATGGAGTTTTATGTGACCATAGACTTTAAGACATCTCAAATATTAATGTGTAGATGTCTAGAGTGTTCTATACTTATGCAAATCTCCTCATATATATGTAATTCATCTGGCTTCCCAAATTGCATGGATGTAATATAATGCAGTTTGGGTGGAGTTTTAGAAAAACATAAGAGATTTATAAATATACATTGCATTTATCTTGCAAATCATTTTTTCTTCTTTTGTGAAGTCAAGAGAGCTGGAATACATAGAAAGCTTTAGATTTAACATAAGGAATTTTCACCGTAATGGCCAGTCATTGAAACAGCCTACCTTGTAAAGAAGCAAAGACTACGATGGACATCTCAACAGATGAAATATGTAATTGAGCTTTGGAAATTATGCAGGTGGAAATAAATTGATATAGCTAAGCACTTTATGCAATTGCTTTTTATTCATCAGACTTAAAAAAATTGCAAGCAAAATAAGTACAAAAAGCTTATGTGCAAACTCAGTCTACACTAATGGCTTATATATAAATATGTAGATTTGCATTCAATTCTGTATCAAAAATGAGACTGAAATAGAAAATTGCTATATATTTTAGCAAAATGATTCTAGCTATTATGCAAGTAAATTTCATCTAAGTCAATGATAGAAAAGAAGCTAGAATAAGTGCAGAGCGCAGCTTTTCAAATAATTAGGCTTACAAAAATTTTATCTCATAAACAGACTTTGCAATCACATATTTTACCAGTTTGTATACATTTATGTCACCTGCTTCATTTCCTGTCTAACCCCCAACACAGTGTTGGTGCCCACTTCATTAAATTAACAGGAGTTCAAGCATCTTCCTGTAGTCAAGCTCATGTAATTAACTCTGCATTATCATTGTGTTTTTACTTCTAGAATGTTTCCCTTTGCATCTATGGATACCTCTAAATGCTACCTTATCCTGTCAGCTGATATCTGCTTAAGAAACGAGATCTAATTTTAATATTTACCAAAGTAATGTATAATTAGCATAGGTACTAATGTATAATGCAATGCATTCATGGCCAAATAGAAATATGCTTTTAATTGGTAGCATCATTGCTCCTTGCTGTTAGTCTACATTATTGAGAACTTATTGAATCCTTGTAAATGATAGTATTTGGAGGTAAATTGCTATATTTCCTTTAGGCCCAGTGACTTAAAGTTTCTGAATCTATTGTTATGAGTTTTTTAAGCCCACACTGATTTATTTTAATTCTTAGAACATGCTTATTTTTATAACTAAACAAATGGAAAGTTTCTATATTCTAGTTATCTAGTCTTCCAGTTACTAATTGCTTGATTCATCATTTTCTTCCAATCAGATGTATCTCTTGTTTATGTCATGTCAACCTTATCTTTGCAGGTGTGTTTTCTCCAAATTAAGCAATGAAATAATGTAGTATATAAATGAATAGCTGATGCTGTGTGGCTGTTGCAGCAGTGACTATTGGAATAGAAGCAAGAATTCCTTGTCTAATTATTCAGAAACTGACAAACATATTCAGTTTTGCAGTGCCTTCCCTGAGCCTTTATAGTTCTCAGGTGCTAGTGTTATCCATAGACAATAATTTTGCATGCAGCTGCCTATGTTTTTCATTTAAAGAAGATTTAATGTTTCTTTTCAATCATAGAATAATCTCTCAGTATTTTCTTTTCAGGTGGCTAGAAGAGCAGGGCATAAGGAGGGGGTGAAAAAGAGAGGTAAAGGTTATTCGACTTATTAGAAGAGTCATGGCAGATTTAATGTGACCTAAAGAGAAACATTGCAATGATTTAGACTTATATGATGTGCTATAAAGCTGGCTGCTTGTGATGAACTATTGGCAAATGGAGACTGCCAAAGGAACAAAAGAAAGATGCAGTCATCCTTGGATAACTGCCCTTTTCTTCAAGATTATCATTCAGTTTGAGAATTAACATTTTTTTCTAAATATAAAGCAATAGCTACCTAGTCAAGATGTGTGAGACTTTGAAAGCTTGAATTGTTTCATGAAGAAAAAAAATTTTTAAAGACAATCATTTTGGGCTTTTAAATGCCTGAGAAACTTTGATAGCCTTTTATATTCTGGAGAAAACAGGGAGAGAAACATTCTGAAGAGATGCATTCCAAGGTGACTCCAAAGCTTTGACTAAAACTCTGAACCAAATTGCTTAATAAGAGCCTTCTTAAATTCGTACAATTTATAATACTGAATGTAGAAACCATGTTGAATTCAAAATACAAAAATATTATTTTTCATTTTCTTATGTAATATAGAGAAAAATCATTTGTTACAAAAGCACATTTAGGTACATTGTAATCTGAATTTGTAAGTATGATTGGATAGTTTTGTGAATTTTTACAATAAACATAAATTTTCCTTGCCAGAACAGGGTTTATTATTTTTTCTTCCTCAAAGATCCTTTTTCTGAGACCTGGGTTTAATTTTATTCAGGTGTTGCTACATACATGTATAAAGCAATTAGTGATTAAGACAGTATTTCATGTAAAAGCATTTTATACTCTGAAAATAACGTTTGTGGTATAGATTCAAGGAGTTTTGCCCAGAACTATAAAGCATTGTCTAGTTCAAAACTCTTTTTTTTTTTTTTAAAAAAAAAAAAACAACGAATATGTTTATTCATCGGCTTAGCACTTTCACTGAAAAGAAGTATTTGCACAAGTACAAAAAAGAGTGAGGGGCTACAACACTGGCAGTGCAAACTGCAGCTCATAATTTACAAAAAAGAATCGAAAAACAACCTAAGCGACATCTGAATGTAGCAATTTAATGAAGTGGTTATACAATATCTGTTTTACAAAGATAATTAAGAGCAGTTCAATGTTTACTCTTCAAATTCTCTCAGAATCTAGAATAAAATGACACATCTGCAACATACACACGGCAATTTGTACATTAATTATTTAAGCAGATCTGAAAGAAAATATACGAAATGAATTACTCCCTACATTCCAGGAAATGTCTGTTGGTTGGCTGAGCAGTTGAATGAGATATTGTCACTAGGATTCTTCTCCCAAATTTTTTTTTTCAAATTTTAAGTGCTGAAATGCCATCCAGGAACTGATTTCTAACAGGAATCTAACATTTTCCCATTCTCGTACAGATAAGTGATATATGGCCAAGTGATTGACTATAAAATGCACACTCATTAGATGATGGGTTGCTTTGCTTGCTTTCTTATAGCCTCCAATTTCCTATGTGGCTTTCAAAAGTGTCAGAAGAATGTGTAGGAAACAGAAGTGAGAGAAGGACATGCATTGGTAGCCTGCTAGGAACTGTGCTAAGTACATTACATGATAAGAATTCATCTGTAATATTGTGATAACAGGCAAATAAAGCTCTCTAATTCCTATTTGTTTCTAGGAAGCAAATAAAATCAAAGGTATATAGAAATTATTTTAATTAAAACATCTACTGTCCAGCTTGTAAGTATAGAATAAATACTGGCTAAAGGAAAGTCTAGGTAAATAATGAGAGGAAAGACCCTAAGTCTTCAAAACTCTTTGTTATTTATTGGTATTGTTTGCCACTTTTCTCCAAAGTCCCCTTTGCACAATAACTTGAAATTATTGAAATAATTCAAGCTTTAGAGAAAACAGACCTGAATTTGTATCTGTATCCATCATTTAATAGGTATGTACCTTCATCAAATCACTTAATCCTTCCAAAATTCAGTTTCCTCATTTGTAATGAAAAATTTAAACTTCCGTGATGTTTAAATCAAAGTAAGTTTTATTTAATCAAAGTAAGTATCAAAGTAAGTTTATAAAGGATGCCTGATGTCACAGGGGCTTAATTAGTAGTTATTAATACAATTATTATGTATATTATTTTGCTTAGATTAGAAGAAATATAATAAACTCTGTGGTTGGCTGATGTTGCCTGTATTCAGTCAGCTAGCAGATACATGGTTAACATCTGAAAGGTGCTTGACAATGTCTCTGCAGGAAATCAAGGGCAGAATGAAATAAACATAGTAATAACCTTCATTCTTGGTTTATCACAACACCTTCTATTTATAAGAGAATTCAGTGTGTTCCCATATGCCTTATGCTATAGCATAGTTGAAAGAAAATGAGTTAGTAACATGATTTCTGGAACTTTAACTCATAGATTCCATTTCTCATCTGTGAAATGGAGATGATATCTATGCCATATATAATTCACAGTACTAAATGAGAATATGTTTAAAAACTGTAAGAGTCTCCCCAAACATAAATGACAGCAGGATTATTTTCTGGCAGTTTCCTAGCACTATGCTGAGTCAAGCATACCATTTCCAATTAAGAAAAATCACTCAAGAATATATTAGGTACTCATATACCTACTATACTATTGAATTTTGAATCTTGAGAATATATGAAGTATAAAAACTTGGTCCTTCCTGTATTAGTTTTCTATTGCTGCATAACAAATTGCTAAAGAAATGAGATGCTAAAAGAAACAGAAATTTAATATCTCACATTTTCCATGGTTCTGGCATGTTTTTAGCAGACCTCTTGCTCAGGTCTTTGTAAAGATCAAATAAAAGCTGTCAGTTTGTGTGTGTCCTCATGTGATGGTTTGACTTGGGAAAGAGCTGCTTCTAAGTTCTTTCAGACTGTTGACATAATATATTTCACTATAGATGTAGGACTTCTCTGTTTTTTGTGCTGTTTCCCTCAGGTAGGACTATGAGGCAAGGGGCCAGTCTCAGATCCTAGATGTTGTCCTTGTGTCCCAGCCACATGGCATTCTCCACAGGTAGTACATAACATGACTGTTTGCTTTCTTCCAGGACAGTAGGAGAAAGTCTTGCTAATATTTTACCTTATATTAAAGGCACGAATGCATTAAGTCAGGCCTACCACTAAAGAGACAATCTCCCTATGATTAGCTCAAAATAAATTGATTGGTAACTTAATCATGAGAGTGATACCTCGTCAAGGTCACAAGTCCTTCCCACACTCCAGGGAAGGGGATTAGACAAAATCTGTGTAACAAAGGACAGGGTCTATCTTTAGGGTCTTAGTAAAGTACTCATATCTTGGTACTTTACTTTCTGATGACTGAATTTTTAAGAATTTGTCACATAAGCCACATTTTTAATTGCATATAGATAAGGTTGAGGTTATATAGACAAATTCATCTTTCTTTGTGACATGAGCATACATTCAGAAACCTTCCCTAAGCATTTCTACAATGCCAATGAGCTTGCTCTGCTTTGTTGCATCTTGATTGGCTTAAACTGACTTGACAATTTAAATTATGGATGGATAATGAGGATAAATATTTCTCAAACATGTTATTTACCATTTGTTTTATTTTTATTCTGTAATGCAGAAACTCCTCATACTTAGTTCATTTACTCTTGGTGTTCAAATATTTGTGGAATAAAACGATGATGATTTGATGAATTAGGTCCATGCTCAGCTGCATTTTTTTAGTATACAAAAAAAGTACAGGGTGTTTGGGTTTAGAGTACAAAAGATCTGGTTTATATTCATAGCTCTATCACTACCTTACACTGTGACTAAAGAGAACCCATGTGTTCCAGAGTCCCACTTGTCCATATGCAGAATGAGACTGTAAACCTAGAAGATCCCTTTTGACACAACATTTTGTAATCTTCATGGTATTTCCTACATAAATTTAGATTATCTTTAAAGGAAAATTGCTTTCAATATATTTGACCTTCGTAAGATTATTAGCATTTGAAAGTAGGTCTGCAAATGGTTATGGATTTTATATGATAGAACTTTTTAAGATGTAGAATACTAATCTACAATATTATAACAGGAGAAAATAAGTTGAATAAGTTTTCAAATAAAGAACATAACTGCAAGATAAGTGAATTTAAAAGTTTGCTATGAATTTTGATGCCCGGAGACATTCTTCTTTGGTATTTTATCTCCCCAAGCAATAAACCATTATTCTCTGATTATATTTCAGGTCTTGTGTTAGTCCATTCTCACACTGCTATAAAGAACTACCTGAGACTGGATAATTTATAAAGAAAAGAGGTTTAATTGACTCACAGTTCTGCAGGCTGTACAGGAAGCATGGATGGGAGGTCTCAGGAAACTTACCATTGTGGTGGAAGGTGAAGGAGAAGCAAGCACTCTCTCTCCTCTGTCTTACCATGGCGGAGCAAGAGTGAGAGTGAAGGGGAAGTGCTATACACTTTTAAACAACAAGATCTCCTGAGAACTCACTATTTTTAGAACTGCAAAGGGGAAATCCACTCCATGATCCAGTCACCTCCCACCACACTGCCTATTACACTCCATGATCCAGTCCCTCCCCCAACACTGGCTATTACAATTCAACATGAGATTTAGGTGGGGACAAAGAGCCAAACCATATCAGATCTTTACTGTCATTCACCCAGTGTATGTTATTTCAGGTGTCACAATTTAAATAATTAAAGTAGCCCTTTCTTTTTCTTATTTTGTGTTACAGCAGAAAATTTTTGCCTAGTTTTATTGAGCACTGACTATGTGTCAGGTACTATATTAAGCACCTTATATGCACAAGCTAATGTAATCCTATTAACTGAGTGGATAGCTGCTCTTCTTCAAATTTAGAGAAATTAAGCTCAGAAAGGTTACATTACTTATCCAAGAGGTGCAGCTATCAAAAGTTAAAGTTGGGATTTGAATCCAATTCTTGTTTCATAATTTTCTTGCCTCTGTCTCTACTATAATTTGGTATTATTGTGTTATTGTCTTCATTATGGCCATTTTTAAAATTTAAAATTGACCATGAAATGTGGGGCTGACCTATGTTTCACATACTTCCCCTACTTCTGAATATTGGTATTGACTAGGAATGGTAATCTTAAGGACAAGAACCTACATGTGAACTACTTATTTTTAATACTGGGAGGAAATAAAGTATTAATATTTGATATTTGTTCTACATAGTAATGCTGTAATTTCATCAAAAATATTTAAATACATAAAATAAGTAGATTTAAAATAAATATGTAATACATTTAAAGAAGAAATATTATAAACTTAGCAAATATTAAATAAAATGTAAACATAAAAGATAAATGTAGAACATAAATTATTATTTTACTATAGATTAGCATTGGGTAAAATAAATGATCACTTACCAATAAGTTAAAACTATTAAAATGAAGAAATTTTGATCATGGAAGACTAAAAATAAATACTGTTTCATCATTTCTTCAAAAACTCAGTCTTAAAGTCCATTATTGATATCACTGTAGACTAACAAGTGTGTTTTTCTGGTAAAATTTTCTAGCTATTGTAGTTCTTTGTAACTTGATACAAGTTCAGACCTTGGTGAAAAGATAGTTATAAACTAACTCAATATTTTTTATCTTCTGTGATGCTTTAAAAAAGCAACACGACTCTTTTCTGAGTTGATCTTTAGAATCTCTTTTGGGCCAGTGGTGGTGCTGTGAATAGAATTATAGTAACAGTCATAAAAAGTTGAAGTTATAGTGATATAGTTTTCTGTATAGAAATTCATTTCTGTTTGCCTTAATATTCTTTTGTTTCTTCAAGTACTGTTGAAGATTTGGTTATGTGTTGTTTTAGCTTATTATCATGTTCATCTTCAGCTTGTTTGACAAATTGTTAAATCAAACAAATATATAGAAATAATACATGTTGCTTTTCGATTTGGCATTTTTCTTCCTTTCATTGGAGATTGTGGAAGTAGAGAGGATGCTTTCTAGACATCCTGTGTTAGATTTAAAACTTTAATGTAACATGTAAATGTCTAAGTGTATTTCTAGATATAATGTTTGATAGTCGATATATTTTATTATGCAAAACAATATTATTACACTGACAAAACACTATTATTTATTTTACTATGTAAAAATAGCACACAATACCAAATCTCTAAAGGGATGCTGTAGTCACTATTCTCTTCAGACCCTAGCATGGTCTCCTGGAACATACACATGCACAAATTGCCTTCCTTCAGCTTAAGACATAAACACAAATCCTATACTTTGAGTAACTTTCAATTAAATGATCACACCGCATTATTCTTATGAGCACCATGTGTTCTTGTTTTTGAAGGAATACAAATCCTTGACAAGTGAAAAATGCATTTAGAACTATCTTCTCTTTTATATGCCTGTTTCCATTATTCTGTTTCTGGAGAGAGCTAAAATTATGCAAACAGATTTTATTTATTTTTTTAAAAAGCTGCAGATATTAACAAACATATGCAAACCCCACTCTATGTGATAGTTTCATCTTTGAGAAATCACCCATGACTTAAATATTATTGTAAAACACTAGGGAAGCTGGTTTAACCAAAAAATATTTTTGAAACAAGGAACCAGCGTTTAATATATCCAATAAGTTACTGGCCTTCACATATACCATGTTGTCTCAAGGTATATTTTTTATCTCATTCCCACAAAATAGATTCAGGCTAACCTACTGACAATTTTGTTGAATTTTCTGAATGTGGGAATTAAATTTGTATGTCTATGATTCCTGTTATGACTCTCTTTCTGTAGATTTACTCTACATTGAATATTTCCTTATTTACACAACCCATTTTCATTTACTTTAGGTAATATAGGTTGTAGTTACTCCCCTGCTTTGTTACTGTCAGACCTAATAGTGCCTTGGATTAATTCCACTAAAGGTGGTATAAATGCTGTATTGCTCCTTTCCAAGTGTCAACACTCTCATCCTATAAAGTGCATTTTTCTAACCCCTAAGAAATGAAATGACCTTGCTAAAGTTATGACATCTTTTTATCATAAAGAGAATATTGCAAGAAATAAATAATGTAAGCATAGCCTACTAACAAGAATGCTAAAAATTCTGGGGAAATAATGCTATTTATGAACTGGAGCCTTGTCATTTTCACTTCTCCATTCCCACTGCTACCACCTTAGTACATGACACCTTTGTCCTCTGCTTGCATTATAGCAGTTACTTCCTTTTTTCCTTCACATTTTCTTCTTTTTTAATTTTTAAATTTTGTGGGTACATAGTATGTGTGTGTATATATATATATGTAATTGTATATATATGGGTTACATGAAATATTTTGATACAGTCATGCAATGCATAATAATCACATTAGGGTAAAAAGAGTATCCATCACCTCAAACATTTATCCTTTGTATTTTAAACAATCCAAATATACTTTCAGTTATTTTTAAATGAACAACTAAATTATTTTTATACTATGATCACCCTGTTGTATTAGTAAATACTAGATCTCATTTATTCTTTCTAACTATTTTTTGTAGCTATTTTTTTTTTTTTAGATGGAGTCTTATTCTGTTGTTGAGGCTGTAGGGCAGACATGATCTGGGCTCACTGAAAACTCTGCCTCCTGGGTTCAAGTAATTCTTCTGCCTCAGCCTCCTGAGTAGCTGGGATGACAGGTGTCTGCCACCATGCCTGGCTAATTTTTGTATTTTCAGTAGAGATTGGGGTTTCACCATGTTCGCCAGGCTGGTTTCAAACTCCTAAGCTGAGGTGATTTGCCCATCCTTGGCCTCCCAAAATGCTGAGATTACAGACAAGAGCCACCATGCCCCTCCTCTTATAGCTATTAACCATTCCTCCAGTTACAATGGCTTTCCCTCTCCCTGTATAGTGTCTTCCCACACAGACCCCTCTTCTCAGCCTTTGGTAACCATCCTTCTATTCTCTATATCCATGAGTTCAACTGTTTTAATTTTTAGATCCCACAGATAAGTGAGAATATGTGATGTCTGTCTTGATGTGCCTGACTTATTTTGCTTACTATTGTCATCTCCAGTTCCATCTATATTGTTGCAAATGACAGAATCTCATTCTTTTTTTTATGGCTGAATAGTACTTTCATCTATGTACATTTTCTTTATCCAGTCTTCTGTTGATGGACACCTAGGTTGTTTCCAAATCTTGGCTGTTGTGAATAGTGCTGCAGTGAATATGGGAGTGCAGATTTCTCTTCAATATACTAATTTCCTTTCTTTTGCATCTATACCTAGCAGTGGGATTTCTGGATTGTATGATAACTCTATTTAGTTTTTGAAGTAACTTCCAAAATGTTCCCCATAGTGGTTGTAATAATTTACATTTCCACCCACAGTTTATAAGGGTGGCCTTTTCTCCACCTCCTTTCCAGTATATGCTATTACTGTCTTTTGGTTATATAAGCCATATTAACTGGGTGAAATGATATCTCATTTTAGTTTGATTTGCATAATCTGATGATCAGTGATGTTGAGCATCTTTTCATATACCTGTTTGCTACTAGTAGGTCTTCTTTTGAGAAATGTCTACTTAGACCTTTTTCTCATTGTTAAATTGGATTATTACATTTTTTCCTATAGAGTTGTTTGATCTCCTTATATATTCTGGTTATTAGTCCCTTGTCAGATGGGTACTATGCAGAAATTTTCTCCCATTCTATGGGTTGTATCTTCACTATGTTGATTGTTTATTTTGCTTTGCAGAAGCATTTTAACTCGATGTGATCTCATTTGTCTATTTTGGCTTTGGTTGCCTGTGTCTGTAGGATATTGCTCACTAAACCTTTGCCTAGTCCAACATCCTGGAGAGTTTCCCTAGTGTTTTTTTGTTGTAGTTTTATAGTTTGAAGTCTTAGCATTAAGTCTTTAATCCATTTTGATTTCCCCCGCAGATGGTGAGAGATATAGGGGTCTAGTTTCATTTTTCTACATAAGGATATTTAGTTTTCTCAGCACCATCTATTGAAGAGACTATCTTTTCCCCAAGGTATACAATTGGAATCTTTGTCTAAAATGAATTCACTGTAGATATATGGATTTTTTTTCTGTTTTCTATTCTGTTCCACTGGTCTATGCATCTGTTTTTAGTCAGTACTATACTGTTTTGGTTATTCTAGCTCTGTAGTATAACTTGAAGTCACATAATGTGACGCGTCCAGTTTTGTTTTTTCGCTTAGGATAGCTTTGACTATTCTAGGTCTTTTGTGGTTCCATATAAAGTCTAGGATTTTTTTTTTCTTGCAGTTGCATCTTAACTGGTCTTTATTTAGCTTTTGTCCTACTACACTCATTTTAACACAGAAACAACAGACATTTAAAAAATGCAAATATGATTTTGAAAATGGAATTATCCTCATAAAAAGTATCAAACGCTTTTTATTGCCCCAAATATAAAGTACATTATCAGCAGTGTCATGAATTATAAGTTTCTATATGACCTAGCTCTGCCTATTTCCCTGCTTCAGCTAATGCCACTCCCCACTTATAGTGCACACTCCATCCACAATGGCCTTTCTAGTACCTTCTTCAGTTTTTCATGTCTCAGTGACTCCCACATACTGTTGCTTCTGCTGAGAAGCTGAGAGTTTGTCTACTTCTCTACCTCTTGATACCCTTCATTGATGTGTGCATGTATGTGTGTGTGTGTGTGTGTGTGTGTGTTTACATATTCATAATTTTCGTTAAATAAAATAGAAGCAGTGCTTGATTTCATTTACACGGATAGAAATCCAGGAGTGGTGGTTTTCATATCACTACTATTGCCCCAGTGCTGGTTAGATGCTCAATTACTATTTGACAAGTGAATGAATAAATGTTTAAATAATTACTCTATAGTATTTAACTACCATTTGTAAAAACAAATCCATGTATCTACAGTGAATTTTGTACCCTGCATCTATGCCAGATAACTTATATAGATCATAGATATTTTGTTCCTTCATCAATTATAACTTATCTGTTATGATCCAGCATTACATTAGGTCTAGCATTTATACATAAATAAAATAAATCCCTGTCGTTTATTTAGGTAGTACTTTCCTCTTTTGGGTTTAGATACATTGTCATGAACATACCATAATCTTTCCAGTGTATTAGTGATTATAATTATTAGGATACAGGTCAAATAGTTGAGGATTATTAGCATTCACCTGATCTGTATCTACAGGCTACATTCCTCCTAAATCAGATTAGCTGTCATAGTATTTTTGTTAATAATAAAAATTCTGGAAGTGTATCCTGCTGAATTATAATCTGTAGTAAAGGGGCATGCATTGATGGTTTGTTTTGTTGTTGTTGTTGTTGTTGTTTTTAATAAATACTACAAAGTGATTCTTACCAATTCTTTTGAAGCACAAGAAAAATTGCCCACCTGTTTAGGAAGTAGAAACAAAATTTTGGTTATTTTTTCACATCATATGATAAACAGTATTTTAAGTAAAATTATTTTGATTGGTGTAACAGTATTAATTTTAATACCATTTTGTTAATACCTGTGGCATAGAGAATGTCAATATTTTCTAATTACAGTATTGTTTAACTTACTTTTAATGACTTATAGGAGAAGGGGCATACATTTTTAAGGAAAGATTCAAAGATGGCATATGAAATTTTATTTAGGAGCCAAAATATAGTAAAATACAGACAGAATTTTAGTAGACTTCATATGATCAAAAACAGACTAAAAAGACTTTATTCTTCCATTTCTACTGAGATAGCACACTAATTTATGTATATGTTCTGTTTTGCTTATCAATGATGAGATAAGGGAGATTGCTTTTTGATGTTGTTTACAAAAACCTCTGTAAAGTATGATACATTTAGAATGTATATGAACTTTGTAATTATATGTGAAAAGCCAGAACAGATTTTATTCTTATTAAATATATATTTTAAAATATGAGTGTTTGATATCAGTTTCTATGCTATAGATACCTCAGGATGCTGCTATCTTGGGAATTTGCAGAATACCATATTATGATTCTCACAAACTTATAAAAATTCCATAAGAGTTTCTTATGTTTTCTGTGTATGTGTAGAATTCATTTTGAAGATAAATCTTAAAAATTAAATTTTAAAATATATGATTAACATTAAAAAAGTAAAATCAGTATAATGGTGAAAAAAATCTCATTTCCAGATATATTTTGGTGACTATGAAAGGACAAAATGAACAAGTTCATTCAATAACCATTATTGCCTACATGTAATCACCTGAGATGCAGTTGGAGTGCTTTGTACAAAGTGGAAAACCAAATGTTAAAGAATATCTTATTTTTGATTAAAAATAAAAATGGAAACAGACTAATTAGTCTTTTTATGGCAGGATCTAGATGGAACAGTCTCATAATCTTTTACAGGTTCACAAATCCCCATTTAGGAAATGTGAGTTTTAAAGAATGTAGAGGCCAGGCATGGTAGTTCATGCCTGTAATCCTAGCACTTTGGGAGGTCAAGGCAGTTGGAACTCTTGGTGTCAGGAATTCCAGACAAGCCTGACCAACATGGTGAAACCTGTCTCTACTAAAAATGTAAAAATTAGTCAGGCCTAATGGTGGGCTCCTGTAATCCCAGCAACTCAAGAGGCTGAGGCATGAGAAATGCTTGAGCTTAGGAGGTAGAGGTTGCAGTAAGCCAGAATGTCACCACTGCGCTCCAGCCTGGGTGACAGAGTAAGACTCCATCTCAGAATAAAAAAATAAAGAAAGAAAGAATGTAGACACCATCTAATTTTATTCTTTGAGTATTTGTATTCAGGTTCAGGGAGTCACTGTAGCAGAGCAGACTCTGCCTGTCTTCTAAATCCTTCCTTTAAAAAAAGAAAATCACGCTATCTTCCATGTCCTAAAATATGCATTACACAAATAAAAATCCAACCTCATCCTGTCAATAGTAACATCACTGGGCTTCTGAAAAGAGCTCCTGGACTAGGAATTTCCATGACTGGGAGAAATCTAACATGATCCTCTTTCTAAGAGGTAATCACTGTCAGACAGTTCTCAGCTCCTGTTCCTTGGTACCACTCCAACATGTCCCACATCTTCACAAGCTCTCAGCAGTTCTTAGGTACTAGAAAATGGAAAAGGGACTATTGTACTAAAGAAACACTGTTACTCCTATTTAATGAATCAATGTCGGTCAGGAGTGTCTGTCAGGACACCAATTCTGCATCGGGAGAAGTAGAGTCCCTCTGATTTGTATGAAGGCCCCCTAATCGCAACACTTGACAATATACCAAATACTATCTTCCAGTCCTTAAAGAGCATACAGCCTTCATGAATTCACTTATTGTAAAAGCCTCAATTATACTAGGGATTTAAGACAGAAGAATAGTTTTAGGGGAAATATTTATTACCTGCCCCTATGAAATGGTTCTTGCTTTCAAAATATTGGTTGAGTGAGGACATATATAGATACACTGTTGTCAGATAAAAATGACTTTGAGTTAAGGCTAACCTCTTGTGTTTTAGGTGTTTGGTTGTATTTTTTTTGCTTGTTATTCTCCTTATCCTGACACCTTCAAATTTACCAACTGTCAGCTTTGAGGCAGAAAACACTTAAAGTTTGACTTATTATATAAACACAATTATTGTTCGTTTTGAGAAATCCTGTTAGCTATTGCCATAATTTAATAAAAAATTTACTCTTATTGGAATTATCTTTGGTTATTCTCCTGTGCAATGAAAATTCAATACCCTCTTTTTCCTTTTAGTCCTTTGCCTTGCAAGCATTTATCGAAGTATAGAATACATTTTGGATGACTGTGGAGTTTAGGGAACATATCTTAGAATAGTAAAATTAATGAGTATGAAATAAAGAAAAGTATTCCTTATGAAAGACAGAGTTATGATGAAGTTGTAAACATTTCTGATACTCATTTGGCATTTGTTAATTGGCATGGTATTTAGATTATGTAAGCATAGAATCTTGAATGAAAAAGGAGAATATTTTTAGTTGATTAAATATAAAGATATGAATTTCATATAAGAAATTACTGTATGTACTTAGAATCTCAAAAAGAGATACACCTAAAAGAATATAAAATGTAATGGTCTAGAACACTGCTGTCAGATAGAAATATAATGTGAGCCATGAATGTAATTTAAAAATGTCTAGTAGACACATTTAGAAAGGGTAAAATGAAACAAGTGAAATTTATTTTAATAATATATTTTTGATCTAACATATCCAAAATATTATCTTTCAACATAGAATTAGAATAAAATTATTGGTGAGATATTTTGTGTTACTTTCCATAGTCCGCCATTAAAATCCAGTATATAGTTTATACTTACAGCACATCTGAATTCCAGTTAACCACACTTCAAGTAATTAACAGTACCTGTGGCTGGTACCTACTGTGCTAGACAGGACAGGTATAGAAAAAGGACTGGATATGCTAGCTGTGAGATTTACATACCCACTTCATTCTTCTTTGCTTCGGTTTCTTCATTTGTAAAAGACCTGAGTTATATGAATTGTTTATGCTGTTATTTCCGATGTTAAATTTTGTTACTCTAGAAATTTATATCATGCTGCTTAAGGAAAGGCCATAAAATGTCTTCTTGGTAGGGTTTGTGTAATGAAACATGATAGCTTGTTAGAATACTGCAGTACTCTGTACATCATCATAAAATGCCTTTTATTTATAAGGAGGATTCAGTCACCTCTGTTCTTCTAAGTCAGAGCGAAGTATAATTTTGGCTCTAGATGATTAAAGGGTTTTATTATTTCACATACTTTTCTAGACTTTTTGTTTTTTAAGGACACATTTTAATGACAAAATATTTTATTTGACACTATGTCAGTTTACTCAGATACCTGGATACTCAGGTAGTGCATGTGCTTCAGAAACTAGATTATATAGATGGCCTTCCAATACAGAAAATTGTTCTGATTTCAAAAATATATTTAAAATTAAAATATGCAGTTTTCTTAAAGCAAAGTAATTTGAAAAGTCAATAAATCAAGTTCATCAAAGTTGGATATAACTTGCAAAAAATGTTGCTTATTTTATATTTTAACATACTCAAATTGTTCTCTATGGCAGGGAAGATTCCCGTTGTGTTTGACTATTCTTATAACTAAAGATGAATTTCCACTATTTTCTTCCTTTCTCATTTATGTATATATTAATGTTCTTTTCAAAATTCAGGAGACCTTTATTCTACCTAAAGATGAAAATCACAGAGATGACTTTTAAATTCTGTGACAGCTGCTAGATTCCCTAACAAAACAATTACATTTGCTATTATAAAGATATTTGAAGGTAGGAGAGGAATAGTATTTTATTATTTATAATCTAAGTGGGACTATTTAGATACTAATTTTATATTATATATAATGTGGGGAAATGACAGGCTAATTTATTTTAAGTAGAAAAAAATTTGTTAAAATTTTGTATGAAAATTGGTAAATTATAAAATAGAATAGTTAAAAGACAATAGTATATGTGAAAGTGTTTATTCAATTTCAAAATGATTTAAAATATTATATATATATCTTAATTACTATGTGTAATAATAATAATGATAAAACAAATTAATATAGGACATCAGATATGTTTACTTGATGCTGGCATCTTAATCAGGTATAAAAAAAGGTTTTTGAATTACCGTACTCAATTCTTAAAAAAATTATCGTGATAATGATGAATTAATTATAATGATTTACTTTTAATGCAAATTATATAAATTATTTCTATGGGAAATAATTGTCCTATATTTTTGTTTGTCATTGTTGCCAAGAAGAAAAATGTTTACAAACAAATATAAACAAAGATAGATATCAATATTCTTGTCTCTCTGTCCCTCTCTCTCACTCTATATATATGTATGTGTATATATACATAATGTGTACGTGTATACATATATATATGTACATGTATATCAATAACATTGTTATATATGTTAATAATTCCTAGAGGATTTTGAGTTTTTTGTAAAAAATTATGGCATATCTTGTGGCTTTTTTCTGAAATAATTTTTCATAGAATAGGTTATTACATATCCACCATAATATTAAAATAAACATCTTTTTCAAGTTTGTTTTTAAATACTGAATTATGTTCATGTGTAAAAATGTTAATAAAGGTATTCTAATCTAGAACTTACTGTATAGATATTTTTCATCTGTCTGTGACATTATTTTTTTTATTGTACTTTAGATTCTGGGGTACCTGTGCAGATCATGCAGGCTTGTTAAATAGGTACACACATGTCAATGTGGTTTGCTGCCTCCATCATCCCATCACCTACATCTGGCATTTCTCACCATGTTATCACTCCCCGACCTCCCCACCACCCCGCCATCTCTCCCTTGCGCCCCCGCAACAGAACCCAGTACATGATGCTCCTCTCCCTGTGTCCATGTGTTCTCATTGTTCAACACCCGCCTGTGAGTGAGAACATGTGGTGTTTGATTTTCTGTTCTTGTGTCAGTTTGCTGAGAATGATGATTTCCAGATTCATGTTCCTACAAAGGACACGAACTCAACGTTTTTTATGACTGCATATTATTCCATGGTGTATATGTGCCACATTTTCCTTGTGCAGTCTATCATCGATGGGCATTTGGGTTGGTTCCAGGTCTTTGCTATTGTAAACAGTGCCGCTATGAACATACGTGTGCATATGTCTTTATAATAGAATGATTTATAATTGTCTGGGTATATACCCACTAATGGGATTGCTGGGTTAAATGGAATTTCTATTTCTAGATCCTTGAGGAAGAACCACACTGTCTTCCACAATGGTTGAACTAATTTACACTCCCACCAACAGTGTAAAAGTGTTCCTATTTCTCCACATCCTCTCCAGCATCTGTTGTCTCCAGATTTTTTAATGATTGCCATTCTAACTGGCATGAGGAGGTATCTCAATGTGGTTTTGATTTGTATTTCTCTAATAATCAGTGATGATGAGCATTTTTTTCATATGTTTGTTGGCCTCATATATGTCTTCTTTTTGAAAA
Organism: Sapajus apella; assembly: GCF_009761245.1. Taxonomy (NCBI): domain Eukaryota; kingdom Metazoa; phylum Chordata; class Mammalia; order Primates; family Cebidae; genus Sapajus; species Sapajus apella. The sequence continues at coordinate 5,028,898 of NW_022436982.1, forward strand.
GTATCTGTTCATATCCATCACCCACTTTTGGATGGGTTTGTTTGTTTTTTTCTTGTAAATCTGTTTTAGTTCTTTGTAGATTCTGGATATTAGCCCTTTGTCAGATGGGTAGTTCCAAACATTTTTTCCCATTCTGTTGGTTGCCAGTTCACTCTAATAATTGTTTCTTTTACTGTACAGAAGCTCTGGAGTTTAATTAGGTCCCATTTGTCTATTTTGGCTTTTGTTGCCAATGCTTTTGTTGTTTTAGTCCTTGCCTATGCCTATGTCCTGAATGGTATTGCCTAGGTTTTCTTCTACTGTTTTTATGCTGTTAGGTCTTAAGCTTAAGTCTTAATTCATCTGGAGTTAATTTTAGTGTAAGGTGTCAGGAAGGGTCCAGTTTCTGCTTTCTGCACACTGCTAGCCAGTTTTCCCAATGCCATTTATTAAATAGGGAACCCTTTCCCCATTGCTTTTTTTGTCAGGTTTGTCAAAGATCAGATGGTTGTAGATGTGTGGCATTGCCTCCAAGGCCTCTGTTCTGTTTCATTGTTCTATATCTTTGTTTTGGTACCAGTACCATGCTGTTTTGATTACTGTAGCTTTGTTGTATAGTTTGAAATCAAGTAGCACAATGCCTCCAGCTTTGTTCTTTTTGCTTAGGATTGAATCTTGGCTATGCAGGCTCTCTTTTGGTTCCATATGAAGTTTAAGGTGGTTTTTTTCCAGTTCTGTGAAGAACGTCATTAGTAGCTTGATGGGGATGGTGTTGAATCTGTAAGTTACTTTGGGCAGTATGGCCATTTTCGCGATATTGATTCTTCCTAATCATGAGCTTGGAATGTTTCTCCCTCTGTGTCCTCTCTTATTTCCTTGAGCAGTGGTTTGTAGTTCTCCTTGAAGATGTCCTTTACATCCTTTGTTAGTTGTATTCATAGGTATTTTATTCCCTTTGTAGCAATTGTGAATGGGAGTTTGCTCATGATTTGGCTCTCTGTCAGTCTGTTATTGGTGTATAGAAATGCTTTTGATTTCTGCACATTGATTTTGTATCCTGAGACTTTGTTGAATTTGCTTATCAGTTTAAGGAGATTTTGGGGTGAGATGATAGGGTCTTCTAAATATACAAGCATGTCATCTGTAAAAAGAGACAGATTGACTTCCTGTTTTCCTAACTGAATATCCTTTATTTTTTTCTCTTGCCTAATTGCTCTGGCTAGAACTTCAAATACCGTATTGAATAGGAGTGGTGAGAGAGGGCATCCTTGTCTAGTGCCGGATTTCAAAGGGAATGCTTTCAGTTTTTGACTATACAGTATGATATTGGCTGTATATTTGTCATAAATAGCTTTTATTATTTTGAGATATGTTCCTTTGATACCTAGTTTATTGAAACTTTTTAGCATAAAAGGCTGTTGAATTTTGTCGAAGGCCTTCTCTGCATCTATTGAGATAATCATGTGGTTTTGGCTTTGGCTCTGTTTATGTGGTGGATTACGTTTATATACTTGTGTATGTTGAACCAGCCTTGATCCCTGGGATGAAGCCTACTTGATTGTGATGGATAAGCTTTTGGATGTGCTGTTCCAATTGGCTTGCCAGTATTTTATTGAAGATTTTTGCATCCGTGTTCATCATGGAGATAGGCCTGAAGTTTTCTTTTTTTGTTGATTTTCTGCTGCATTTTGGTATCAGGATGATGTTGGTCTCATAAAATGTTTTGGGAAGGATTCCCTCTTTTTGAATTGTTTGGAATAGCTTCAGAAGGAATGGTACCTTCTCCTTTTTTATGTCTCGTAGAGTTCAGCTGAGAACCCATCTGGACCTGGACTTTTTTTGGTTGGTGGGCTATTAATTGCTACCTCAACTTCAGCCCTTGTTATTTGTCTATTCAAGGTTTCAACTTCCTCCTGGCTTAGGCTTGTGAGGGTGCAAGTGTCTAGGAATTTATCCATTTCTTCCAGGTTTACTGGTTTATGTGCATAGAGTTGTTTGTAGTAATCTCTGATTGTAATTTTTATTTATGTGGAGTCAGTGGTGATATCCCCTTTATTGTTTTATATTGCATCTATTTGATTCTTCTCTCTTTTCATTTTTATTAATCTGGCTAGTGGTCTATTTTGTTTATCTTTTCTCAAAAAACCAGCTCCTGGATTTATTGAATTTTTTGAAGGAATTTTTATGTCTCTATCTCCTTCTGTTCTGCTCTGATCTTAGTTATTTCTTGTCTTCTGTTAGCTTTTGAATTTTTTTGATGTTTCTCCTCTAGCTGTTTCAATATTGACAATAGGTTATCGATTTTAGATCTTTCTTTGCTTCTCTGATGGGCATTTATTGCTATAAATTTCCCTGTAGACACTACTTTAAATGTGTCACAGAGATTCTGGTACGTTGTGTCTTCATTCTCTTTGGTTTCGAAGAACATCTTTATTTCTGCCTTCATTTCATTGTTTATCTGGTCAATATTCAGGAGCCAGTTGTTGAGTTTCCAAGAAGTTGTGTGGTTCTGAATTAGTTTCTTAATTCTGAGTTCTAATTCTATTGCACTGTGGTGAGAGACTGATTGATTTATCAAGCAAATGGAGAGAAAAAAAAGGAGGAGTCGCAATCCTAGTCTCTGATAAAATGGACTTTAAACCAACAAAGATCAAAAGAGACAAAGAAGGGCATTACATAATAGTAAAGAGATCAATGCATCAAGAACTAACGATCCTAAATATATACGCACCCAATACAGAAGCACCCAGGTACACAAAGCAAGTTCTTAATGAGCTACAAAGAGACTTAGACTTCCACACAATAAGTGTGGGAGACTTTAACACTCCACTGTCAAAATTAGAGAGATCAATGAGACAGAAAATTAAATAGGATATCCAGTACTTGAACTGAGATCTGGACCAAGTGAACCTAATAGACATCTACAGAAATCTCCACCCCTAATCCACAGAATATACATTCTTCTCAGTACCACATGGCACCTACTCTAAAATTGACCACATAATTGGAAGTAAATCACTCCTCAGCAAATGCAAAAGAATGGATATTATAACAAACAGTCTCTCAGACCACTGTGCCACTATTAAATATCCCTTTGTTGTTAGCTCCAGAGAAAACTTACAGATGTCTTTGAACTGTAAATGCTAACAAAAATGTTCTGTTGTCAGCCCTTGTTAAGGAAATTCCAGAGTCACAAACATGTATGCTTTAAAATCTTTCAAGTAAAGACTGCTTTGCTTTTGAAGACTGTACTTGAATCATGTAATAAATCGTAAAATACATTACATCTGTATTAATTATGGTTTATATGTTGCTATGAGTTGTTAGTTGAACCTGATGAGTGAGCATAATAGTACATTTTATAGTTAAGTATTAACAAATTAGATTTTGTACTTGGTTTTCCCTGTTTTACAGCCAATAATTGGTTTATGTCTACAACATTTTTATGAGTACCTGGGAAATTTTTTGGTGTATAGAATATTAAAAGATACGGTAGCCTTTGTCTTAGATCTTACTAATTGATTGTGTTGTGCTTGGAACACAACAGTGTTTAGGAACACCAGCTTTGGAGCCCAGCACACTTTGATCTGTGCCCTGACTCCAACTCTTAGAGTTCCAAGGCTTTTGACATATTACTCAGTCTGTCTAAGCCTTAGTTTCCTCATCTGTATAATTAAAATATCATTAGTACCTATTTTATAGGAATGTTATTAAATAATACAACTTAGGCACAGATTCTAGCAAAGTGGCTGAAATATAATGACTACTCAATTCATCTGTATGATCATCATTCTTCTTTATTACTTTTTTCGTAGTCATCAACAGTTGGACTACCACATAACTAACTAGAGCATCTGTTTAGGAACACATAATCGGCTGTAGTTTATTACTTCCTTGTAGTTTTGTGTATGAAGGATGACTGTAACTTTTAATAATAGAAAATAGAATCTAAAAAATATTACGTGTATTTAATCCCCTTGTCATGTCTGTGGGGTCTAATATAACTTGGTAGACTTTATGTAACCTACATGGTTACTTAACTCATGGGCAAGGTGAATGACTCCAACATAGAATTCAGAGTTAAAATTATTTTGTTGCTAAAGATACTATTCTGTGATTTGGTGAGATCAGTAATTTCTTGGACTGTCCTGTAGCCAAGATAGACATTATCCAATTCCAGTAAAGTATCTGGTGACTGAGAGCAGAGGATCTTCACTTCATGAACTGCAAAGGAGGCTTCATTTCTCAGGTGCCTGGATTTGCAGTCTAGGGTAACATCTTAAAAGGCTCCCTGGAGCATGTTGGTAACGCGTGCTGGCTGAGAGCTGTTTTATGCTCATCTGACTTTTAAGTTTAAATAAAATACATTCTGATATTTTACCCTTGTAAATGTTTAGCAAAAATATACTTTGTTCAAAATATTACTATTTGTACTGTAATTCTCCTCTTCCTAGCACCCACAATATTTTATTTTGAAAATAATGTCTATAAATCTAAACATGGGAAGAGTCAGTGTTTCCATGGGGGTCCATGAGACAACTGAGAAGCATAAAGTAAAATGAATAACTATTTCAGTGTCAAAATAGAGCATTCATTTGTAGCTTGTACTTTTTCCTTATACTAATCCTTTGATAATTTCCCAAGAGATGTCCGATTTGGAACTGTAATTTTAAATTATCAGGAATCTAAATTTCAACCAATACCATGACTGTTAACAGGAAGGCTAGACAAATAGAAATTTTTAAAAAATGAAAAATTAAAAAAAAATCTATGCGATTCCTGGGGTTTGGGTGGAGAGGGGCGTTGGGAAATGTTGTGTTTTAGTTTAGGGGGGGGAAAAAAAGAAAAGATGAAAATCTTATTTCATTTTCATGATTGTCTTAACTGGGCTCAGAAGAATTTGTGTTTCATGTATATTCTTTTAATCCGGAGAGAAATATAAATAACTGTGCATGTAGGAATTATAACCAGCTGATGTTTCTTGTGTAAGATAATCTCAAGACAATGATTACTGAAAAGTAAGCATCAAACGATAGTAAGTTACTCCTAGATATACATACCATAATAGAAAATGTTGATATTATTCCTACTTAGCAAATATATAATGTAGTGACATTGAGTAATCAAATCAGGGACAAATGAATAATAAATTTACTAAAATTCTGACTTTAGCTTCCATTAAATGTTGTATGATTACCCATTTCTTCCCACCCCTGAAATTTCTGGGTTGTTACTTTAGGTTAACTAAATGAATCATAATAAAAATTGGTTTTCTTTATTATAATTACTAAAATATGTTTTCTTAAGTCTTATGAGAACATATTTTGCTAAATTAATTAATTCTTTCAGTTTCAGCAATTTAGGACTTGATCTGTGCCAGTAACTGTATTAAGCCCTTGAGATACACAAATGAATTACAAAAAGTCTCTTAGGAGGCTTAGAGAGATGACAGGGACAGACATGGACATAGACCTAAATGACAGTTGCTCAGAGGGTTCTTGAAAAGGAGACCCTGCAAGACTGATAATGAAGGGAAACTGAGGAAGGAATATTTCAGAGAAGAACATTTGGGCAGGACTTTATACTGTATGGAGTTGGGTGGTGGAATAATGGATTTTGAGGACAGATGAAATGTTATAATGAAAAAGCATGATGTGTATCAGGAATGACATATTAAAATACATTGTGATGAATACTAGACAAGGGTTATATTAGCAAAGATATGAGAGCAGAATCTCTCTACATATCAATCATAATATATATTCAATAAACAAGAAACATCTCCCATATTCAATTCCATTGCCATATATAATTAAGTTACAATTAACATATCTTGAGAGAGTGTAATTTAATATAACAGGTTTTGTTATTTTCTATTTTGTTTCAGTATGAAAAGAGGGCAAGAATTATATGTTATTTAATATTTATTCAACAAATATCAAGAACCACCATGTGCTAGAACCTGATATAGGTATGTAGATATAGCAGTCAACAAAAGAGAAAATTCTGTTTTTTTATAGAGTTTTCATATCATTCCATGCACCACCATAGGAATCATCAGATAATGATTGACATTCATGGAACTAGTTTGCTTATGAAACTTCTTATAAGAAGACCAAGCAGATTAAAAACCAATAAGCAAAGCTGTCATTTACTCACTAACTCATGAAACAAATATTTACTGAGTTCTATTTATGTACCAAATTATATTTCCTACCACCTTTTCAGTTAGAAGATGTTATAAAATTGTAGTATGATCAAAATGATCATTAAGCCTAAGACCTCCAAAACTAGGGAAATAAGCAGAAGGGATAATGAGATTATATAAACTTTGGAGTTTATTTGGTTGAAGAAATTATTTAAAATGTTCTATCATATTAAAATAGACCTTTATAAGCATTGTTTCCTTGCTCTGCCTTTTAGTTTATGTAATTATTTATGAAAAGATCTTGGAGCAGTTTGGAAGGATATTAAAGAGAGTAATACTATTGCTGCTACTGCATAGCTGTTGGAATTGCCTCAAAAACTTTGAATTGCTATGATTGTTCACTTGACAAATTAATGTATTATGGTTCAACCAAAAGTATTGTGCTCTGTCCTAAGAGATATGTTAGTGTATAATGATACTATCTAATCATAATACTGTACTGCTATAAATAATATCATATTGATGACATATTAATATAAATAGAGCACACCAAAGTGTAAACCCCATGAATTTAGTGCTGTTTTATGCCTATAGTAAAAATGTACTCATTATAATTGCTTTATGAATACTTTTGATGTTTAGCATATTTCAAAAATGAAGAGACTAAAAGTTTTAGGGACATGTCAGACTACTTCCAATAATGAATAAGTTGACTGTCTAAGTCCTGGATCTGTTTTTTGGAGGGTGATAATTAAAACACACAGAGAAGGAAGCATTTTATAAAAATAATTTGCTATGATATCAGAAGTACATATTTCAATATTTAAATCAGCTAAGTTTAACTGAAAGGCATATGTTAATATTGTTGATAGAAACATTTTACTTGGATTTTAGATTGATGAAAGAATTATTTCACTGTTTCATGAGTCTTTCTCCTATATTGTCAGCACTGAATATTCCAAAATATTTTTTTCAGATAAGCACAACTATATTCATTTTAAATTGAAGGACCATGTATTTAAAAGGATTATCTTAGAATCATATTTGAAGTTATATCTATAGTGTAACATATTTGCCAAGGAAAAGAATAGTCTGCATAGGTACTATTTTCACTCATTTTACCCAGCAAACTAAAAAATTATATTTCCTAACATCTTTCCAAGTAGAAGATGTTACAAAATTACAGTGTGATCATAGTAATCACTGGGCATTGAAGAAATCAAGATTTGCATGGCACTTAAAAGGCCAGTGCAGCATGGTATCTACAGTGTAAAGAATGATCCTCTGACTCATAGATGCCTTTATAGTCATGACTTTATGCTGTACTCAGAGTCAACTTTTTAGTGTAAGCCTTGGCCACAGTGTGTGTATGTTCTCTGATAGAAGAAGTGAGCAGCACTGGTTTTACCATGAGTAGAGAGTTGTGTATTTGCTTTGGACACTAGGTCCTTAGATAACCAAGCCTAGATGGCATGGATCATAGGAAGATGGGGGACTCAAGTGCCCCTAGGTGTGGTCCATCTTTGTGAGCTTGAAAACAATATTGCACTCATTATCACATTAATAAAAGGAACACATTATCCATTTTTGCTATGAGACAGCACTCTTCCAAGGACTGTAAATACATTTCTCATCTAATCCTCACAGCAACCCTTTGACATAGGCCACCTGTTATATGGATGAAAAAATAAATCAGAAAGAATAAAAATAAATTTAAGTATTGATAATATATTTAAAAGGTCTTTTATTCATTGAGTACTTAACATGTGCCAGCACATAACTTATCTCATTTAACCCATACACTTAGTATTTATGAGGTAGGTATAATTATTATGCTCACTTATAAAGAAGGACATAGATTTATAGAAAAGTTAAAGAATATTTCCAGGATCCCAGGGCTAGTAAGTTCTAGAGCTAGGATATAAATCCAGGCAGTACGAGCTTCCATTTTTTCCCAAAGAATGAGGGCTAATTTTTCTATTTTCTTAGCATCCTACCTGGTCAAAACCTTATGCTGAGCATTATATAAATATGAATTACAAACAGAAGACACTTGAGTAACTTCCAATCTAATTAAAGACAGGGACAAAACATTAAAAGATTAAGAGAGAAGACATTTCGTATACAGGTCTATGAGTGAGAGAGTCCCAGTCTTGGGAAACAGTGTGGTCTGTGGGAAAATTCTCAGGCTTTAGAATCCAATAGAGCCAACTTTACATTCTAGTTTCATTACTTGCTAATTGTGCACACTCATGGGAAAGTCATCCAGTCTCTTTGAGCTTCTGTTCCCTCAACTGTATAATGTAGTTTCAATGAAAATATAGATAAATCAATATCAACATCAATAGCTGCCATTTACTAGGAGCTTAATGTGTACCAGCTCTGGTTTAAAGAACTCTGCAAAATTTATCTCATTTAATATTTAACTCTTCACAAGCTAAACACCATTACTGCCATATCACAGGTGAGAAACTGAGTCTTCTAGAACATACCCAGGTCACCAGGGAGGCAGTGGAACTAGGATTTAACTCTATGTAACCTTAAAAAGATCACTGCTTGGTCTGAGCGTGGTGGCTCACATCTGTAATTCTAATACTTTGGGAGGCCGAGGCAGGTGGATCACCTGAGGTCAGGAGTTTGAGACCAGCCTGGCCAACATGATGAAACCCTTTGTCAACTGAAAATACAAAAAATTAGTGTGATGTGGTGGCAGGTGCCTGGTAATCCAGCTACGCAGGAGGCTGAGGCAGGAGAATCGCTTGAACCCAGGATGCAGAGGTTGCAGTGAGCCGAGATCATGCCATTGCTCTCTAGCCTGGGCGACAGAGTGAAACTCCATCTCAAAAAATAATAATAATAAAAATAAAAAATAACAAAAATCACTACTCTTATTCAACTAACAGCTTCCCCAAAGTAAATGCTGAATATAACAGTGAAAGTAGTAACAATGGTATTTGAAACCTCTGAGACGAGATTTAGCATATAAAGAGCACTCTATAAGGTGTAGCACAAATGATGAATACATATATTTTTATCAGTGTCTGAGAAGATACTTTTGTTTGGAAATACATTAATAAATACTGCAAAAAATAGTGAGTGTAATTTCACTAAAATTAAATGGTATTTCCTTGTTGATACTTTCCATTTTTTTCACCTCTCACTTTTCTAAAAGAACATTAAATAAATTATATATTTTACACAGAAACATGTTTATAGGGAAGTTGCCAAATTTTTTAATATCATAAGGGTAGAATTGAGGGGCAGAGGGGATAAGCCTTACTCAGGTCCAACTCATAATGCCAGAACTAAGACTAATGCCCAGGTTTCCAGATATATATATATATATATATTTGACAGTATCACACAACATGCATTAGTTAAGACCAAAAAGAAAATACCTTGGTAAAGAGTAGTATGTTTCTTATAATAAATTGTTCAGTCATACTGAAAATTTGGGGTTCTATTTCATAGAAATTTCTAAGATAAGTAATTGAAGAGAAATATATGTTCCACTCAAATTATTATTATTAATTCATATTCCTCACAAGAAGTCCTCATAAGAAAAATATCAACAGATATGCTCTCTAACCATAGAAGTTCAGAGTCTGTCCTGTCCTAAATGATCTACTTTTTGTTTACTTTTTTGTTTTGTCTCACATGTTTTCTGCTCTCCCTGCGGTCTAATTAGGCAATGAGGAGGTAAGGTTAAACAGGCACGGCATCCTTTCCCACCTTTTTTCACTGGGCTCTCTTTATATCCTCCAGGAAAAAAAAAAAAAAAAAAAGTGCAAGCCTATGTTGACTCAAGGGGCACAAATGCGCTTGGCTATGGTAAGGCAGAGTTGGAACTACTAACAGGAATAAGTAGTGTAGAGGCAAAGCACACAAATCATAGACACAACTAGAGTTAACAGATATATGTTAATTGTGCAAATTACTCAACGTCTTTGAGTCTCAATTTCCTTGTTGATGACTGTAGATAAGCATTTATCTAATTGTACTTATACTACTATATTTATCTCATAAACTTAATGATGGACCCTGTATGCAAAGCATTTGGGACAAACTAAGTGTTAGAGCAATGTTAGCTGTTATTAGTATTAGAGTAGTATTTAGCTTGATAGGGCTTCTATGAATTAAAGCATATCTTCTAAGCTATTTCTTGATATTGTCCTCTATTCAGGCTGAAACTATTAGAGGTTCTCCTTCATTTGTTCACTCATTCATTCATTCATTGATGTGGACCCCCAAATTTAGATATAGTACTTCTTCAGTCTTTAGTTTCTTCTTTTCTAATAATTGGAGGAGGGTGATAACCATTTCACAGGATTATTGTGGAGAATAAATGATTTTATATCTTAGTTTAGGCTGTGATACACAGTAACCAATTGGCTGATGATAGGCTACTATTATTTTTATCATTGTTTTTGTCTTTCTTAAGAGAGCAAACATCTAGAAATTTCCGGTAGTATCATTTATCCCTTTTTTACTTACCAACGGACATTTTGTTGCTTCCTGTTGAGTTAGATAGGATAGTGACTCTCTACAGCTTAGAGAATGTAATATAAGATGAATTTTTGAAAAATGAGTGAACCAGACTGCCAAATATTAATTTTGAATCCTGTAGCTCTGATAATGATAAAATAGATCGATTTAGGAACCAATTCTTACATTTAACTGACATGGTACTACAACAAATTTTGTATGGAAAAGGGAGTACCTGTGATCTAGGTTTGAAAATAATTAGGTGAGTGAATTTTTAATTGAGTAATAAAAACCAAAACAAATAATACAACCTATGTAGTTGACCTTGTACTCGAGTTCTTTCTATCGAGTTATCACATTTACTCATTCACCTGCTTATTCATTTAGCTGACTATGTTGAGTGCTTCCTATGGAGCAGGTACTCTGGATTTCTGAGCACTTGGCATTTCACAATGAACCTATAATTTAGTTGGAAAATTAGACATTAATAAAATAATCATATACATAAATGCTAAATCTTAATTTTGGTGAGTGTTACAGAAGAGAGGTATTCAGAGTAAGAATGGCTCTTAAAAGTGGGAATTTGATATGGTCAAGCAGGCTAGAGAAGTACTCTCTAAGAAGAGATGGATGCTTGGTATGAGATATAAAGGAGTTTATGTGGAGCTCAGGGTCAGATTCTATATCAATTCATTGGAAGATGTCATAGGTCTTTATTGCCTAAAATCCCTTAATGATTGTTTTGAAGCGGACAGTGAAGGGGAAACCTGTCCTAATGACTTTATTGTATTTTACATTATCCCCTGTGAAATGGAAAACTGAAAATATCAGAGGTTTAAACTAGTGCAAAATACCTGCACGGTTTTTCATTTTGGTGAATAATGTAAAACATAACAAAATCATTAGAATAGGTGTTCCTTTTACTGTCTGCTTAATTCAATCACAGGACAGTCACATGTCTTTCTAGGAACACAATGCCAAAATATCCTTACTCCTTTTTTAAATTGATGGTCACAGCACTTCATTGTCCAATTTTTCCAAAAGAAAATAAGAATTAAAATCTTAATCACTTTCTCATTTTTCCTTAAAATTTCAACTAGTTTTTTATAGAATAATCTAGGTTTTGTTTTTGAAAGATACCTTTGTCATGAATTGAATTGTCTAAAATTTTTATCCTAGAAATGTATTTGAAAAAGTGAGAATTCGTAATTAAATCAAATTTATTACTTAATTATACAGTTTTATTACAGGAAAGAATCTAAATTAGGTTTTTGAATTTTTCCTATTTGAATTCTTCTAGAGTAATGAAGACATTTCCATAGAAAAGATTGTACACCAGGTAGATGATGAAGTTCTTAGAGATTAAAATGAAGTATCAAGGTACAAGATAAAGGACTTATGATACCTACTATGGGACTTCTTAAAGTGAGTTAATATTACTGAGACATCTTCTAGAGACAATAGCCTGCAAATGTCTGAGGACAGACTACTGTGTGGGATGAGAACAGCAGGATCTTGCTGATGCTTTTATTGCCATCCTGGAAGGTTATGGAAATGATGTTCACAAGTGGCTTTTGGCCAGTGTATCACTTGTACCTAGATGCTTATGTCAAAACTGGTACAGCCGCTTACAAATTAATCCAAAGTACAATTTCTGGTTAAAATGGCTTAAATGCATTTTTTACTTTCCAGTATGAACTTTAGAGTTCATAAAGCTGTGTTTCCATCCCAGCTATGAAAATTTAAAGTTGTGTGACTTTGGGCAGGTCATTTACTCTATCATAGTTTCTTACATTTTCCTGTAATTTGTGACTGTTCAAACATCATAAAATTATTGTAAGAAGAAAATGAGTTAGTGTTTGTAAGTTGTTTATGACAATGGTTGGCACATAGAATTAATAAACTATTTTTCTTACTATGAAATATGTAAACACAAAGCATAGTCTGACTTCATCTGCTGAGCGTTTGCTTGTTCTTTTCATCTTCTATTATTCCGAACTTTTAAAAATACTCACTACAGGGTGGCTTTGGTAAAAGACCGTATGTCCTTTCATTTTTGGTAGGTATGCTTTGCTTATCTTTCAGTGCTTATCTGTTCTTGGAGAAGACCTGTAGGCAGTGGAGCTCCTTAAAAGTAAGATAAAAGCAAGGATTTCTTTTAACCCTATTATGCCCATTATTTTGAAAGTATTCTCCATAGGCTTCTTACCTTTAGAATGGAATGTTTAATATTGGCCTACTTTCAGTAAGCTAGTATATAAAGACTGATAATCTATCAGAGTTTCATGATACCTTTAATAGCTGAAACTGTGTATATTTTAGATATCAGTATCACAATGTCTACAAATACCTATATTTTATAGGAATCACTGACTTATAGGAAAGTCATATTCCTTTTAGGAGACATTTTCTCCTTTGATCTATGAGTTCTTATTTTTTCCTTTTTGTTTATGCATATTATGTGATTGATTTATAGAAAGACAAGTTAAGCTAAAATTATATCCTTTTATTTTTCACCATTTGTTCTTGGTTTCCTTTTCAATATACCTTAAGTAGAAAGAAGGAATCAAATGTGAGAAAGAAATTCTGTGGTGCTTGTCTTCTAGCTTATTCACAGAGCACATCTACTATAGCATTTTTTTTCCTGTCAAAAATGGCCTCTGTATATGCCCAAATTAGGAAGAAGACAGAATCATGCTGTGGTTTAGTAGTTGAATGATGAAAGTCATATCTGGATGTGTACTCTAGATCTTTTACTTTCAGTTGTGTAACAAGGTCCTTTGTAAAATGGAGATTTAGTGTAGTGCTTCCTACTTCATAGGTGCGATACCATGATTTAATGAAATAATTACTCTAAAGCACTTAAGCAGTTTCCTGGGCCTTCTAATAATTGTTCAGAAAATTCATCCTAGAACCTAGGAATTGGTGCTTCTTAATATCACAGGTAATTCTGATACAAGTAGTTAGGGAAATGTTCTTTAAGATAATGGGACAAATTGCTTTTTGCTAGTCACAGAAGCCCCATGTTTATTTTTGTCTATCTGGCTTAATAATGTTCAGAATAAACTAGTACTATAATCTTAATAAAATATTAACTATAATTTTGATTTGAGAAACACTTAGTTGGCATCTGTGTATACATATATCAAAACGTATATGAATGAAACACATTTTGAGAACTGAAGCTGAGGATATTGTTAAGAAATGTTGTGCTCTTAGATGAAAAATATAGATGACTGCTATCAATGTTAATGTAAGTTATGACTCAACGTTTATTCAAGTCAAAGAGTAGAAGAATTTCTTAAGAATAAATGTGTGTTGGCAGACTTTTTCAGGTTTGACATTTCATTTTCTAATTTACAAACATGAAATATATTTTTACTAGTGTAGCTAGTCATGCTGCTCCACATGCTAATTTTCGTTTTCTAAACAAATTATTAAATTGAAAAATCAGTTCTCCAGATTTTCATTTGGTAGCTTTAATTTCAATCTATTCAGCACTGACTAAATGAAAACTACTCTGCCCTATACCATACTTGTTCTATTCCTTCTCCCTCATGGTTTTACCCTACAGTTTCTCTCTAACTGTTCCTTTTCTAGTTTTTGTATTTTCTACTTTGCTCCTGAAATAGTGGTAAAGGGAGTTTATACTTATCAAAACTAATGTTAATAGTAATCGATTAAAGAAATGCTTACTGCTGAATAAAGACTAAAGGAGTTTTCAAGTGTGCTCTGTCTGACCCATGCAAATGCAATCCTCTAGTACTGTGATTCTACAAAAGCGGTGATTTGGATTTTCAGAATTTAGATGCCTTTCCAGTGTGATGCTTTCTTCATTCTTAATTCCCATTCTTTGAGATCTGATTGCTGCTTTTCTCCAGTTACATTTTTTTTCTCCGCAGGCTTTATATTTATATCTAGGTTAAAACAATAGTTCTGTGTGCCTGTGATTTGTTGATATGTTTCCACAGGTTGTTTCATTTGATGGCATGCCAACAGTTATTTTTCTTCTGCTCTTACAAGCCCTGCTCATGAAGGACTGTAAAAACTTATTTCATGATCTTCACAACAAATTTATATTCTCTTTCAGTTTTTGTTTTACTTTGCTTTTTTATTTGTCTTTGCTAAAGTGTAACTAAAATCAAAAGGTCATTCAGTTTTGCTTTGTTTTATTTTTAAGTTCAATTCAAAAGACATTTGTTTGTTAATTTGATTTAGCAAGCAATAAATATTTGTTGAATGTTTAATAAATCAGCTATAGAGAATAATTACACAAATAACTTGTTTGCTCTCTTATAGCCCATTCTGGGTTATATCTGATGTCATTTTTCTGTATCATATTGAATGAATAACCACAAATTCAGGGCATTTTCTGATGAAGTAGTACCTTGCAAGGCAGCACATTTCAAAAAAAATCACTTGGGCATAGATTTAAACTCTAGAGCATATTTGTTTCCTTCCGTTAGTTTTAAGCTTCATGATTTCTTTCTTTTTTTTTAAAGTATAGATTAATGTAATTATAAAGTCAATTTATTATCTAAGAAACCTACTGCCAACTTTTGTTTTCCTTTTGCAATGATTGTATAACCCAAATTTTACTAGATATAAGATTCACATTTGATAGGTACTTTTAAAAAGTAATTAAGTAAAGCTATATGTAATACTTTCCTTGGTTTGTTTCCCATTTCTTTATATTTGGAAGAGCATGACAATAAATACTTTGTATATCTGCCCTCACCAGACATTGAGAGGAATCAATAACCAGAATAGGAAGAGCATGGCATTGTAGTCTACAGTAGCTAGAAGCAAAGGCTATTCAGCCTGTTATCACTTCCATTTTTTTTTTCATTTTAATTTTTTAACCAAACTTTTATATATAGCACTTGCTAACTGCCGTACATTATTCTGAACATGTTTTAAATATTGCCCATCCTTTAATTACCATCCATTACCTCTTTGATGATAAGGAAACTGAGGCGTAGAAAAGTTAAGTGACTTGTCCAAAGTAAAAGAAGTGACTGAGCTAAAAAACATTTGACCCCAATGCAAATTTCGTACTCTAAATACTGTGTTGGGTTGGTAAGGTTAGGTTCCTAACCCTGTCTCTTATGTTGTGTGTCTAACAGGGAAAATTTCTAAATCTTTCTGAATTTATTATATATATGTAATATGCTTTAATTTCTATCTATTCAGCACTAACTAAATGAAAACCACTCTGCCTATACCATTCTTGCTCTGTTCCTTCTGCGTCATGGTTTTACCCTACAGTTTCTCTCTTATTATTGCTCCTTTTTCAGTTTTTTTAATTTTCTCTTTTGCTTGCTAAATATTGGTAAATGGAGTTTATGCTTATCAAAATTCGTGTTAATAATAATCAGTTAAGGAAATGTTTACTGCTGAAGAAAGATGAAAGGATTTTTCAAGTGTGTTCTCTCTGTCTTATGCAAATATATATATAATGGGAATAATCATAATAACTTCATTATGATGTTGCTTTGTGACGAAACATACTTAGTCTGTGTCTTCATAGAACATAGTATCTTAAATAAGATTTTTTGGCTGAGTGACTCAGTATAGTAGCTCACACTTGTAATCTTTGTGCTTTGGGAGATCAAGGCAGGATGACCACTTGAGGCCAGGAGTTCAAGACCATCCTGGGCAACATAGCAAACACTATCTCTACAAAAACAACACAATTAAAAACAAATTAGTTAGATGTGGTGGTGCACAGAGAGACTGCGTGGGAGGATCACTTGAGCCCAGGAGTTCCAGGTTACTGTGAGCTATGATTTCACCATTGCTGTCTAGCATGATTGATAGTCATATCTTGTCTCCAAAATATAAAAATAAAAAATAAAGAACATAGTTTAGCATTATGTAGCTTGGAGGACAGTTACCACTACCACTTCCTTAATCAGATTTTAATGTAAGGAGTTGTCTTTTTGGTTGGCACTGTATTGCCTTTCTTGTTTCCTTTTCTGTTTTCTGGTAGCCTCTGCTACTTCAGGGTCCTTAGATGGCAATTTTCAAGTTCTTTATTTTTTTTTAATATTAAAGTCTTTTAGGGTGAAGTTAATGTTCAGAGGGTTAAGAGAAATCTCACATTAACAAGATCCTGTTGCCTACTAAATATTTCACTTAGGTTGTCTCTGGAAACCTCACCTCACTCATGTCTGTCTGATTTCCACCTGGGAGTCTTTAGCACTTTCCACTACAGCCTTTCTGTCATGCTTCAACCTACCCTGTGATGGTAGCCTTCTTCTTGAGGTGTTTAACTGCACTGATTTACTCCATGGTTCTCTCTTCTTCTCTTCTTTGTTCTCATTACCATTGCCTTCTATGTGGAGGGTGGGTGACAGGAAGTCCTGAGTCAACACATTGCTTCATTCTTCAAATTTGAGTTGTTGCAGCACTCCTCAACAACTTTACAGTTCTCCTAAAGGGTTGTTTCACCCAATTCCATAATGATATGTTCCCTGATGAAGAAACAGGAAGTCTGAAGATCTCAATAGGCAGTAGAATGATGGTTACAGCTATGTTTTCACACTTGCCACCATTTGTTAGCTGTGACCTTGGGCATGTTATCTAATTTTTTTAAGCATCAAGTTTCTTATCTGTCTAATAGGGGATAATGGGAGTTCTTTTGAATATTACATGATATATATATATATATATATATATATATATATATATAAAATATTTAGCAAAGTACCTCGTACAGAGTGAGCAAACAAGGAATGCAATTCATTGAAAACTATGACTGGTTTTATTTTTGTGTTTTAATCTTTACTATTTAGCAATAACTGTCCTGTCTGGCTGTTTTAGAGTTCTTAAACTTTGAAGCCACCTGGGCTGTACATCCTGTTTTGCCAGTTTGATTATTTTTTGTGTTCATTGATTTATAGTCCTGGCTATCTATTAGAAATAGAATAATAAAAATCTCATAACTGAAAATAACTTTGGAGAAAATATATCACAAAATCTTTCTCAAAGTATCTCTTATGTAAAATCCTTTGCTGTGTTTTTGAACCAAATTGTTTCCAAAAGCTTCAGATATTAAAGCGGATATATTGAGAGATTAAATTATTATTAACCAAGAAGCTGAAATCATATAGCATAGTGACTACTTTTTAAAGAATGTTTCCACAGCACCCCAGACTTGAAAAATTTCATAATGTATGGAACTCTGCATGAAATCTTTTGCTCTTGTAAGAGATAATGGTATGTATACTATAAATATTCTGAAATTCCCTGTAATAAAGTGTTCTATAAAACGTTTTGGATCAGGATATATTATATAATACTAATTGATATCCATTTTGAGTATTATATCTTAGCAAAAGGAAGTCAGTGATAGAAGAAGTCAATTCCATTATGAGAGGGCTCTTATGAAGACAGTATTTATTTCAAGTCAAATACAACTTATAACTTAACTATCCATTGTAGTTGTGTCTTCTGTAGCAATAGGAGAACCTGCTTTAGACGTAAGTATCATATATTCACTTAAACTTATTGTTTCCTCACTTAATGGGACAGCTTCCTCATGACAATTGATCTATTTAATCCCTTACCATCTGGCTTCTCATTTCTAAGCTTAAGAAAATCCTTCTTAGAATGCCTACTCAACAACTAAATGCAAAACTGAAAATATAGTCTGGCAGTAACCAGGAACAGTCAACAATGAACATGTTTTGGTTCTAGATAGGTTTACAATACTGCCACTATTATCTAACTCGCTTGGTTTACACTAAATTTATGGCTAAAAAAACAATCATCTGTGTCTTTGTTTTATATGAAAGTTATAATGAGGCCAAATTTTGCTCATAATATATTTGTGCTTCCATTTATGAGACCAAATGTAGAACTTAACGTCTGTCCATGTAATGCTTACTGTGTGTTGTTTTCTATTCATTATTATAAGAAATATAACATGTTGTCAGAAATATAATATGTTGTCAGGATGAATTTGAATCATACATTTGAAATCTATTAACTAAGCTATCTTTCATAGTTTTCCACTAATCAGATAGGGACTACCCCTTAGGTTGAAATGAAAACATTAAGCAGTGCTATTTGCACAGAGTTGCTAAAATTTTACTGAAATATAATATTCAGCCTGCATTTGTCCTTAGTGCATATAAGGAGAAAATATGTCCATTGCTTTGTAATACTTATGTTGCTATACTTGTATATAAGTATACAAGATATACTTATATCGACATTAAAAGCTTTCTGTGCCAATCTAAAACTAATATAAATGAAGGAGGTTTCTATTGCAAGACGTAACTTATTCCACATTGGCTGTTAGTATTTTTGGTTTAAAAAAATGATTATTGCAAAATATATTGTCACTTATTTTTTATATCCAGTGGACATCTATCTCAAAATTAATAGTACATTAGTTATTAGCATCCTTTGCCTATGGATATATCTCTGTACCTCTAATAGCCTCCTTAATTTATTTAATATTAATAATTTTATTTATTTATTTTTGTTTTATTTGCAAGGTCTGATCACAGGAGACCTGAAATTATTTGCAATGGTTAGAGGCTTTGTTCATATTTTCCCGCAACTTTTGTCAGGGAGAGTAAAATGCTAAAATGTCTTGTTCAGTTATCTGTTATCTTATGCTCTTTCATTTTGATGCAGAATGCAAAATAAAAACAGAATTTAAAAAATTTAAACTTTTTGTATCATATTAGTATTGTATAATCTTCCCACTGTCAATAATCTTATTTTAAACATAGTTTTTAAAGCTCCTTGTTTGCTCTCCATAGCAAATTTGAGAAATTCAGTTTATTCCAGGCTTTAGTTTTCTTGATACTATCATTAAACATTTGTGTCACTCTATTTTCCCTTGCCAACGTGTCCTTTCCTTCTTAAAAATATGCTCATTAGCCCTTGTGTTTTTTTTTTTTTTCATTTAAGTATTTCTTGTTTTACTTTGACATCACCTTTTTTTAAATGCTAGAAATTCTACTTCTTGTCTCTCCCATTATCTGACTATGGTTGTTCATTTTTCCTATCCTGTTTTTTTAAATAAGTACTTCCAATATAGTAAACTGACATTTGTTTTTCTAATTTAAACATTTTAGATGATTTACATAGTCACTTTCCTTTAAGATTTCTACCTTGTTTTGTCAAAAATTGATTTTTACTTATTAATCCAAATTATGTTGAGACTACAAGACCAGCTCATTTAATCTTTCTCTAATACAGGTGGCAATTTCAGCCAGTTAAAATGAGAAATTCCAGGATTTTAATAGATTAATAGGATCCTTTTAGAAGTCCCAGTATTTTATGTCCTGTTAAAATTTTTTCTAGCCTATTTAGTACAGGGAATAGAATGTTCTGCATTCTTCTCTTATGGTATATCACTACTGTTTCAGCTTTTAGAATTATCCAAATTCTTTATAGTGTGTTCTCAGCCTCAGTTTATATTTCTTTACTGACCCTATTCAGTTTGGGATTTAGAATTAAGGGATGTAACAATCCAATGGCTAACAAATATTATCAACTTGTAAGACTCTCCCTCGTTTATGATACTTGACTTTTCAAAAAGTTATTACCTTCTGTACAAAACATATCTCAATAATTCTTTCTCTATTTTCCCTACATTAGAATATAGTTAACATTATTCTTTCTCTATTCTCTGTAGATTAAAATATAGTTACCCTTATTCCAGTGAACTATTAGGCAATAAGTTGCCCTTCCTCACTAGCTGGAGATATTTTTGCTCATTGCTATGTGAATATTTGAAATTGGTTAACTTAAGAAGGTATGAAGTATAACAGTGGGGAATCTGATTAAGAAGGTAACCTAAAGCTGGTTTTTCATTTTCAAAAGCAAAATAATAAAAGAGCAAATGCCAAAGCATGAAGATTTCATATTAAGACAATGATCATATTATATTTTATGTCTTAAATTTGTACTATGCAATTAACTTCTACCTCTACATCCTTTGTTAACTAACAATGTTGGTATTCGCTAATACTTTCATTCTCTGTATTAGCACTCTTGCCTTTAGTATTAACTAGGTGCTTGTTAATTCATTTTGTTTGTTACATATAAGAAAGCATTTTACCACTGTGATTTTTCCTCCATTTACATATTCAATGTCTTTCATATTTTATGACGCAGGGATATTAACTCTTATCTCTAGGGTGCCACTATGATCCCAAATACACTGAGTACCTTGGATGCTTGCAATGCAAAACACTTTCAGTAACCTTTATATAACCCCCTTGGCATAGCTGAGTATGTATGTCTCAAATTTTCTCTTCAGTACACAAGATTATTAAGACTTGGTTATGCCACAATAACTTCATGCCAAAGCATATGCAGACAGCCCTTCTAAAATATGACTTAACTCTCTCCCTTCTACTGGACAGGTTCTAGGAGACAAATTTAAGATCTGAACTAGCTTTGCCTCAGCTCCAGTTTTCTCTCTTCTGCCTTTAACTTTGCTTAAATAATTTATTGTCTTTTTTTCTCAATATTTCCGACAGAAATCACTGCCACTACAAAAATAATGAATCAAAAACAAAGTTGTAGAAAATACATACAGAAGGAAATATTTAATATCTTGATTTTTACATAATATTTCTACAGAATTCTGAGGATGATTTTTTTTATTATACTTTAAGTTCTGGGGTACATGTGCAGAACATGCAGGTTTGTTACACAGGTATACACGTGCCATGGTGGTTTGCTGCATCCATCACCCCGTCATCTATGTTAGGTATTTCTCCAGTTGCTGCCCCTCCCCTAACCTCCCACCCCCTGCTATCCTTCCCCTAGCCTTCACCCTCCAACAGGCCCTGGTATGTGATGGTCCCCTCTCTGTGTCCATGTGTTCTCATTGTTCAACACCCACTTATGGGTGAGAACATATGGTGTTTGGTTCTCTGTTCTTGTGTCATTTTGCTGAGAATGATGGTCTCCAGCTCCATCCATGTCCCTGCAAAGGACATGAACTCATCCCTTTTTGTGGCTGCCTAGTATTCCGTGGTGTATATGTGCCACATTATCTTTATCCAGTCTATTATTGATGGGCATTTGGGTTGGTAAAGATACTTCAAGAGAAAGGACCATAGGTATGATATTTCATTCAGCTTTATGCTCCCAACACATCCAGGGCATATTTGCTTCCTAGGGAATTTAGCCCTAAAATAGTCTCTCTACAAAATGTCAATCAAAAGTATATACAGCAATTCTCATTTTTTAAAAATTGCCAAGTAAAAGTAATATTCCTAAAAGTAGGCACCTGAATAGTGTAATTCTGTAGGTTGTCTATTTATTCTGTTATTTTCTTTGCTGTGTAGAAGCTCTTTAGTATAATTAGGTCCATTTGTCAATTTTTGTTTTTACTGCAATTGCTTTTGGAGTCTTCATCATAAGATCTTTGCCAGGACCTATGTCCAGAATGATATTTCGTAAGTTATCTTCCAGAGTTTTTATACTTGTAGGTTTTACATTTAAGTCTTTAATCAATCTTGAGTTAAATTTTATATGACGAAAGGAATGGGTCTAGTTTCAGTCTTCTGCATATGGCTAGCCAGTTATCTCAGCACCATTTATTGAATAAGGTGTACTTTCCCCATTTTGTGTTATTGTCGATTTTGTCAAAGATCACATGGTTGTATGTGTGTGGCTTTATTTCTTAACCTGCCCTTATTACATGTCTAGTTAATATAGTGCCTGTACTGAAACTGAAGTCTGCCTGATTTTAAACCTAGTATTTTTAACCTCCCTCAAAATTTGACTTCAATGTCATTAAACACCTGAAAGTGAAATTTAAGAGCATGTATGAATATGCTAACTTTCCAAACAAAATTGTTTTCCCCTATAAGTGGAAATTTCCTTAAAAGAAAAGATAGACAAAAGTTTTATAGTTGAAATTTTAATTAGATAAAACATATAGATTATGATGCTGTCACATATAATTTTAATTTCATATTTATTACAACCATTAATTACACAAGAGTATTTTATATAACATTGAAGTATGGAGATAACAAATAGTTTTGATATTTGAGTCATGGATCTATAAAGGCATTTAAACTACAAATGTAGAACAGTATATGTCAGAGATTTTGCTGCAATTTATAAGCTTGCAAGTAGATTTTTATACTTATTGCAGTCAGGATTTTGTAACCATTTTTTTTGGTCTTTAAATCATGGTGGTTCCAGGAATATACATTAATTTAGTTCATTAAAGACATTAAACAATAGCTTGTATTTAAATAAATTCCATAAAAATCATGTCATTATTATTGATATTATTTAACCATTATGTAGCAAAAAATACAGATGTTCACCAAGACAATTAAAAATTGGCTAACTTTCACATACATAAGTGAAGCTTCTAATTAAGTCACAAAGCTTTGAAGATGAAGGATGGTCATAATTGCCTTTATTTCATTGAGAAACTTATGTGAGCCAATCATTGTGTCAGGTGTTTAACTTATCACCAATCCTCCTAACATCTATGCTATGTAGGTATTGTTATCACTTTATTAAGATATGTTTAAAATCACACAATGCAGTATACTGGTACAGTTTTTTTTTTTTTGATATACTAAAATTACAGAAATATGTGATGCGAAAAGTAAAAGCTTGAAGATCTTACTGCATAATGGAGAAAGATGACCACTGCCACGTGGGACACAGAAATGTATGGAATGAGGGCCGTGTGTGGTGGCTGATGCCTGTAATCCCAGCACTTGCAGAGACCAAGGCGGGGGGGATCACTTGAGGTCAGGAGTTCGAGACCAGCCTGGCCAAAATGGTAAAACCCCCATCTCTACAAAAAATACAGATATTAGCGGGGCATGACCCCTGTAATCCCAGCTACTTGGCTGTGGCAGAAGAATGGCTCAAACCTGGAAGGCAGAGGTTGCAGTGAGCCTAGATTGTGCCACTGCACTCCAGCCTGGACAACAATAGCGATACTCTGGAAAAAAAAAATATGTGTGTGTGTATATATATACACACACGCACACACACACATATATATATATACACATACATACACACATATATATATATGCACACACACACACATATATATATATATGTGTATACACACACACACATACATACATATATATATATGAAATGGCATAAGTAGATTGCTATAGGACTAAAAGTTCCTCACTGAAGAACTGTTGCTTGAAGTGAGTGTAAAGCACTAATAATGGTTATGTATGAATTCATACCCTGCACTGTCTGATTGAAACCACACTCTGTGCTCTCTTGTCCCTGCAGCTGTTGCCTGGTTTTGTTTTCCCCCTTAGGGATATTTTCAGGGAATTAGGGAAGGATATTTTCACATTCACAGGTTCTTACCATAATCCGTAATTCCCATGATCCGCTAAATGTTTTCTATTTTACATTATTTTGTCTAGGACAAAAAAAAAAAAAAAACAAAAAAAAAACAAAAAAACCTTTCTGGGTCTCTCTGTTGTTTCCCCTTATAGATATGTTGATCTTAACTGAACCATAAAACAATTGTAAAAAGAATTGCCAGCCTCTAGGTATAAAGGATGTCCAATAGGGCTGAGAGAGTCAATCAAGTATAGAATGTAATCTGGTCTTTGGTTCTCTCTAGGTCAAGGAGTGAAATAGTAGTAAAGAAACAATGGTACCAAGAAACTGGAAAGACATTGCTTCTGAGGATTGAAAAAAGTGTTACCATAAAAACGCAGGATAGGGCATGACATAAAGAATCATGCTTTTTTTTTTTTTTTTTTTTTCTTTTGAGACAGGGCCTTGCTCTGTAGCCAGGCTGGAGTGTAGTGGCGCTATCTTGGCTGACTGCAACCTCCGCCTCCTGTGTTCATGCCATTCTTCTGCCTCAGCCTCCCGAGTAGTTGGAATTACAAGTGCACACCACTACACTTGACTAATTTTTTGTATTTTTAGTAGAGACAGGGTTTTCCTGTGTTAGCCAGGATTGTCTCAATCTCCTGACTTCGTGATTCACCCACTTCGGCCTCCCAGGCATGAGCCACCGTGCCTGGCCCTATCATGCTTATTTTCTTTATCATCTTGGAGAAGGCACATTTTTATGCAACCATCATCGCTATAATCTCCAGAAATTTTTCATTTTCCCAAATTGAAACTCCATTCCCATTACACACTAAATCCCTATTTCCTTCTATTTACTCCCTGGCAATCACCATTCTACTTTTCTCTATGGATTTGACTGTTCTAGGCATCTCATGTAAGTGTAATATTGTATAGTTTTTCATTTTGTGGCTGGCTTATTTCACTTAGCATGATGCTTTCAAGGTTCATCCTTGTGGCACATATCAGGATTCTTTCCCTTTTAAAGCAGAATTTTATCCCATTATGTGTATACCATATTTTGTTTATTCATTCATCCATTGATGAACACTCATTTCATCCATCTTCTGGCTATTATGAATAATGCTGCAGTGAGCATGGGTGTACAATTATCTTTTTGAGGCCCTCCTTTTAATTCTTTTAGATATATATCCAGAAGTGGAATTACTTAATCATATAGTAATTCCATTTTATTTATTTATTTTTTGAGGAACTGCAATACAGTTTTCCATAATGAATACACCATTTTATATTCCCATCAACAATGCACGGTGTTCTAATTTCTCTACATTCTTATCAACACTTGTTATTTTCTGTATTTTAAAAATATACTGTCTATCCTAAAATATGAAGTGACGTGAAGTGGTGTCATATTGTAGTTTTGATTTGCATCTACCTAAGTGATTAGAGATGTTGAAAATCTTTTCATACTCTTAACTCCATTTGTATATCTGTTTTGAAGAAATGTCTTTTCAAGTCCATTGCTCATATTTTATTATACTGATTTTTGTTGTTGAATTGGAGGATATTTGATGTAGTCTGTATAATTATCTCCTAATTTTCTCTCATTCCTTGGGTTACCTTTGCAGTCTGTTGATAATATACTTTATTAAACAATACTTTTTATTTTGATTAAGCACACTTTATCTTGCTTTTTTTAAATTGCCTGTGCTTTTGGTTTCATATCCAAGAAATCCTATTGCCAAATGCAATGCTCTGAAGCTTTCCGCTATGTTTTCTTCTAACAATTTTATAGTCCTTACATTTAAGCCTTTGATATATTTTGAATTAATTTTTATATATGGTGTAAGATAAGCGTCCAGATTTATTCTTTTGCATGTGGCTAACCAGTTTTCCCACATCATTTTTCGAAAAGAATGTCTTCTCCCTATTGAATGGTCTTGGTTACCTTGTCAAAAATCATTTGATCCCATGTGCAGAACCTTATTTCTGGACTTGACTCTATATGTATTTTTTAATGCCAGCATCACACTGTTTTGATTACTGTAGCTTTATGGTGAGCTTTGAAATCAGGAAGTGTGACACCTCCAACTTTTCAAAAATGTTTTCACTGCTTTTGGTCCCTTGAGATTTTATTTGAGTCTTAGAATACAATTTTTTCCTACAGAAAACATGTTGAGATTTCGATAGAGATTGTATTGAATATATAGATTGCTTTGTAGAGTATTGATCCTATAATTTTGTTTTTGAATGGTTTCTATTTCATAGTGCCTTTGAGATTTATGCATGCTTCTCCATGTGTCAACAGCTTCTTCTCTCTATTGTTGAGCAGTATTGAATAATATTGGATGTGCCCATTTTTTTCGCAGCCACTTTCAAGATTTTTACAAATATTTTTTGCCCCTAGATTATGATATGTCTTTGCATAGTTTCTTTTGTCTTGTTTTGAGTCTGCCAGACTTCATCAACCAGTACTTTTGTCATTTTCATTATATGTGGATAGTTTTCAGCCATTATTGCTTCAATTATTTTTTTCTACTCTGATCTCTTTTACCTATCCTGTGTCTCTACAGATACATCTTAGAATTTCTGATCTTACTGATGGGTTTCTGAGTATAAATTTTTTTTCGCAATCATTTTTCTCTCTGTTCTTCAGATTAGGTAATTTCAGTTGATCTCTTTCAACTTCATTCTTTGATCTCCGTTCAGCTACTGAGTCCATCCTGTGAGTTTTTATTTCAAACATTGTATTTTCAGTTATAAAATACCCAGTTGGTTCTTTTTTAATGATTTATAGTTCTCTTATACAAACTATATATTCAAAGATCAGATGGTTGTAGATGTGTGGCATTGCCTCCAAGGTCTTTGTTCTGTTCCATTGTTCTATATCTCTGTTTTGGCACCAGTACCATGCTGTTTTGATTACGTGGTACTGGTACCATGTAGCTTTGTAGTATAGTTTTAAACCAGGTAGCGTGATACGTCCAGTTTTGTTCTTTTTGCTTAGGATTGTCTTGGCTATGCAGGCTCTCTTTTGGTTCCTATGAAGTTTAAGGTGGTTTTTTTCCAGTTCTGTGAAGAAGGTCATTGGTAGCTTGATGGGGATAGCGTTGAATCTGTAAATTACTTTGGGCAGTATGGCCATTTTCATGATACTGATTCTTCCTAACCACGAACATGGAATGTTTCTCTATCTGTTTATGTCCTCTCTTATTTCCTTGAGCAGTGATTTGTGGTTCTCCTTGAAGAGGTCCTTTACGTCCTTTGTTAGATGTATTCTTAGGTATTTTATTTTCTTTGTAGCAATTGTGAATGGGAGGTTGCTCATGATTTGGCTCTCTGTCAGTCTGTTATTGGTGTATAGAAATGCTTGTGACTTCTGCACATTGATTTTTGTATCCTGAGACTTTGTTGAATTTGCTTATCAGTTTAAGGAGATTTTGGGGTGAGAAGATAGGGTCTTCTAAATATACAATCATGTCATCTGAAAATAGAGATATTTGACTTCTTCTTTTCCTAATTGAATATCCTTAATTTTTTTTTCTTGCCTAATTGCTCTGGGTAGAATTTCCAATAGGAGTGGTGACAGAGGGCATCCTTGTCTAGTGCCAGATTTCAAAGGGAATGCTTTCAGTTTTTGCCCATTCATTATGATATTGGCTGTATGTTTGTCATAAATAGCTTTTATTATTTTGAGATATGTTTCTTTGATACCTAGTTTATTGAGACTTTTTACAAGCAATGGGGAAAGGATTCCCTGTTTAATAAATGACATTGGGAAAACTGGCTAGCAGTGTACAGTAAGCAGAAACTGAACCCCTTCCTTACACTTAAATTAACTACAGATGGATTAAAGACTTAAACATAAGACCTAACACCATAAAAACCCTACAAGAAAACCTAGGCAAAACCATTTAGGACATAGGCATAGGTAAGGACTTCATGACAAAAACAACAAAAGCATTGGCAACAAAAACCAAAATAGACAAATGGGACCTAATTAAACTCCAGAGCTATGTACAGCAAAGGAAACAATCATTAGAGTGAACCAGCAACCAACAGAATGGGAAAACATTTTTGCAGTCTACCCATCTGACAAAGGTCTAATATCCAGAATCTACAAAGAACTAAAACAGATTTACAAGAAAAGAACCAACAAAACCATCCAAAAGTGGGAGACGGATATGAACAGACGCTTTACAAAAGAAGACATATATAAGACCAACAGACACACGAAAAAATGCTCATCATCACTGATTATTAGAGAAATGCAAATCAAAACCACGTTGAGATACCACCTCACACCAGTTAGAATAGCGATTATTACAAAATCTGGAGACAGCAGATGCTGGAGAGGATGTGGAGAAATAGGAATGCTCTTACACTGTTGGTGGTAGTGTAAACTAGTTCAACCATTGTGGAAAACAGTATGGCACTTCCTCAAGGACCTAGAAATAGTAATTCCATTTGACCCAGCAATCCCATTACTGGGTATTTACCCAAATGATTATAAATTATTCTGTTATAAAGACACATACACACATATGTTTATAGCGGCACTCTTTACAACAGCACAGACCTGGAACCAATTCAAATGCCCATCGATGATAGACAGGACAAGGAAAATGTGGCACATCTACACCATGGAATACTATGCAGCCATAAAAAAAATGATGTGTTCCTGTCCTTTGTAGGGACATGGATAAATCTGGAAACCACCATTCTCAGCAAACTGACACAAGAACAGAAAATCAAACAGTCCATGTTCTCACTCATAGGCTAGTGTTGAACAATGAGAACACATGCACACAGGGAGGGGAGCATCACACACTGGGGTCTGTTGGCGAAGCAAGGGAGGCACAGAAGAGTAGTGCGGAGGTCGGGGAGTGATAACATGGGGAGAAATGCCAGATGTAGGTGATGGAGGGTGGAGGCAACAAACCACATTGCCATGTGTGTACCTATGCAACAATCCTGCATGATCTTCACATGTACCCTAGAACCTAAAGTATCATTAAAAAAAAACAAACTATATTTTCCTTTGAACTACCTTTCCATTTATTTCAAATAGGTTTGCTTTTACCTCATAGAGTGGAATTGTAATAGTTACTTTAAAGTCATTGTCTGATATTTCCAATATATGAGTTATCTCCTATATTCTTAAATTTTGAAAAAAATTGGATTGTGTCTGGGCCATTTAAGATAACATGTTGTTTGATCCCTGAGTCTTGTTATAAATCTGTGAAGAATACTTTTTTTTGTTGTGCTTGTTTTCATAGAAGTTTACCCTGGTTAAATTTAGAGTGGAATTTCTATTTTTCTTTTGTGGTTGGTTTGTCCAACCCATACGCATCTCAGTAGTGAGTCCAAGAATCATGTATGTTCATGTAAAGAATTAGGGAATGTTACTTTTTAGGTTTTTTCTTTTTGGGATGCTGACCACATATTACGGTCTGTACTGACTCCTTTTCTTGAATCCTTTGCCAGAAATGTGAAGTTACTTTCTGAATTTGACTTTCTGCACCACTTCTCTGCTCATTTACACTATGAATGGGTCCTGCTGCTGAGTAAAGTCTTTAGAAAAAAGAGAAGTGAAAAACAAAAATGAAGTATTCAACTACTTATGAGTCATTCTCCAAGTTTTGATTTCTCTTCACAATATGCCTGCTTTTGTTAAATTTTTAGCCTTCTAGAAGTTGCATTTTTTTCAGAATTTTTAGTTGTGATCAATGTAAGAGATAATCTGTAGTGGGCTTACCTTGCCATTGAACTGTGGCATATCATTTTATTTGCCTAGCATTATCTTTCAAAGAACAGAAGTTTTTAATTTTGATGAAGTTCAATTTACCAATTTCTGTGGCACAAACTTTATGTCCCCTGCCTAAGACGTTTTTGTTTAACCCAAGGTCACAAATACTTTTTTTTGTATTTTCTTCTAGATATTATAATTTTTTAATTGTACTTTAGGTTCTGGGGTACATGTGCAGATCATGCAGTATTTTTGCATAGGTATATACAAGGCAATGTGGTTTGCTGCCTCCATCCCCTTGTCACCTATATCTGGCATTTCTCCCCATGTTATCCCTCCCCGATCTCCCTACCCACCAGTGTCCCTCTCCTAGTCTCCCCCAACAGATCCCAGTATGTGATGCTCCCCTCCCTGTGTCCACGTGTTCTCTTTGTTCAACACCGCCTGTAAGTGAGAACATGCGATATTTGATTTTCTGTTCTTATGTCAGTTTGCTGAGAATGATGGTTTCCAGATTCATCCATGTCCCTGCAAAGGACATGATGAACTCATCATTTTTTATGGCTGCATAGTATTCCATGGTGTATATGTGCCACATTTTTCTTGTCCACTCTATCATTGATGGGCATTTGGGTTGGTTCTAGGTTTTTGCTATTGTAAACAGTGCTGCAATGAACATTCGTGTGCATGTGTCTTTATAATAGAATAATTTATAATTCTTTGGATATGTATCCAGTAATGGGATTGCTGGGTCAAATGCAATTTCTATTTCTAGGACCTTGATGAAGCACCACATTGTCTTCCACAGTACTTGAACTAATTTATACTCCTACCAACACTGTAAAAGTGTTACTGTTTCTCCACATGCTCTCCAGCAGCTGTTGTCTCCAGATTTTTTAATTTAAGTTGACATTTAGAACTGTGATAACGTCAGGTTGATTTTCCATAAGGTCTGGGTTGTGGGTTAACATGTTTTTAATTTTCCATATGGATGTAAATTTGTTTAAAAGACTCCTTTTTTTTAATAAATTGTAGTTAACTTAGCATCTTTGTTGAAAATCAGTTGATGATATATTTATACCTAATGTTGGTCTTTGTAATGTTTTTCATTCATCTATTTGATATCTTTGCTCTAATATTACGCCACCTCAATTACTGTAGTTTCATTGTAGGTCTGATATTAGATATTTTGAGTCCTTTAGTTCTTTTTTTTATTTTTAATTTTTGTGAGTACCTAGTAGGTATATATATTTCTGGAGTATGTGGAATGTTTTGATACAGGGATGCAATGTGTAATGTTTTTTAAATAATTGTTTACACTGTTGGGTTATTTTTATTTCCATATATGTTTTAATGTTAATTTCTATTTTAAAAAAAAAGCCTGCTAGAATATTCACTGCAATTTTATTGAAACTATGGGTCAAATTAGGGAAAATTGAGATCTCAAACATAGAGCTCTTCAATCTAGGAATATTGCATATCACTCCATTTACTTATTTCATTTCGATTTTTCTTATAAATATTTTGTAGTCTTTACCATATAAATATATTGCATGTTTGGTTAGATTCATCTGTAACTATTTTATATTTATTCTAGAGTTGTACATTTTAAATTTCATTTCCAATTGTTTTTGCTAGTATTGGTAATACAACTGTTTTATTTGTAGAAAATATGTTTGTATTAAAAATGCTAAATATTCTATTAAAAAGGTAATATAACAAAAGAATTCATCATGACTGCATGATTTATCTTTTTTTTTTTCATTTTTTTGAGATACTTTTAAATGTAATGACCTATTTTTACTTATTTTTTCTTTCTGTACAATAAAATTTTGTTTCACTCTGTCCTGTCTTACATTGTGTTTCCAGAGAAGTCGGAGAACGTTCTTGTCATTCCTCCCCTGTATGTAATGGTTTTCCTTTTTCTGATTGCTTCTAAGTTTTTCTTTTTAATTTTTTTCTTTATTTTTAGGAATTTGATTATGATGTGCGTTAATATGCTTCCTTGTAGTGACTTAATGAGTTTCTTGGATCTGTGGGCTTATATTGTTCTCCAAATTTGAAATTTTTTCATTATTAAAAAATATATTTTTCTAACCCTCTCACCCCTTCTTATAAACCAGTTACACATATTTTTTCCAACTTGATATTTTTCCATAGGCCACTTCATGTTTTTACATAGATTATTTATGTAGTTTTTATTTCCAGTTGTTTTTCCTACTTGTGATTCAGTTTGGATATTTTCTATTGCCCTGCTTTCAATTTCTTGAACACTTTCTTCTTCAGTGCTTAATTTACTGCTAAATGAAGCCAGTGATGTTTTACTTCCTAAGATGTCTTTTTCATTTCTCAACATTCAGTCTTTTTACATTTCCAATTCTCTTCTGTTTGTCAGTGCTTATTCTCTATTTTGTTTTTGAGTTTCTTTAAATATTTAAATACGTTAAAATGGCTAATTTAAAATATTGTCTGCTAATTTAATTTTCTCTCTTTTTTTAATCTCTTGTCTATTATCCTTGCTATAGGTTACATTTGCTTGTCTTTTTTATGTGTAATACAGTTTGATTGTATGTTTATCTTTATAGATGTTATGTTTTTGTTGAGATGCTGTTGTATTTCTGCATAGATTATTCAATTTTATTTCAATATTTTGTTTATTTACTTGAAGGGCAGTTTCATCCTTTCAAGCCTTGTTGTTAAACTCTGTTAGGACAGATATAGCATCCTTTAGCATGGCCTTTCTAGGTTTTCTACTGAATGTCCTGGGTTTTAATACTTAACACGCTGATTTTAAGGAACTCTGATATCTCACAACCCTGTGCAAGCTTGAGGTGTTATTCATTTCCCAGTTCCCTTGTAGTTCATTATGTGGTAGTGCTTTTGATCTGTAGTCATGGTATTTGGCTTAATGCATTCCCACTAAAGTATTCTGTTACAGACTCAAGGCAGGGTCTCTGCGTAGTTTCTTTGAGCTGCTTCTCTGCACAGCACCCTTCTCTTTGACATCATCTTACAAATTTGAGTTGCTTAGTAGCCCCAAACTCAATCTCTTGTCTCCTTATATAGTAAAATCCTTAGGAACAATTTGAGTTTTCCCTGCAGTTCAGAAAGTGACCCCAAGAAGAAAGTTAATGATGCTACTATGGCTCACCTTATTTGTTGTTTTGTCTGTCAGACCTTAAAGCCATTAACTACAGCTAGTGTTCGACTTATGACCACGATTGGCTCCAACAGACCGGTCATAACACAATTTGGTCGTAAGTTGAGTATGCTATATGTACAGTACTGTGAAATGATGTTATAAAAATCTTTAAGTCATATTTTATCATAATTTTCTTTCATTATTGTTATATATCATAATTTTCTTTGTTCATTTTATGCCATTTGTATCATCTCTACACCATTTTGTTTCTTATTTTTACATTTGTCAGGTTTAAGTAAAACACTGCATTACCAGTACAATTGGTTTAATATTTGTAAAACATACAAAATTACAAAATACAGGTGCATACAAAAATACAAAATACAGATGTAAAAAATACCATAGGAAACATTTTCCCAATTGCAAAACATTTTCCCAATTGCAAAACATTTCAAAATATATAAACATGTACGAAACATTTTATTGGCTGCTGGTGCTTGGCTGCGGATCGTTGATGTCATCATCTGAGGCAGTAGGTGGGGTTACCGGAGTTGGTTTTTTCATAAACATGGTGAGCTTTGTCTGAATTGTATGTTTCTTTTTTTCTTCATAAATTTCACGCTATGGATGAAACACATCATGCGCCATCCGTTCAATCCTTGCAAATCATTCAATGTTTGGGTCCGTTGCTTCGAAATGTATAAGAAGTTTATTGGGAGGGGTTTGATGAAAAATATCCAAGACACAAAACGCAAATTGCTATACTGATTCTGGGCTAACAGTTGAAATGGTGCACGCAGAGATGGTAGTGCTGCCGGAAGCTGGTCCGCACTGTCGTATGCCCAGCTGGGCAACGTTTGCTTTGCCAGACACAGAGCAGTCGTGGCTAGCGATTGTGGTCATAAAGTCGAATGGTCGTAAGTTGCATAGGTTGTAAGTCGAGCAATACCTGTACCATGAACCAATATCTGGAAATAATTCTTTTATAAATGATTGCCCATTTTTTATTTATTGACATAGAGACAATTCACTCTCAGATTTCTTTTATGGATAAAAAACAAAATTTAATAGTCATTGGCTTATTTTTAAATTACATTATCAAAATTAGAAATTATTCTAAAACATAATTTTAGATGGCACAAATGGAAACATGCTCATGATGGATAGAATCAATATTGTAAAAATTACTGTGATGTCAAAAGCAGTCTACAAATTCAATGCAATTCCCTTCCCGTCAAAACGCTATCATCATTCTTCACAAAACTGGAAAAAAATAATCTTAAAATTCATATGAAACTACAAGAGAGCCTAGATAGTCGAAGCAAGATGAAACAAATAGAAAAAAAATCTGGAGGTATCACCTTACCCAACTTCAAACTACACTATATAGCTCTAGTCACCAAAACACTGTGGTACTAGTATAAGGCGCATAGACCAATGGAACAGAATAAAGAATCCAATAATAAAGCCAAATTCATACCTCCAACTGAACTTTGACAAAGCAAACAAAAACGTAAAGTGGGGAAAGGACACCTTATTCAACAAATGGTGCTAGGATAGTTGGAAAGCCACATTTAGAAGAATATAGAAGGATCTGCATCTCTTACCTTATATAAAAATTAACTCAAGATGGATCAAAGACGTAAATCTAAGACCTGAAACCATAAAAATCCTAAATGAAAACGTTGAAAAAGCCTCCTACATATTGGCTTAGGCAGAAACTTCTTGACTAAGAACACAAAAGCAAAGGAAACAAAAACAGTGATAAATAGATTAGACTTAATTAAATGAAAGGGCTTCTGCACAGCAACATAATTAATCAGCAGGATAAGCAGACACTCTGCAGAGTGGGAGAAAACCTTCACAAATTGTGCATCTGATGAGGGACTAATATCCAGAATCTACAAGGAACTTAAACAAATCAGTAACAAAAAACAATCCTATCATAAAGCGGGTTAAGGACATAAATAGACAATTCTCAAAAGAAGTAGGGGAACACAATAATACTTACTGATTCGACTCTTTTTTTTTTTCTGTTCATGTATTTATTCATCCACTCATTTAACAAATATTTGTTGGGTTCCTACTATGTGTCTGTCACTGTGTGAAACATTGTGACAAATAAAGGGATGGTTATTCCCTGCCCCACAAAAAGAGGATATACAAATGGGCAACAAACACATGAAAAAATGCTCAGCATGATTATCAAGGAAATGCAAATCAAAACTACAGTGTGACACCACCGTACTCCTTCAAGGAAGCCATAATCAGAAA
Source organism: Sapajus apella (assembly GCF_009761245.1). Classification (NCBI taxonomy): domain Eukaryota; kingdom Metazoa; phylum Chordata; class Mammalia; order Primates; family Cebidae; genus Sapajus; species Sapajus apella. The sequence goes on from NW_022436982.1 coordinate 5,063,986, forward strand.
AATTTAAAAAATAATAGATGTTGGGTGTGGATGTGGGAAAAGGAACACTTTTACACTGCTGGTGGGAATGTAAACTACTACAACCACTATGGAAAATTCCTTAAGGAACTACAATTTGATCCAGCAATCCCGCTCCTGGGTATCTACCTAGAGGGAAAGAAGTCATTATATTAAAAAGATACTAGGCTGGGCGTGGTGGCTCATGCCTGTAATCCTGGCACTTTGGGAGGCCAAGGCAGGTGGATGACAAGGTCAAGAGATCTAGACCATCCTGGCCAACATGATGAAACCCCATCTCTACTAAAAATACAAAAATTAGGTGGGCATGATGGTGCATGCCTGTAATCCCAGATACTCAGGAGAGTGAGGTAGAAGAATGGCTTGAACCCAGGAGGTGGAGATTGCAGTGAGCCAGGATTGCGCCGCTGTACTCCAGCATGTTGACAGAGCCAGACTCCATCAAAAAAAAAGGGCACTAACACATGCATGTTTATAACAAAAATATGGAACCAACCCAAATGCCCATTGATCAATGAATGGATAAAGAAAATGTAGTGTGGTGTGTGTGTTTGTGTGTGTGTGTGTGTTTGTGTGTGCGTATGTGTGTGTGTGTAAATGGAATACTCTTCAGCCATAAAAGTGAACAAAATAATGGCATTTGCCGCAACCTGGTTGGAGTTGGATGCCATTACTCTAAATGTAGTAATTGAAGAATGGAAAAACAAACATCGTATGTTCTCACTCTTGAGTGGGAGCTAAGCTGTGAGGATGCGAAGACATCAGAATGATTCAGTGGACTTTGGGTACTCCTCTCAAAGGGTGGGAGGAAGTTAAGGGATAAAGGAGTTCCCATTGCATACAGTGTACACTCCTTGGGTGATGGGTGCACCAAAATCTCAAAAATCACCACTAAAGAGCTTATCAATATAACCAAACACCACCTGTTCCCCAAAAACCTATTCAAATAAAGTTAACAAAAAAGATTTGACGTTGGAAACCTGAAGAGATACTGAGACTTTCATGTTGATTACAGCACTATTTGCAACACCTAAGATGTTGAAATAATCTAAATGTCCATACGGACAAATGAATACAAAAAATGTGATACACACAGACTGGAATATTATTCAGCCTTAATAAAGAAGTAAATCCTGCCATATGCAACAACATGATGAAACTTGAGGACAAACTAGGTCATTTTTCTATTTCTCTTTTATATTCTACTAGGTATAAGCTACACAAAAACATTTTTCTTTTACATGCCAGATATTCTCTGCTAATACAGTTTTAAAGATCAAAGTATAGTTCAAATCATATTTTAATACTCAATATCTCTGAGAAAAATTTCTTGCCTCATCCAATCCTATTTTGCATTATCTCTGCTTATTTTTTTATTTGTTTTCTATTTTATTTTAAATATAATATATTTGTATTACCCGATTTCTTGTACGTTTTCATGGATGGATACCCCATTATTTATTGATGGTTTTGTTACATTTTAATTATAAAAGCCTCAAGGATAGGAGTTTTTTATTCTTCACTCTTCTAACCATATTATATCCCGCATTCCACAATTGTGAACACAGAAAATAAGTTTGCGAAAAGCTTACATTAGTAGTTGAGGCCCATGTTTCTCTTGATGTTATGGCAAACTGCTATTTAAAAGCATTTGTAATTTTGCTTCATGTACTAAATGAAAGAGGAAACAATTCTATCTTTTGGTGCTTTGAGATGTGTTTATAAAAGATCAAAAGCTCCCTAAAGCACATGCAAATTCCAATGAAAGTTGGAGTTCAATATAAGATGTAAGAAACAATTTTAATACCATCATTCACTTAGAAGGAACACTGAAAGAACATCCACTTTAATTCAGTTCCATTTGTTTTTCTGCTTCATGGTACAGTATAAGCATGAAATCTGAGGCCTTTTTAAAAATGGAATTTTTAATAAGCAGTGGAAAATTGAGCTTATTTAGTTTTGTTATACAATTGGGTTGCTGATGTTTTCTAGGAATCCATAAAATAGGAAACATTAAAGGGTATACATGTTGACAAATTTTAAGCTCATTAAATTTGAGCTGTGTGTTTTTAGAACTATAGTCTGTATATATGTAATTATAAATAGTTTTCCAGAAATTTCATAGATATACCTCATTTCAGTAAATATAAGACAAAGATGCATATTTACCTCATTACTAAATTAATATGTATAAACTTTTAATGTTATAAATATGGGCTATTGGCATTTTTCTGTATCTCTTTTCTTTTAATTTACATTAGAATACAATGTTTTTTTTCCAGAATTCTAGGTAGACTAAGTTATAGTCATTTAATAGAATTTATAGAACATTTGATACAAAATATTTTCTTGAAAATACAAATTTTATTACATATTATTTAGTTTGTAGTTGAAATGTAATGACAATGTATTGACAAAAATGAAAACCAAGTTTTACCATAACATTTATTCACATAATAATTGGTAATCCACAATAAAACTATGCATCTACATTGATTCTGAATTAAAGAATGTAATGTGTATGAAAATATATTCTGTATTTCCTTGAAAACTCAGAATATTTTTCTAAGCTAAGCTCAACCAGAAACAATCCATATATGTCATTAAAATGTCTCTGATTTTAAAAGTCACACTGAACTTTCTTCACTAGCACTTGTCAGGCTGAAGGGGATTAAAACAAGTCTATTAAGATTATCATTTTTTTGTTGTTGACATTTAGCGATTGGATTATAATTGTAGATCTCCATATGTACCTTATTTTACTTTTTTTCAAGAGTAGTACATTGTAATTGAATTGCTTGCAACATCCTGACACCCAAAACGGAAGAGAGAAAGGATATTTTACAACTTAGATTGACAGAGAAATAAAAACTCATACAGATGAACTAAGACCTCTGTAATGATGACAGTTACAGAAAGAATTAACTTTTTGTTTTGGATTTCAAAACAAATCAGCTTCAGTTTGGGTTTGAATTTCTTGACAAGAAAGTTTAGTCTTTCTTTAAGGAGTTTTCTGGTCAATAGCATCGTCTAAATCCTAACTGTGGCTGTCATTTTTAACATCTAATGCTTGGTCAGATGCCAGTTAATATAAACATTGAATGGAGACAGCCTCAAGATCCAGACTGGTAGTACTGATGACCCAGGTCAGAAAAGGTGTTAATTTTTCCCCAAGTCTTGACTCTGCTCCAGTCTCAAGGAATCTGTTTGAATGACATGTGCCTGCTCTTCCTTTAGTGGATGGTACCCAGGTGAAGAGAACTGCCAAAAGATAAATGTTACATACCATATGGTAACAGAAATAAGAGACATATGACATTTTGAATTTCAAAAACTTATATGATTTTTTAAACACACAAAGATTTTTTCAAAAGTAGATTTCTGGAAATAAACTGCTTTCTATACATAGTAAGAGTTAGGGAATTTTGCCAATAAATAGTTGACTACTTTCCTGCCGTTGGAGATGCTTATTGTGTGATTTTATTATACATGTAAAAGGCCTTTATTATACATGTAAAATGACATGATTACACCTTATAGTTCTATAGCAGCAATGATCTCATCCTAGAAAATTGTTTATGATGGTATAGAAGTGCTTAGTAACATCTCCAGTAATTTTTGGTCTTGGTTGCTAGATGGATGAGTGAAAGGTCAGTATTGAAAAGAAGACATAGTATAGGTTTTAGAGTCCACTCTGAGACCCAGTTCTTTTATTCGTTGAATGAAGATTACTTTTCCACAGTTGAGGTTTTATAATAAGATTCTATTGTTATTTATTTATGGAAATACCAAATATCAGTTTTATGGTTTCATATTAAGTTAAACCATAGAAAATTGCCATTTTGTGGGTTGAGGATTGTCAAACATTAACAATTTCATGTGGTTCAACCAAATATTTGGAATGCTGTAGAATTATTTTTAAGGTTTACAAAGTCCACATTCACACACATCTGCTTATTATGTGCCAAATGCTTTGCTAAGCACCTTCCAAAGGTGAGCACTTTAATCCTGACAGAAACCCGATTATCAATATTATTCCCATTTTAGAGATGAAAAATTTATAACACATTCTTGGAAACTTTGTCAAAAATGATTTCACTGTAGGTGTGTGGATTTGGTTTTGGGGTCTCTATTCTGTCCATTTGTCTATGTGTCTGTTTTTATGCCAGTAACATCCTGTTTTGCTTCCTATAGCTCTGTAGTCTAATTTGAAGCCAGATATTGTGATTCCTCCAGTTTTGTTCTTTTTGCTCAGGGTAGCTTTGGCTATCCTGGGTCTTCTGTGGTTCCATATACATTTTAGGATTTTTTTTCTATTTATTGAATAATGTCACTGTTTTTCTAATAGGGGTTGCATTGAAGCTGTAGATTGCTTTGGATAGTATGGACATTTTAACAATAATTTTTCTTCCAATCCATGAACATGGAATTTTTTTCCTTTTTTTCCTTTGGTGTCCTCCTCCAATTTTCTGTCATCATTGTTTTACAGTTTTTATTATAAGAGATCCTTCACTTTTTTAATTCCTGGGTATTTAATGTTATGTGTGGTTACTTTAAATGGAATTGCTTTTTAAATTTCTTTTTCATATTTGTCACTGTGGGCATATAGCAATAACACTGATTTTTTTTTTTTTTTGTGACAGTGTCTCATTTATTCATTCAGGCTGGAGTGCAGTGGCATGATCTCAGCTTACTGCAACCTCTGCCTTCCAGGTTCAAGTAATTCTGATGCCTCAATGTCCTGAGTAGCCAGGATAACAGGTGTGTGTTACAACATCCAGCAATTTTTTTTTTTTAATTGGAGACAGGATTTCACCATGTTGGGCAGGCTGGTCTGAAACTGTTGGCCTCAAGTGATCCATATGCCTCAGCCTCCCAAAGTGCTGGAATTACAGGCATAAGCCATCATGCCTGGCCTAGGAATAATACTGGTTTTGTATGTTGATTTTGTATCTTGCAACACTGATAATTCTTAAGTCCCTTCTAATAGTTTTCTTGTTGTAGCTTTAGGTTTTTCCAAATACAAGATCAATCATCTGCAAACAAGGATAATTTTTTCTTCTTCCTTTCCAGTTTGGATGCCCTTTATATTGTTCTCTTGCCTTTTTGCTCTAGCCAGGACTTCTAGTACTGTGCTGAATGAAAGTGTTGATAGTGGGCATCCTTGTCATGTTCCAAATCTTAGAGGAAAGTCTTTCAGTTTTTCTCCAATCAGTTTGATACTAACTGTGGGTCTTCATATATGGCTTTTATTATGTGGAGAGCTTTTCAGAATGGTTGAACTAATTTACACTCCCACCAACAATGTATTAGCATTCCCTTATACACGGATATTTTTTGACTTTTTGATAATAACCATTATGCAAGATGGTATCTTATTGTGGTTTTGTTTTGCATTTTTCTAATGATCAGTGATATTGACCTTTTTTCATATGATTGTTAGCTGCATGTGTGTCTTCTTTTGAGAAATGTCTGTTCATGTCCTTTGCCCATTTTGTAATGGGGTTGATTTTCTCTTTTACATTTGTTTAAGTGCCTTATAGATGTTCAATATTAGACCTTTGTTGGATGCATAGGCTGCTAATATTTTCGCTCATTCTGTAGGTTGTCTGTTTACTTTGTTGATAGCCTTCTCTTTTCTTTTTTCTTTTTATTTCTTTTCTTTTCTTTCTTTCTCTCTCTTTCTTTTTCTTTCTCTCTCTCTCTTTCCTTCTTTCCTTTCCTTTCTTTCCTTTCCTTCCTTCCTTCCTTCTTTCCTTCTTCCCTCCCTCCCTCCCTCCCTCCTTTCTTTCTTTCTTTCTTTCTTTCTTTCTTTTCTTTTCTTTTCTTTTCTTTTCTTTTCTTTTTTTCTTTTCTTTTCTTTTTCTCTTCTTTCTTTTTCTCTTCTCTTCTCTTTTCTTTTCTTTCTTTTTCTTCTTTCCTCTTTTTTGAGACAGATTCTCATTCTGTTGCCCAAGCTGGAGTGCAGTGGCAGGATTGTGGCTCACTAACCTCTGCCTCCCAAGTTCAAGCAATTCTCCTGCCTCAGCCTACCAAGTGTCTAGGACTACAGGGCATGTCACCATGCCAAGCTAATTTTTGTATTTTTAGTTGAGATAGGGTTTCACCATTTTGGCCAGGCTTGTCTCAAACTCCTGACCTCAAGTGATCTGCCTGCTTCTGCTTCCCAGAGTTTCAGGATTACAGGTGTGAGCCACTGCGCCTGGTCCTCTGTTAATAGTTTCTTTAGCTGTGCAGAAGCTCTTAAGTTTAATTAGATCTCACCTGACAATTTTTGCTTTTGTTGTGGTTGTTTTTGGTGGTTTTGTCATGAAATCTTTGCTTGTTCCTATGTCCAGGATGGTATTTCCTAGGTTGTCTTCCTGGGTTTTACATTTAATTTTTTAATGAATTTTGAGTTGATTTTTGTGTTTGGAGTAAGGAAGGGATTTAGCTTCTATCTTCTGCGTATAGCTAGGCAGTTATCCCAGGACCATTACTGAATAGGGAGTCTTTCCCCATTGTTTGTTTTTGTTGGCTTTGTCAAAGATCAGACGGTCGTAGATGTGCAGACTTATTTCTGGGCTTTCTATTCTGTTCCATTGGTCTATGTGCTGGTTTTTGTAACAGTGCTGTGTTGTTTTGGTTACCGTAGACTTACAGTAGTTTGAAGTTTGGTAATATGATGTCTCCAGGTTTGTTATTTTTGCTTAGGGTTGCCTTGCATATTCAGGCTCTCTGTGACAAATCCATAACCAATATCATGCAGAATAAGCAAAGGCTAGAAGCAATCCCCTTGAAAACCAGCATAGGATAAAGCTGCCTTCTCTTGCCACTTCTATTCAATCTAGTATGGGAAGTCGTAGCCAGAGCAATCAGGCAAGAGAAAGAAAGTACATCCAAATAGGAAGAGAGGAAGTCAAACTATCCCTCTTTGCAGATGACATGATTCAACACCTAGAATACCCTATAGTCTTGGCCCAAAAGCTCCTCTAGCTGATAAACATCTTCAGAAAAGTTGCAGGATACAAAATCAACGTACAAAAATCACTAACATTCTTATATACCAACAACGGCCAACCTGAGATTCAAATTAGAAACAATCCCATTCACAATTGCCACAAAAAGAATAACATACCTAAGAATATAGCCAATGAAGAAGCTGAAAGATTTCTACAATGAGAATTAGAAACACTGCTCAAATAAATTGGAAAGACACAAACAGATGGAAAAGCATCCCATGCTTATGGATAGGAAGAATCAAGACAATAAAATGGCTATACTGCCCTAAGCAATTTACAAATTTAATACTATTCCTATCAAACTATGGATGACATTCTTCACAGACCTAGGAGAAGCTGTTTTAAAATTCATATGGAACCAAAATAGAACGCAAAGAGCCTATCCCCAGTTTTTGAGTTTTTTTTTTTTTTTTAATCATGAAGGGATGTTGGATTTTAACAAATGCTTTTTCAGTATCTATTGAAATGATCATATGTTTTTCATTCTTTATGTCTCTTTGTATTATATACAAAAGGTAGCATACTATAGAAAGTATTTTGTGTTTTTAATTATTTTTTACTCATCAATATATGATGAAATATATTCCATATAAATTCATCGAGATCTTCCTTATTCTCTTTTTGCAGCTCCATAGTACTCCATTGTATGAAAGTACAGTAGTCCCCTTTAACCACAATTTCTAGTTTCAATTGCCTGTGGTCAATTGGGGTCTGAAAATAATAAATGGAAAATTCCAGAGATAAACAATTTATAACTTTTAAATTGCCTGCTTTTCTGAAAAGCATGATGCAATCACTTACCATGTTACTTCGTCTAGCTGGAACGTGAATCATTAATCATCTCTTTGTCCAGTGTATCCAAGCTATACACACTACCTGCCTGTCAGTCACTTAGTTGCCATCTTGGTTATCCAATCAACTGTTGCAAAAATCTCATCATGCAGGCATTTTATCACGTGACATCATCATCATAAGAAGAAGGATGAATATATTACAATAAGATATTTCACAAGAAAGAAACATTTACATAAGTTTTTAATATATTTTTACTACAGTACATTGTTATACTTGTTCCATTTTATTATTTTTATTAATCTCTTAGGGTGCCTAATTTATGAAGTAAACTCTATCGTGTATATGTATAAGAAAAAAGCAGCATAGATAGGCTCCAGTACCATCTGCAGTTTCAAGCACCCACTTGGAGTCTTGGGACATCATATCCTCTTTAGATGAGGAGAGACTTCTATATTGTATTTTATTTAATCACTCTATTATATTTAAAATTTTCGGTTACTTGAATATGTTGCAGTTACAAACAATACAGTAAAGAGTAACCTCATTCAAATATATTTTTAAGAGTATAACTTTACAATAAATTCCCAGAAGTAAAATTTCAGAGTCACAAGGTAAATGCATACATTGTTTTGTTAGATATTGTCAAATTCTCCTGCAAGTAATTATACCTGTTTACATTCTCACTAGCAATGTGTAAGAGTCATATGCCTTATTTTAATGAGAAATCTTTAAAGGTGTTGTCTCCTTTGTTTATGGCGCTTAAGCAGAGTGTTTTTATAGTGAAATTGGGGTTATTACTATAGACTAATGAATATGTCAGAGTATACAGAATCATAAACTAATTAATTAGAACAAATGAGGAGTCATTTTTTTCTGGAGTCTGTGCCTCTACCATATGCCTACCCTTCCAATTTCTATTTGCTCCATTCATTTTAACTATTATATACTTACATAACACTCACATTGTGGCATCTATGTTATAATTATTTTAGCAGTATTGTCCCATTTAATTCTCAGAAAAAGTCCCATGAGGTAGGTAACATTATTCCGCTTTTACCGATGGGGAAATGAAGGCACAGAACTTTGAATTCAGCTGTTAAAGTCCCACCCCTAATAAGTGGAAGTATAGGGGTGGGACTTTACCACTGTTCTTTCATTGGCAGTCAAAAGAAATACAGAGTGACAACAGCTGGTGAAGGAGTTAAAACAATTCAGGTTTCAGATGATTTGCTTCTGTTGGTCATTAAATATACCTGTGTTTTATGTTTCCATAGACGTAATCAAGGGAGGTCAGTCTGTAAAAATATGAAATAGTATTATTTATTTCCATTCTTACAACTATCGTGTAGTTTACTTAACCTGGAAATCTCTTGCATAAGAATAAGATTTCCTAAGTGACAGGCAGGCACTGCTTATTAATAATAAAAGTCATGCCTGTAACTCAAAATAAATGAAATAAATAAATAAGAAACCTCAACACATACATGTTAGAACTCAATTAAGAGTGTCACTATTGCGTGGAACCCAGATTTGCAGGATTCAGACGTTGTAATTTATAAAGATTTTAGTGACTGACTAGGCCTTTTCCATGTTTCTAAGATCCTTAAAATTTGGTGATCTAGTCTAATCATGGAACTTATCATCATCAAGCTTTGTAGAGGATATTGAGGCAGATATTCTAAGTTACTCTCATAAGACTTCCCAGCAGGTAATAGAATTGGAGTAGAACTCAGGTTTCTTAACTCCTATGTTAGCACTTTTTCTGCAACTTCTGCCTAAATTTCCAGCCTGCATCTTCATTGCTAGCTCTCTTTGTGTTTGATAGACAGTGGTAGGTGAAATAATATTATGGATTTCCACTGCTCCTCCATTATTTTTACTTACACTCTCTCTATTCAGTCTACTTTCTTTGCTGTTGTTTTGTTAAAAAATAAACAACAACATTTTCCTGAGATTATTGTAGATTTACATGCTGCTGTAAAATAAACACAGAGAGATTCATGTAGGCTATACCCAACTTCTAACATTTTAACATTCTGCAAAACTATAGTAAAATATCACAACCAGTGTATTGACCTTGATGTTTTAAAGGTAAAAGTTAAATAATATTAAGAGAAATAGATTCTTGTGTCTCCCAAGCAATACAATAGAGGAAAATTCATTTTTTAATGAGAACAGTATATTTGTGGTATTTTATTCATTTTTATTTAGCACAGTTTGTTTAACCATTCACCCACTGAAGGACAGATGGGATTATTCATTTTTGAGACATTATTAATAAAACTGGTGTAAACATTCATATACAGGTTTTTGTGCGAACATAAGTTGTTATTCTCTGGTTTAAATGTAGAAGAGTGCAATTTCAGGATTGTATGGCAATTGGATGTTAAAGTTTAGAAGTTTGAAGAGTGGTTATATTATTTTAGACGAGATCGGGCACATTCAGGCTGGTATGGCCATAGATGAGAGGGGCTGTATTGTTTTAAATTCCCATTAGCAGTGCATGAGTGATCCAGTATCTTTATATCCTTGCCAGAACTTAGTGTTGTCACATTTTTTTCTTATTTCAGTAATTTTGATAGATGTATAGCAATATTTCATTATGATTTCAGTTTTCATGTCCCTAATGCCTAATGAAGTTGAATGCATTTATATGTGTTTATTTGCTCTTTGTATTTCCTCTTTGATAAAATATATGTTCATGTCTTTCCCCCATTTTCTAGGTTGAAAGTTTTAAAATTGTTGAGTATCTGAAGTTCTTTATATATTCTAATACCAGTTCTTTGTCAAATAGGGGGTGTGTGAATATATTCTCACAGTCTATATCGTAACTTTTCATTCTTTCATCATGAACTTGGGCAGAGAAAATGTTTTTAATTTTGATAAGATCTACTTATCAATGTTTTCATTTATTGATTCTGATTTTAGTGTTAAGTCTGAGAACTTTATATCCCTGGATTATGAAGGTGTTCTTCTATGTTTTATCTAAAAAATGTATAGCTTTTAGGTTGACACCTAAGTTGAGGACTCATTTTTAGTCCATTTTTATATAAGGTGAGAGGCTTAGGTTAAGCTACATTTTCTTCACTATGGTTGCCCATCTATCCATATTTGGGTGAGTCTACTTCTGAGTTTTCTATTATGTTGCATTGATGTATAAGTCTGTATTTCCACCAATACCACTGTGCCTTGACTATCATAGCTACAAACAGTAGCAGGCCTTTCTATTGGGTAGAGTGATTATTACTACCTTATTCTTCTGTTCAAAATAGTTTAGCTATTCTGGCTAGCTTGTGCCTTTCCAAGCAAATTTTAAAATAAGCTTGTCTTTGTGTCCAAAAACCCTTCCTTGAATTTTGGTACAAATTAATCAAACCTATAAATCAATTTGGTGAAAATTGATATGTTCCATGTCGAGTCTTACTCTCTGTGAATGTGGTATGTCTCTCCATTTATTTAAAGCTTGATGAATAAATATTTATCACTGAAATCAAGAGTGAACACAATAGGTTTAAGTTCTGATTATGCTTAAAATCAAAATCTGTAACAATCTGTGTTCCCTAATTATTAGGTGAACTTCGGATTATTTTTATTATTCTTAAAAGAATAATGCACGATAGAATATATACTTAAATTAATTTTACCATTTCTGTTTTGAAGGAAGAGGAAACTGATCGTAGGTCTTAGGACACAAAATTGTTAATGAACTCAATATCTGTATCAATGGGCTCAGTGCATAGCAGTTGTGTGTCAGTGTTAATTCTGTACAATTTGAATTATAATCTTTTATATTTGTATGTAGCCTAATTCATGATTACACATAGGGCACTATTATTATAAACTAATTGAAAATTAAACATTCCTGCTCTTGGATATGAATATTTTAGTACTTTGATTTTGCTGTAACAATTTTAGAAATAACATCCTAATAATTTAAATATGCATTCTGCTGATATTATGTCATTTTATTAAATGGGTGGAAACTCTTTCATTTACCCCTTTACTTTTTAGAAACAAGTTTCTCAATGACATATGTCAGCATTTTGGAAAATATATGATAATTGTATATCTCTTGTTTTTTTTTTTTTTTTTTTTTAAGAAGTGTCTAGTTTTTTTCTCAAATATCATACCTTGAAAAGAACCTAAGTTCTGATATGAACATCAGAAATAGATAACCAGTATTTATATGTAAAAAGAATATGCTATTATGCTGTAAATCAACTTTCTGGAATGTACTCAGTTTTACAAAATGACTATTGTAAATTTATGAAAATTCTCTCAGCTGTTGATATTATAAACTTGCAACAGTGATAATTTCAGCTCATAATTTAGTGAATTATATGTATTATAAAGATTCCAATTTTACATTTTGCCTTTATGCTACAAAATTTCATGGCAATTTAATCAATTTAAAACGTATTTTAGTGACTACTCAAATTCAGCTATCTCTAAGGTGCAATTGCATAATAATATAATAGATAGCCAAGAAAATTATGTAACAGTTTAGTACAGAAACTGAACAATGAAGATCATATCCAATTGAAGCCATGACCAGAATTAGGTAACCAATAATGTAATTTTCAAAATTAGCACTTTTTAGGTTATGAATTTCAGAAATATTTCTATAAAAATATAGTTTCAAATTAGAACCTAAAGATGAAACTGTATTTTTTTTCTGTTTTATACTTGACATGAAGGGAGAAAAAAAAAATGAAAATTTGACCCAAAAGCAGCCTAGGTATCAGTTGAAATGCTATTATTCGGATAACTGCCAATAATTGTCCTATACATTTTCACCAGTGCCTGTCCTACCATTGCTGTGCTTTGATTTTTCAAGCAGCTCTCTTCACTGGCTATTGCCCGTCTTGGATCAGTTGTGGGCACCTCAATCAGCAGCAGCCAGCCCATAGCTGGCCAGGCATGCTTACAAAACAAGGCCTCTCCCTGGAATTGAGTTAGCCTTGGGAGGTGAACCGGCAAGTCCTTAAAGTAGATTTAGTTTAGAAAGCTTGGGCAAAAATGCTCATCATCACTGGTCGCTAGAGAAATGCAAATCAAAACCACATTGAGATACCACCTCATGCCAGTTACAATGGCGATCATTAAAAAGTCTGGAGACAACAGATGCTGGAGAGGATGTGGAGAAATAGGAACACTTTACGCTGTTGGTAGGAGTATAAATCAGTTCAACCATTGTGGAAGACAGTGAGGTGATTCATCAAGGACCTAGAAATAGAAATTCCATTTGACCCAGCAATCCCATTGCTAGGTATATACCCAAAGGATTAGAAATTGTTCTATTATAAAGATACATGCACATGTATGTTCATCACGGCACTGTTTATAGTAGCAAAGACCTGGAACCAACCTAAATGCCCATCAATGATAGACTGGACAAGGAAAATGTGGCACATATACACCATGGAATACTATGCACCCATAAAAAATGATGAGTTTGTGTCCTTTGTAGGGACATGGATGAATCTGGAAACCATCATTCTTAGCAAATTGACACAAGACCAGAAAACCGAACACGGCATATTCTTACTCATAGGCGGGTGTTGAACAAAGAGAACACATGGACACAGGGCGGGGATCATCACACACTTGGGTCTGTTGGGGGAGACAGGGGAGGGACAGCAGGGGAGTGGGAAGGTTGGGGAGGGATAACATGGGGAGAAATGCCAGATACAGGTGACGGGGGTATGGAGGCAACAAACCATATTGCCACGTATGTACCTGTGCAACAATCCTGCATGATCTGCATATGTACCCTAGAACCTAAAGTACAATTAAAAAAAAAAAAAAAAAAAGAAATGTTGGGCAAGCTATAGTTAAGAGGGAACAGAAGGTATTTTAAAAAAAATCAGAGAAAATGCAAAGTAGAAAGAACTGGGAATGACTGGTGATCTAATTAGGCAAAAAGAGGAGACTTCACAAGAAGGAGATGATGCTATCTTTGTGTCACATTGTTGGGAGTAAGCTTCGAGTTTTGCTACATGTAGCCTTACTGTGACCTCGTCTTTACATTAAATATCAAATACTTATCAATGAAATGAAACACCCTATTTGATACAAGAGAACAGCCAGCCTCCTGATTATTCTTTTTTCTCTTATGAACATTATTCTCTTCACTAGACTTATGCATATATACAAAGACTGTATTTCTCCTTATTAGAGATCCAAAACAACTGAAATTCATTTAAATCTACACTCAGATTTCAGAATCTCTAGGAAATGTATTCTCAGTATCAGTGGATTTGTGGTGAGTGTTTCAATTCTGGTTCATAAATTGGTGCCAGATTTCTTGCACAAACTCACTTTAAGATCTTTCAAACATGGAACTCACTTAATGAATCAGTATGAATTTGTCACTAGTCGCACAGCTGTTGGCCTGCTTATTTAGCTGAAAAGACAGTCTGTAATACACTCAATTAGCAGTAACTAATGATTATTTGAGTAGTCACTGTTAGGTACCTCACTAATGTGCACCCAGTTAAAGCCTAATGAGCAATGACAAGAAGATTTTTCAACATTTTATAAAGTTGGTAGACACCGTTTGTACTGTACTATTGAGCATTTACTAGGTTAAGGCATCTTAATATTTTAGTTTTCCCCTTGCTTCAATACAGCAATAGTTTACTTAATCCTACTCTACTATACTTTTTAAGATAATAAAATAATTTGAAATTGTAGGAATGTACATGAAAACTGTATTACCTATATTCAAGACCAAATGCAGAATAAATATGTTTCATGTGCTTTTTTTTTTTTTTTTCTGTTTACTGAACTGTTTGATTTTCTTGACTTGTTGTCCTCAGACAGTGTGCTATGGATCATTTGTGATGTTCTGCTGAATTCCTATCAGGGTATACATTTTATTTTTTCTATAACAATATATATGTTATATCAGCAAATTTTGTTAGGTTTCATGTGGTAAAAAAAGATGAAAAACACAGAATTATAGCATTCAAGAGCCAACAAAGATGGCAACTGATTCATCATTAGTGAACATTTCCTTCAGTGTAAGAAAATAGTTCCACTCCTATGCCTATTACTTCAGAAAACGGCCAACAAACATAAGAAGATGATCAAACTTATAAGTAAACAGTGAAATGCATATTAAACCAAAATCAGTTATCAGTAAACACTACCAGAATGGCTAAAGTTAAAAATTAAAAGACAGTATCCTCTGGAACACACATGTACTGATGATGGGAGTATGACCAATAAAACCACTTGGGAAACTGTTGGATGTTATCTACAGAAATTGAATGTATGTGTACTGTAACCTAGCAATTCTGTCTCAGTTATATGCCTAAAAGAAAATTATTTCACACATACATAAAGATATTAACAAGAATATTGCATCATTTGTAATACTCAAAATCTGGAAAAAATCAAAATGTCATCAATATAAATACATTATGAAATATTCGTATAAGGGTAAACTATACATCAACAAATCATAGCTCTGTAAAAAAAATGGATTAGTTTTTTTTAGAGAAATGCTATTTTTTTCTATTAATATTTTTAAGAGCTAATACTTGTATAGTACTTTCCATGTACTGTGTGCTTTTCTATATATTGAATATTGTTAATTGTTTAATTTTTTTAAAACTCTATAAAGTATGTGCTTTTAAAATTCCTGTTTTACATATGGGAAACTGAAGCATGGATATTTTAACTTGTCTTAAATCACAGAACTTTTTAAAATAAGAAAATATGTAAAATGGAACAGATTGGTAATGGAAATTTCATTACCAATATTCAACCTATGAAACAGTAAATGAGACAGTTGGACCTTGGCTGAAATGAGCTGAAATGCATTCCAGTTGGATAATATTTTATCTTCATATAACCAGAAGCATATGTACAATAGAAATGCACAATATTATATAGTATATGAAGTGTGGCCTTGCTGATCAATGTGAGTTTTTTGAAAAACTCCAGGTCTTGACAAATTATTTGATCTAGAAAACTAGAATGTATTTTGTGATTACATATTTTTAACATAATATGAGCTATAATTCCACTAAACCTGCAATTATTGTGTAACAATACACATAATAAAAATTGACAAAAATCACTTATAACATTTAAAATTTCAAATTAATACAATTTCCGATTACTTTGCACTGAAAAACTCAGTCAAACCTTAGTAAAGCCATTGATCCCAAACTAAATTATAACATTAAGGTATCTCATTATTAAGTGCTCCTGCTTAAGTGTGTTAGGAAAACAACTCAAAAACACCTGTGATTAGTAGATAAGGCTCCGCACTTTTAAGCATAACAACATTAAAATTGGTGAGCATAGGTAAGTTACCGGTAGTGGGGAGAGACAAAACAAAAGAGTAAGTAGAGCAAAGGTACAGAGAAAGGTCATTGGAAGGTACAAATAAAGGAGAATTATCTGACATAAATAGATTTCAAAAATAGTTATTTTCATTCTAATGTAAATTATTACAACATCTTTTTTGTTACTAATACCTTACTAATTAATAATTCAATTAATAAATTTTATTGGAAATAAAATTTACAGTTTTATCCTTCTCCAATGAGCCTTTATTGTTTCATGGTCACACTTGAAAAATCAGTATATACATATTTTTATTTCCTAACTTAATGATAGTTTGAAGAGTAAAAACAAAGTCCATACAAACTCAGTCTCTGAAGCTTTCTGTAGTAACATTGAACAAGTTAAAATTCTTTTAAATAAAAAGGCATATTTTCTTCTGATAGTTGGAATGAGTAATAATGATCAGAAACAGAATCATGAGCAAGCTAATTGCATTGCTCACTAGTTTTCCAATCTCTCCCTCAATACATTCTTCCATATTGAATACAGATTGTGTTATTACATGCAGTAGGTCTTTCTGGCTGGTATCACAGCATTGCACTTTTCTGACTTCCAACCTTTTTTCTTTTTGAAAAAATGTGAGCTAAAATTCTTCATTTTGAAGTTTATTTCTCACAGTTCAGGTTCATACTACTACAATCATTCATTATTTTTTTCTTCTGGTTTCTGTGAGTTCTTAAGATTCGATCAGCAAGTTTTATGCTTCCAAAATATGTTAGATCTTTCATAAAGTAAATATCCCAAATTTCATAGGGGTTTTTGACTTAAAAGCTCAAAAGCCATACATTTCTTATAATCACTTTTATGCACTCTTTTTAAGGTTAACATTTAACTCAGCTTAATATAAAATGCTCAATGTGCAAAAATGCCTTGAACAGATTAATATCTGCTTTTCAACTCTTAGTGTAAGTATTGATAAATTAACACTAACGGTTTTCATTTGGCCATTGAATCCATTTTCATAGTCTGGAATAATTGTGTTGAGAGCATCAAAAATGACTGTTACTCAGTTTTTAAATGAAATAAGCTATCCCCACCATTTTGTGATGTGACTTCCATGTCTTTCTAACCTGGCTTCTCTAATTGTTTCAGCAAAAGATTCCATACTTTCTTTATTTCATCTCTAAACAGTTTTATCAGAGATTTGAATATTTGTCCATCTTCTATGTGTATATGCATATCTCTACCCCCGTGACAACTTACCTGTTTCTGTGTTTCCATTTCCTGGGGGAATGAAGTGAAACTAAAATGCCAGGGAACAAATTGGGACTAAAATGCTTATGATTATTTGATGATGGCTCAATATGACTTACAAGACCTTAGGTAAGATTACACATATGCTTTTGTCTTTGCCTACTTAACATCATTCATTACCTTTCCCCTCTTGGCCATTTTCCCACTTATGAACTAGACATTCTGCATTTTGTATCCTTCTTCCAGTAAACCTTGGTTTTGACTTCAAGCTTATGCACAAGCTTTTGTACACTGGAAGAAGGCATATACCTTGAAGTCTTCCTTCTCTGACCTTCCATTTCTACCTGCCAAGATATCAACCTAGATGCTTCTGTAGGCAATAAAAATATATTCAATCCTCCAAGTCTGAGTTGAAGAAATGTTTTTTTTTTCTTAATAGGATAATGTATCCTCTGGAATTTTCAGGCCAGGAAGAATATTGTCAAATTAACTGAAAAGATAGTGGTATGTCAAGAGCTGAGTTATGGCTACCTGTTCCACTACTTCTGTCTTAAATAAGATAAATGACCACAATCTATGTGACCTTCATCTCCTGGACCACATTTTCTTCATCATAAAATCAGAGATTTTGACTATGAGGCCTCTGAGGACCCTTCCAATTCTAACATGATGGTTTTATAATTTTAAAAATATTATAGCGAATTATTACTTTTCTGTATTTTTCCTTATGTTTCATGTATATTTCAGACAGCTTAATGGTTTTATTTTTAATCACCTAAAGAGGCTTTAATAATGAAGTTACCCTGAATATTTGATTTCTCAACTTAAATATAGCAATAATATTTAACATTTATTGAGGCCTATGATTCCAGACACTTTATACATGTTATTTCACATTGAGTTTTGTTCACCTTTCTAAACGAGGAATGATAAAAAGTTCACATGAATGTTTTTGATATTTCTGTACAAGATCAGAGGCAAGCTCTTTATGGCATTGTCAGTAAATCAATAGTGCTGAAGGCAGCAGACACGAAGGGTGAAGGACTTACCACCGGGTCACTATATACAGAGACTGGATATTAGTAAAAAGATGATATTCTTCTGAATATTGTCATTGTAGTAATGCTTGATGATGTTCTATTTTAATGATTAATGATTTAATTGATATCTTAAAACAGACACTGATAAATGCCCTTGTGTTCAGAGCAAAAATATTGATCAGAGAAATGGTGGAAATCGTAGTCATGGGCTGTTTATTTTTTAGAATAAAATTACGAATGTACCTCTCCAAAAAAGGTACAACAATAACAACAACAAAAATATGGCAGAGATTAATTTACAGTTCCTATCTTTAATCTGTGCTTTGCAAATTCAAATGCTTACACCCCTTTGCTGGGCCACTTGTCCAAGGTCATACAGCATGGTAGTGTAAAGTTTGATCTAGCGAGGTTATTCAAATACAAAGTATTTAAAGTTAAATATATCTGAATGTTTATGCCATATAATATAATGAATATCATGGTCTGTATTTAAAACTCTTTTGAAATAAGCAAGAATTTAAATGAATGAAATATATATATATATATTATATGTGTGTTTACACATATATGTGTTTATATATACTTTTTTTTCCTTTTTTTTTATTTTTTTTCTCCCCTTTATTTATTTTATTGCATTTTAGGTTTTGGGGTACATGTGAAGAACATGCAAAATTGTTGTATAGGAACACACATGGCAGTGTGATTTGCTGCCTTCCTCCCCATCACCTACATCTGGCATTTCTCCCCTTGCTATCTCTCCCCAGCTTCCCACCCCCCACCCTCCCTCCCCTATTTCCCCCCAACTGACCCCAGTGTGTAGTGCTCCCCTCCCTGTGTCCATGTGTTCTCATTGTTCAACACCCGCCTATGAGTGAGAACATGCGGTGTTTGATCTTCTGCTCTTCTGTCAGTTTGCTGAGAATGATGGTTTCCAGGTTCATCCATGTCCCTACAAAGGACACAAACTCATCGTTTTTTATGGCTGCATAATATTCCATGGTGTATATGTGCCACATTTTCCCTATCCAGTCTATCATCGATGGGCATTTGGGTTGGTTCCAGGTCTTTGCTATTGTAAACAGTGCTGCAATGAACATTCGTGTGCACGTGTCCTTATAGTAGAACGATTTGTAATCCTGTGGATATATACCCAGCAATGGGATTGCTGGGTCAAATGGAATTTCTATTTCTAGGTCCTTGAGGAATCTCCACACTGTCTTCCACAATGGTTGAACTAATTTACACTCCCACCAACAGTGTAAAAGTGTTCCTATTTCTCCACATCCTCTCCAGCATCTGTTGTCTCCAGATTTTTTAATGATCGCCATTCTAACTGGCGTGAGATGGTATCTCAATGTAGTTTTGATTTGCATTTCTCTGATGACCAGTGATGATGAGCATTTTTTCATATGTTTGTTGGCCTCACGTATGTCTTCTTTTGTAAAGTGTCTGTTCATATCCTTTGCCCACTTTTGAATGGGCTTGTTAGTTTTTTTCTTGTAAATCTGTTTTAGTTCTTTGTAAATTTTGGATATCAGCCCTTTGTCAGATGCGTAAACTGCAAAAATTTTTTCCCAATCTGTTGGTTGCCGATTCACTATAATGATTGTTTCTTTTGCTGTGCAGAAGCTGTGGAGTTTGATTAGGTCCCATTTGTCTATTTTGGCTTTTGTTGTCAATGCTTTTGGTGTTTTGGTCATGAAGTCCTTGCCTACACCTACGTCCTGAATGGTTTTACCTAGATTTTCTTCTAGGGTTTTTATGGTGTTAGGTCTTATGTTTAAGTCTTTAATCCATCTGGAGTTAATTTTAGTGTAAGGTGTCAGGAAGGGGTCCAGTTTCTGCTTTCTGCACATGGCTAGCCAGCTTTCCCAACACCATTTATTGAACAGGGAATCCTTTCCCCATTGCTTGTTTTTGACTGGTTTGTCAAAGATCAGATGGTTGTAGATATGTTGTGTTGCCTCCGAGACCTCTGTTCTGTTCCATTGGTCTGTATCTCTGTTTTGGTACCAGTACCATGCTGTTTTGATTACTGTAGCCTTGTAGTATAGTTTGAAGTCTGGTAGTGTGATGCCCCCCGCTTTGTTCTTTTTGCTTAGAATTGACTTGGCTATGCGGGCTCTCTTTTGGTTCCATATGAAGTTTAAGGTGGTTTTTTCCAGTTCTGCGAAGAAGGTCATTGGTAGCCTGATGGGGATAGCATTGAATCTGTAAATTACTTTGGGCAGTATGGCCATTTTCACGATATTGATTCTTCCTAACCATGAACATGGAATGTTTCTCCATCTGTTTGTGTCCTCTCTTATTTCGTTGAGCAGTGGCTTGTAGTTCTCCTTGAAGAGGTCCTTTACATTCCTTGTTAGTTGTATTCCTAGGTATTTTATTCTCTTTGTGGCAATTGTGAATGGAAGTTTGTTCTTGATTTGGCTCTCTTTAAGTCTGTTATTGGTGTATAGGAATGCATGTGATTTTTGCACATTGATTTTGTATCCTGAGACTTTGCTGAACTTGCTTATCAGTTTCAGGAGGTTTGGGGCTGAGACGATGGGGTCTTCTAGATATACAATCATGTCGTCTGCAAATAGAGACAATTTGACTTCCTCCTTTCCTATTTGAACACCCTTTATTTCTTTTTCTTGCCTGATTGCTCTGGCTAGAACTCTAGTACTATATTGAATAGGAGTGGTGAGAGAGGGCATCCTTGTCTAGTGCCACATTTCAAGGGGAATGCTTCCAGTTTTTGCCCATTCAGTATGATATTGGCTGTTGGTTTGTCATAAATAGCTTTTATTATTTTGAGATACGTTCCATCAATACCTAGCTTATTGAGGGTTTTTAGCATAAAGGGCTGTTGAATTTTGTCAAAGGCCTTCTCTGCATCAATTGAGATAATCATGTGGTTTTTGTCTTTGGTTCTGTTTATGTGGTGAATTACGTTTATAGACTTGCGTATGTTGAACCAGCCTTGCATCCCCGGGATGAAGCCTACTTGGTCATGGTGGATAAGCTTTTTGATGTGCTGTTGCAATCGGCTTGTCAGTATTTTATTGAAGATTTTTGCATCTATGTTCATCATGGATATTGGCCTGAAGTTTTCTTTTCTTGTTGAGTCTCTGCCGGGTTTTGGAATCAGGATGATCTTAGTGTCATAAAATGATTTGGGAAGAATTCCCTCTTTTTGTATTGTTTGGAATAGTTTCAGAAGAAATGGTACCAGCTCCTCTTTGTATCTCTGGTAGAATTCAGCTGTGAACCCATCTGGACCTGGGCTTTTTTTGGGTGGTAAGCTCTTAATTGCTGCCTCAACTTCAGATCTTGTTATGGGTCTGTTCAGGGTTTCGGCTTCTTCCTGGTTTAGGCTTGGCAGGAGGCAAGTGTCCAGGAATTTATCCATTTCTTCCAGGTTTATTAGTTTGTGTGCGTAGAGTTGTTTGTAATAATCTCTGATGATGGTTTGAATTTCTGTGGAATCTGTGGTGATATCCCCTTGATCGTTTTTTATTGCATCAATTTGGTTATTCTCTCTTTTCTTTTTTATTAATCTGGCTAGTGGTCTGTCTATTTTGTTGATCTTTTCAAAAAACCAGCTCCTGGATTTATTGATTTTTTGAAGGGTTTTTTGTGTCTCTATCTCCTTCAGTTCTGCTCTGATCTTAGCTATTTCTTGTCTTCTGCTAGACTTTGAGTTTTTTTGATCTTGCTCCTCTAGCTCTTTCAGTTTTGATGATAGGGTGTCAATTTTTGATCTCTCCTTGCTTCTCATGTGGGCACTTATTGCTATATATTTTCCTCTAGAGACTGCTTTAAATGTGTCCCAGAGATTCTGGTATGTTGTGTCTTCATTCTCGTTGGTTTCGAAGAACATCTTTATTTCTGCCTTCATTTCATTGTTTATCCAGTCAACATTCAAGAGCAAGTTGTTCAGTTTCCATGAAGCTGTGCGGTTCTGAGTTAGTTTTTGAATTCTGAGTTCTAACTTGATTGCACTGTGGTCTGAGAGACTGTTTGTTACAATTTCCGTTCTTTTGCATTTGCTGAGGAGTGATTTACTCCCAATTATGTGGTCAATTTTAGAGTAGGTGTGATGTGGTGCTGAGAAGAATGTATATTCTGTGGATTTGGGGTGGAGAGTTCTGTAAATGTCTATTAGGTTTGCTTGGTCCAGGTCTGAGTTCAAGTCCTGGATATCCTTGTTAATTTTCTGTCTGGTTGATCTGTCTAATGTTGACAATGGGGTGTTAAAGTCTCCCACTATTATTGTGTGGGAGTCTAAGTCTCTTTGTAAGTCATTAAGAACTTGCCTTATGTATCTGGGTGCTCCTGTATTGGGTGCGTATATATTTAGGATCGTTAGCTCTTCTTGTTGCATTGATCCTTTTACCATTATGTAATGTCCCTCTTTGTCTCTTATGATCTTTGTTGTTTTAAAGTCTAATTTATCAGAGATGAGAATTGCAACTCCTGCTTTTTTTTTGCTCTCCATTTGCTTGGTAAATCTTCCTCCATCCCTTTATTTTGAGCCTTTGTGTATCCTTGCATGTGAGATGGGTTTCCTGGATACAGCACACCGATGGGTTTTGTCTTTTTATCCAATTTGCCAGTCTGTGTCTTTTGATTGGGGCATTTAGTCCATTTACATTTAGGGTTAATATTGTTATGTGTGAATTTGATACTGCCATTTTGGTGCTAGCTGGCTGTTTTGCCCTTTAGTTGAGCTGGTACTTGTTGTTCCTTTATATGTGTAGAGCCTCTTTCAGGAGCTCTTGTAGACCTGGCCTGGTGGTGACGAAGTCTCTGAGTACTTGCATGTTCCCAAAGGATTTTATTTTTCCTTCACTTATGAAGCTTAGTTTGGCTGGATAGGAGATTCTGGGTTGAAAGTTCTTTTCTTTAAGGATGTTGAATATTGGCCCCCATTCTCTTCTGGCTTGTAGGGTTTCTGCTGAGAGATCTGCTGTGAGTCTGATGGGCTTCCCTTTATGGGTAACCCGACCTTTCTCTCTGGCTGCCCTTAGTATTTTCTCCTTCATTTCGACCCTGGTGAATCTGACGATTATGTGCCTTGGGGTTGCTCTTCTTGACGAATATCTTTGTGGTGTTCTCTGTATTTCCTGGACTTGAATGTTTGCCTGCCTTGCTAGGTTGGGGAAGTTTTCCTGGATAATATCCTGAAGAGTATTTTCCAGCTTGGATTCATTCTCTTCGTCGCATTCGGGCACGCCTATCAAACGTAGATTAGGTCTTTTCACATAGTCCCAAATTTCTTGGAGACTTTGTTCATTCCTTTTTACCCTTTTTTCTCCAGTCTTGCCTTCCCGTTTTATTTCATTGAGTTGATCTTCGACCTCTGATATCCTTTCTTCTGCTTGGTCCATTCGGCTGTTGATACTTGTGCATGCTTCACGAAGTTCTCGTGTTGCGTTTTTCAGCTCCATCAATTCACTTATATTCCTTTCTATTTTGTCCATTCTTGTTAGCATTTCGTCAAATCTTTTTTCAAGGTTCTTAGTTTCTTGGCATTTGGTTAGAACATGTTCTTTAAGTTCACAGAAGTTTCTTATTACCCACCTTCTGAAGTCTGATTCTGTCATTTCATCACACTCGTTCTCCCTCCAACTTTATTCCCTTGCTGGTGAGGAGTTGTGATCCCTTTTAGGAGGAGAGGTGTTCTGGTTTCGGGTGTTTTCATCCTTTTTTCGCTGGTTTCTTCCCATCTTTAAGGATTTATCCACCTGTCGACTTTGTGGTTGTTGGCTTTCAGATTGGGTCTCAAATCTTTCAGGTTGACGGTCTGTTTGTTGATGATGAGGTTATTTCTGTTTCTTGGTTTCCTTCTGACAGTCTGGCCCCTCTGCTGTAGGTCTGCTGAGGTTCACTCCAGGCCCTGCTTGCCTGGGGTTCACCTGCAGCAGCTGTTGAACAGCAAGGGTTGTTACCAGTTTTCTTCTTCTGCTATCTTTGTCCCAGAAGGATACCCGCCTAGTGTCAATCTGATCTCTCTTTTATGAGGTGTCTTTTTGGATATATAGGGGTCAGGGAGCTGCTTGAGGAGACGGTCTCTTCTTTATAGGAGCTCAAACGGTGAGCTGTGAGCTCTATCGTTCATTCAGAGCTGCTGGGCAGGTACTTTTCGGTCTGCTGTAGCAGTACTCATAAACTGCTTTTTGTTCCCAGGTGCTCTGTCCCAGGGATTTAGGGCTTTATTTATGAGTTTCCATTATGCTGCCGCCGCCTTTTTTTTTTATTCTCCTTCAGACCTGCCCAGCCCAGCAAGGAGGTAGCCTAGTCACTGTCGGCCTATAGCAGCTTTGCTGAGCTGCTGTGGGCTCAGCCCAGCTGCCGAGTGAACTTCCCTGCAGTCCTGTTTATATGGGTGTAGTTAGAACTGCTTTGGGGATGGTGGCCCGCCTCTGTTGGGGCGGAGTCTCTGCTGTGGCGGGTTGCCTTGGCAACGGCGGGCTGCCTCAGCAATGGCGGGTTGCCTTGGCAATGGAGGGCTGCCTCGGTAATGGCGGACGCCCCTCCCCCACAGAGCTGGACCGTCCCGGGTTCAGCTGCGCTTGCTGTGAAACTCTCAATCCAGAGAGTTTCTGGTTGCTGTTCGTCTGTGGGGGTGGAGCCAGCCGAGCCTGATCCCCTGGCTCCCTGCCTCAGAGCCTTTTTTAAATTGGTGTTCCAGTCGCCTGTTGAAGAGGCGCCGGGGTCTGTTTGTTTTCCCCTGCGGCCACTCACTGTGCTGGCTTAAACAGCGGCACTGAGGTTTGTGGCGCTTTTTTTTGTTTTTTCCCCTGGAATCTACTGTCCTGGTTCTCTGCTCAGTCCCCTTTTTGAGCCGGTGTACGGGCGACTTCCCGTGGCTCCAATCGCCAGCCTAAAGGGTCCCCGGACCGGTGTATTTTGTACGGAGAATCGCGGCTCCGGGGCGCCGACAAAGCAGCCGCACGGGGCAAAGCGGCAGCGCTGGCAGGCACAGCCGCGCTGGCCGAAACAGCCGCGCTGGCGACCGTGAAGCTCCTCTGCCCAGGAATTTCCTAGTCTGTGGGCAATAAAAACGCGGCGTCCACTCACCCTCTGCGCTTTCACTAGGAGCTGCAATCCTGAGCTGTTCCTAAACGGCCATCTTGGATCCCGATTATATATACTTTTTAAATTAGCAATATTATTTTCTTTAAAGTATTTAACAATTTTGTTGATATATATATTAATTTATCCATCCATTAATAGATCTGTTCACACATCTATTTGACAAATATGGAATAATTACTATGTTTCCTTTTCTTTCTTTCTTTCTTTTGAGATGGAATCTCACTCTGTCACCTAGGCTAGAATGCAGGGTCCTGATCTGGGCTCACTGCAACCTCTGCCTCCCAGGTTTAAGCAATTCTCCTGTTTCAGCCTCCCAGATAGCTGGAATTACAGATGTGTACCACTGTGCTCAGCCAATTTTTTGTATTTCTGTTGGAAATGCGGTTTCACCGTTTTGGCCAGGCTGGTCTCTAACTCTGGTCTCAGCTCAAGTGATCTACCCACCTTTGCTTCCCAAAGTGCCATGATTACTATGTTTCTAACATGCAAAGTCTCAAACATATAATATATGTAAATATCTCAGGAAATCAGAATATTAGAGTAATAATATTTCTGTTTTCTAATCTTCAGAAACACTATTTATTTATAGTAGCAGCTTGCCCTCACAACTCTACTCAAGAAGGTAATACAAGTAGAATTATTTTTATTTTATATATGAAGATGCAATCATAGATGGATTTGAAGACTTAATCCAAATTACAGAGCAAGGTAACACCAATACCAGGAATTAAACCCATATATTTTCACTCAATCTTAGTGAAACATCTATGGATTATTAATGTAATAAAAACAAAGTTTACAATTTTTAAATTATTTCAACCCCATATATGTGTTCAATGGCAGTCATCCAAAATAATGGTCTTATAGTAAAGCAGTTTTATATAGAAAATATATATAGAGAGTAAAGCAGTTTTATATAGAATCACACATCACACACCTGAATAATAACCAAAACCAGTCATCATTATCCATACGATAATATAAAGCACTTGAAAAGTGGCTGTTGTGTCTAATGAGCTGAATATTTTATTTTATTGCAATTGATGTAGATTGAAATAGTCACATATGGCTAATGACAACTGTATTAATCATTTCAGGTTTATAGTCTTTGGCATCTGTTTCTAAACTATGTGGTGTAAATGTTCATTTCATGTAATTGAGTATACCACAGAATCTGAGGCTTGAATCATTCTAAGAGATGATCTACTCCATTCACTTTCAGACTTTGGCAGTGACTTCCAGTAAGAAATTAAATTTGAGACATTATGCACACATATGCATGCATACACTCAGAAGTTTCGTGAAGACAACTATTGTCTTTAGTGAGTTGCATACTGATGTTTTAATACTATTACATTTTAAAAAGTGTTATCTGAATTTCAGAAAAGATTGCTGAGATTACTTTTACAAATAAAGAAATTGTGTCTCAGAAAGGTGGATAAACCTCCACGTATAGCAAGAATGTAAGACATAAAACCATTGTTCTACATTTAACACATGCCTTAAAAATAAACATTTGATTTTCTTTGTCTTCAATTTAGAAATATGTACTTATAGCTGTAAATGAGCCACTGAATATGTCTGCTGTATTAAGCTCCTTCCTCCATGAAACATGTTTATGGACCAAATGCATTTTTCTTTACAAAAATTTAAAAGTATGAAGTTTATGCACTACTCTACAAGTTTCCCTTTTGCTGTTTGCCCAGTGGAAGACTACACATGGGATTGCCACTTTGATTGCTATGCTGTATTACAAACTTTGCATAGGAAAGCACTTCAGGAACTAAACCTTAGCACATCTGAAATTTTTTACAAATAAGACCCTAATTTCCACTGAAAATCTGAGTCATCTGCTATTCAATATTTCCCTATGAAATTGAAACTAGGGCCAGTGATTAAAATATATCTCACTATCTCTTATGTATCCCAAAGATGCTAAAGAAAGAATAAACACTTTCAAATAAACAATGACACAATGATTTGTCACTTAGAATTTCACACTTATCGGAAGAGCTGTGTTAGATGAATTTATTTGTTTTTTAAAATTATATTCAATTTTTCTTTATTTAAAAAATAAAGGAGTAAGTTAAGTAATTCCCAAAACTTCTAAAAGAAAGTATGGGTCTGACACTTTAGAATAGCAGTTGACTCAGTGTCATAGATATGGATTTAAAAACATTACCACCAACTTGTCACCGTGGTTCACATCTGTAATCCCAGCACTTTGGGAGACCGAGGTGGGGATATCACTTGAGGTTAGGAGCTCGAGACAGCCTGGCCAACATGATAAAACTTTGTCTCTACCAAAAGTATCAAAATCAGCCAGGCATGGTGGCAGGCACCTGTAATCCTAGCTCCTCGGGAGGCTGAAGCAGGAAAATCTCTTGAACCCTAGAGACCGAGGTTGCAGTGGGCCTAGATGGTGTCACTGCACTCCAGCCTGGGCTACAGAGAGAGATTATGTGTCTAAATAAATAAATAAATAAGTAGTAATGAAGCCTTTGCCTATGCCTATAACCTGAATGTTATTGCCTAGGTTTTCTTCTGGGGTTTTTATGTTGTTAGGTCTTATGTTTAAACCTTTAATCCATCTGGAGTTAATTTTTTGTAGATGGTGTAAGGAAGGGATCCAGTTTCAGCTTTCTGCATATGGCTAGCCAGTTTTCTCAACACCATTTATTAAATAGGGAATCCTTTCCTCATTGCTTGTTTTTGTCAGGTTTATCAAAGATCAGATGGTTGTAGATGTGTGGCGTTGCTTCCAGGACCTCTGTTCTGTTCCATTGTTCTATATCTTTGTTTTGGTACCAGTACCATGCTATTTGGATTACTGTAGCTTTGTAGTATATTTTGAAGTCAGGTAACCTGATATCTCCAGTTTTGTATTTTTGCTTAGGATTGTCTTGGCTATGTGGGTCTTCTTTTGGTTCCATATGAAGTTTGAAGTGTTTTTTTTTTTTTTTTTTCCAATTCTGTGAAGAAAGTCAGTGGTTGCTTGATGGGAATAGCATAGAATCTATAAATTACTTGGGCAGTATGGCCATTTTCACTGTTTTGATTCTTCTTAACCATGAGCATGGAATGTTTTTCCCTCTGTTTGTGTTCTCTCTTATTTCCTTGAGTAGTGGTTTGTAGTTCTCTTAAAGAGGTCCTTCACATCCCTTGTTAGTTGTATTCCTAGGTATTTTGGTCTCTTTGTAGCAATTGTGAATGGGAGTTCACTCATGATTTTGCTCTCTGTTATTCTGTTATTTGTGTATAGGAATGCTCGTGATTTTTGCATGTTGATTTTGCATCCTGAGACTTGGATGAAGTTGCTTATCAGCTTAAGGAGATTTTGGCCTGAGATGATGGGGTCTTCCAAATATATAATCATGTCATCTGCAAATAGAGAGAATTTGACTTCCTCTTTTCCTAATTGAATATGCTTTATTTCTTTTTCTTGCCTGATTGCCCTGGCCAGAACTTCCAATATTACGTTGAATAGGAGTGGTGAGAGAGGGCATCCTTGTCTTGTGCCAGTTTTCAAAGGGGATGCTTCCAGTTTTTACCCATTCAGCATGATATTGGCTATGGTTTTACAAAAGCCAAAATAGACAAATGGAATGTAATTAAACTAAGAGCTTCTGCACAGCAAAAGGAACTATCATTAGAGTGAACCAGCAACCAACAGAATGGGAAAAAAAAGTTTTCAATCTACCCATCTGACAAAGGACTAATAACCAGAATCTACAAAGAACTTAAACAAATTTACAAGAAAAAACCAAACTACCCCATCCAAAAGTGGGGGAAGTATATGAACAGACACTTCTCAAAAGAAGACATTTATGTGGCCAACAGATATATGAAAAAAAGCTCCTCGTCATTGGTCATTAGAGAAATGCAAAGCAAAACGGCATTGAGATACCATCTCATGCCAGTTAGAGTGGTGATCATCACAAAATCAGGAGACAACAGATGCTGGATAAAATGTGGAGAAATAGGAAGACTTTTACACTGTTGGTAGGAGGGTAAATTAGTTCAATTATTGGGAAAGACAGTGTGGTGATTCCTCAAGGATCTGGAACTAGAAATACCATTTGACCCAGCAATTCCATCACTGGGTTTATACACAAAGGATTATAAAACATTCAACTATAAAGGCACATGCAAAGGCATGTTTACTGCAGCACTGTTCACGATAGCAAAGACTTGGAACCAACTCAAATGCCCATCAAAGATAGACTGCATAAAGAAAATATGGCACATATACACCATGGAATACTATGCAGCCATAAAAAAGGATGAATTCATGTTCTTTGCAGGGATATGGATGAAGCTGGAAACCATCATTCTCAGCAAACTGACACAAGAACAGAAAACCAAACACCCCATGTTCTCACTCATAAGTGGGTGTTGAACAATGAGAACACATGGACATAGGGAGGGGAATATCACACACTGGGGCCTGTCAGGGGTTAGCGGGGTTAAGGAAGGGATAGCAGGGGATGGGAGGATTGGGGAGAGCTAACATTAGGAGAAATACCTAACATAGATGATGGGGTGATGGATGCAGCAAACCACCATGGCATGTGTATACCTGTGTAACAAACCTGCATGTTCTGCACATGTGCCCCAGAACTTAAAGTATAATAATAATAATAAATAAATAAATAGATAAATAAATAAATAATAAAATAAAAACATCACTACCAATAGCAACACTTTGGTACTCTGTCCTGTTAGAAACATTGAAATAAACCCAACCATGAAAAAGTGCTTATCTTATATCCACTTAATTTTCTTCATAGCTATTCTGTGGTTTTTGTTGTTTGGACTCTCTTGATCTTACCAGACAGTGTCAATGGGAGATTTTCAGATGGCAACCAGGATTCATAGTTTTTCTTCAATTAATCTATAAATGATTTGTTATTTAAAATGTATAAGGATAATCTTTGTCCAGTCATGCCACCAGAAATAAGTTTGTTTATGTACAGTGATACCTGCACCATGGTTGCTAACTGGTTGATAACAACAGTGAGGGGTCAGCAATTTTAGGATATATCCTGATTATAGATACGTTAAATGTTTTAAGAATGCAAATCTCAGTAATCATTGTTGTAGATAAGGTAGACTTGCAGTAAAAAAACGGGTAATCTACCCAGCCTCAAAGTAGCTCCCTAAAAGATATTTACTAATCACAGGGGAAAAAATAATATTTACAATGGGAAACCCTATAGATACTTCTGAGTGAATACTGTCAATATTATTATTGGTAAGAAATAGTGACATCATGAACTTCTTGATATAATGGGATTAGAAGAATCTACTCATGAAAAAACATGAGAAAATCTGAATTGAGGAACATTCTACAAAGAAGTACTTTTCAAAAGTGTTAAGATCATGAAAGATAAAATAAGAGCAAAGAACTGTCATAGGTTGGAGGAAACTAAGAAGAAAAGCAATTAAATATACAATTGGACCCCAGAGAATATCATGGAACAGAAATAAGATATTAATAAACAACACGGGAAATTTGTATTTACTTTAGGGAAATCCAGATGAGGGGTATATAGGTACTCTTATTTTTCCAACTTTTCTATATGTCTAAAATTAGTTTAAAATTAAAAATAATAAAAATATGCATTGTGGAATTGATGAATTACATAATTTGGGGAGGCATTTTTTATAATTCAGAAATTTTTTGGATATAATACTTTTCTTAGAAAAATGACAAACATCTTTACAAATATGTTACAGTTGAAGTATTATATGTTCAGACTTGGCAATCCTAAAATAGAATTCAATTCAATATGTAAGAATCTATACTATCATTCTATAGAACACTCCGCTATTCACTTTTTTTTCCTGAAAGATAACACATTTAAGCTTTTCCTTCTAACACAAGCTAGTACCAAGTTTTAACTTTTATAATTTGCTACACATTATTGTAGCAACTGGTGAAAAGGAATTTCTAAACCAGTCTAATAATTATAAATACAGTTCAGAAAATCTGTGAAAGGAGCATGGAATGTCTGCCAATTTTTTTTTTTCAGAAAAAAAACTGAAAGCTTTTTTTCAATAACTGATTTATGTCTTCAAAATGGCATATTCTTAGAGAATAACTGAGGCAGAAACTTACTTGAAGAGAGAGGAGAGTCTTGCTGCTTGCCCCAACCCACTTTCTGGTTTGTGTATAAATATATTACATGGCTTTAAGAATCCACTGGCTTTTTACATTTGTCCTTCAAAGTGATGCATTTTCTTGGCTTTTAATGTATTGAAGTATATAAGTTAAAAGATGTCAGGTTGACAGTCTCTATGTAAAATCTGTCACTGTTTTTCTCATTCTCTATCAAACAACAAGTATTCATTCTAAGTATGACTAATAAAATAATAGGTTTCTGTGGATAAGTGAATTTTATAATTGTAGAGCCAGAGATTATAAAGACTGCAGAGTTCTCTGCTACCCATTTTCAAGGCTGATTTTGGCATTAGTTTTTTGAGCATCTAATAAGAATAATTAGCATTACTATACTTACTGTGCACAGCATCAATTATTATGCTGCATTATTTAATTTAATATCTATTAGGCAGATAACATTATTACTACAATATTAGAGATTATAAAACTTGTGTTTATAAATATTAAGCAATTTACCTAAGGTCACTCAGGCAGGTTTCAAACCTAGGAAATTTAATTTCAGAGCCCACATCCTTAACCCCTGCACCGCACTATAAGCAGGAGTTTAGCATTCAAAGATGGATGAAAAAGTAGTGTAGCCTTTAAGAAGTTCAGAGATGAAAGGTTAAATCCTCTTGTTTATACAAAACAAGTGTTGTGGAAGCAATGAAGCTTGAGTGCCTCCAGTTAACCATAAAATTAACTAGAATTTGCATTTCTTCCCAGGCCATGCTATGAGCATCAAGCTGTGTATCTAGCTATTACTGCGTAGCAAACTACTCAAAATTCATCGTCACTTAGTAAGTGTTTATGATTGCCCAGAAATCTGTGGGTTTTCTGAGAAGTGCTTGAGCTTTGAACCAGGCTTGGCTAATCTGAGCTGGCTCACTTATGCATCTAAGTTCTGATAGCCTTGCTGGGCTCTGGGTTGCCTTAAACTCATGTCTGCCTATTGAATAGCTGTCAATTGGGACAGAGAGAGTAATTGGGCCTCATGCCTTTAATCATCTAACAGGCTAAATTAGCCTTGCTCACATCATGATCCAGAACTTTAAGTAAGAATGCAAAACCTCTTGAGATGAAGGTTCAGAACAGGCAAACCATCATTTCTACCACATTTTATTGGCCAAAGCAAGCAGCAAGGATAGGCTAGATCCAAAGTGAGGATAAATAAATTCTGTGTTTTGATGAGAGTAACAGCAAAATCACATTTCAAGGGATAACTGAAGAACTCAAGGTATATTTGTAAAGAGCTTCACACACACACACAAACACATACACACATACATACACACACACACACACCCCGCTTATGTAATGTGTCAGTCTTTTATATAGTTAGTTTATGACCTCATCACCTGAATGAAACACTCCTTCCTGAACTGCACAATATTCCTCCCTTTTACTTTTCATCTGTCCACACATACTCTAGATATTTTATATGAGAATCCTCTAATATTGATCTGCTTTTTGGACACAAATAAAATACCTCAATTTGCAGTTGTAACTTTTATGTTAAGGTGAGAACTAGAAGGTAGACCCTGGAGGCTGATCAATTAGTCTCAAATGTTCTGTGTAGAAATGTTGTGGGTTTGATGACAGTGAGAAGGCCTTTCTGGATATTTAAGATACCCTGCACTCCAGGAATACAGGTCATACGTGTAGGCCTGCTTTAGCATAGCTTATTTGCCTGAAGAATCAGGAAAGTTTGGTATCACCTACTTTCCACTGGCTTAATCTCTTCTTGAAAGTGGACAAGGTTGGTCTGCCTCTGCTAAGTGCCCTGTATTAGTTAATTGATACACAATGCTTTGTGTGACTGCCAATAATTACCATGATTGAGATACTATTCTGACTTTATTGATAGAAAAGTAAAGTTTAGGGCAGTTAAGTAATTACTTAACTTGGATGCAGTTAATTTTTAAGCAGAGTTTGAACTCAAATTTATTTAACATAAAAGCTTATTTCCTAAGAATGAAGTGGTACTGTGGCGACCTTGGGCCAATTGATTAGAATAATTTACAGTTCTGTTTAAGAAAAACAAATATATAAAGTCATATCTGGCCTGGTGAGGTAGATCACACCTGTAATCCCAGCACTCTGGGAGGCGAGGTAAGCGGATCACTTGGGGTCAGGAGTTTGAGACCAGTCTGGCCAACATGGTGAAATCTCTTCTTTTCGAAAAATAAAGAAAATTAGCTGGGCATAGTGGCGTGTGCGTGCAGTCCCAGCTACTCGGATGATTGAGGCAGGAGAATCGCTTGAACCTGAGAGGCGGAGGTTGCAGTGAGCCGCTATTGCAGCATTGCACTCCAGCCTGGGTGACAAAGTGAGACTCTGAATCAAATAAATAAAATGATGGAAACTTAAAAAAAAAAAAAAAAGGTCGTATCTGCCTTACAGATTCAAAGCTTATAATTTATGATTGAAGACAATTTATTATTTAATGGTAGAACATAATTTTTTAGATATTCTGAATAAAATCTAGGCCTCAACTTTCTATCAGAGTAAATTGACCTATTACTTAGCCTAGTTATTTTTGCCTCCTTTTATTTATCCCATGTGGCTATAATAACTACATTTTTTACTCATTTTTTTGGATTCTGCATTTTCTCCTTACAAACTAATCACTGATTTGTAACACTGGTTGAAATGTGAAGTAACATTTCATTTTTATGGAGAAATCTCACACCTTGAGTATTCATATCTTAAAATATCATTCTTGTTTTGTTTGTTTGTAGTTGTTATTTTATTTAGTTTATACAGATATTTATCCTAAGTAGTAGAATGTATTTTAGCCATATAATTCAGCTATATGGACTGGTAATGATTTAGTTTATTTATTATAGAACGAGGAATCTAGCTCATAGAGCTTGTTAATGTAAGAGTGGATGCCTTTAATAGCTATGTTGATCAGAACAATGAAAAATGTAATGGAATTTTTAAATTAAATACTTCCTCTGGTTATAAAACTATTCCATACTGGTTATTGAATTAGTGAAGATTAAATAACAAAGAATACAAATAAATTCTAGGAATTCTACATCCCGAAGTAATTCATAATATTTTGGGATATTTTCTTCCTGTATTTTTGTATAATTTTTTTAAAAATTGCATAGCTGACAAAGATATAAATATCTATACTATTTTTTCTAGAAATAATATATCATAAGTGTTTGCAGTATAACTAGGTTAAAGAGTAAAAAAAATCAAGGCATGAAATGAGGGAAGCACGTAGTGTTAAGTTCATCATTAGAATGAAAATTGTATGAACTTCATTTTCATTGACCAAAGGATCATTTATAGAAATCCTGCTTTTCAGGCATTAGTACAAATGTGGAAACTTGATTTCTATCCTTTAAGGAACTCAGCATGGCCAAATTACAATGTCATGTGCTGGCTCACACATGTAATCCCAGCGCTTTAGAAGGCTGAGGAGGGAGGATTGCTTGAGCTTAGTAGTTTGAGATCAGCCTGGGCAATATATCAAGACCTCATATGTACTGAAAATCAAAACAATTATCTGAGCATAGTTGTGTGCACCTGTAGTCCCAGTTACTTAGGAGCCTGAGGTGGGAGGATTGCTTGAGTGCAACAGACTGTGACTGTACTGTGGTTGATTATGCCATTGCACTCCAGACTGGGAGACAAATCAAGACCTTGTCTCAAAAAAAAGAGAAAAGTGAAAAAGAAAAGAAATGCAATAGTAGAAATATATACACAGTGGAATAGTATTCACCCATCAAAAAGAAATAAAATCCTGTCATTTGCAACAACATGGATGAAGCTGGGAGACATGTTGCTGAGTGAGATAAGCCAGACACAGAAAGATAAATA
Organism: Sapajus apella; assembly: GCF_009761245.1. NCBI lineage: Eukaryota > Metazoa > Chordata > Mammalia > Primates > Cebidae > Sapajus > Sapajus apella. The sequence goes on from NW_022436982.1 coordinate 5,099,484, forward strand.
CCACCTGATGTCACTCAGGTGTGGAATCCAAAAAAGATAATCACATACAGTGGTTACAAGGGGATGGAGTGGTTGAAGGTGAAGTGGGGAGATGTTGATCAAAGGATACCAAATTTCAGCTAGACAAGAGGAAAAAGTTAAAGAGATCTATGATACAATATGGTGACTATGGTTAATAATATATTGTATTCTTGAAAAATGCTGTGTGAATGTAAAGTGTTCTCATCACAACCATGATAACTGTGAGATAAAGTATGTATTTGCTAACCAGATTTTGTCATTTCATTTCAAAACATCATACTATGTGCAGTGAATACGTACAATTTTACCTGTAAATATAAAAAAAAAAAAACGAAGCTCAAAAAATAATAGAAATATCTGTAGGGCTCTTGAATAAGACAGAGGTTAAAATATTGTCTTGGAAATCAGCTATTATTAAACAATAGCTATAACTTGGGAATCTCATCAATCATGATTTTGTGTATATATTATTTTGTTTGAGAAACAAACACATTGTAAACATAAGTTCTCGCAGTGATACATAAAAAAAAATCCCAGTATTTCATGAAAGACCCAGAGGTTTTAATGTTTTACTATTTGCAAAGAGAAGCCATAACATGCGCTGACCTTTGTGATACTTTGCAGTGTTTATGGGGTTCACCTCATTATTTATTTCACTTCTATTCTTGGTAATCAGGGGGTTCCAACTTATTCCTCATTTTTTTCTGTTTTTTTTTTTTTCACCTCCTTTTTATAAAGCTGAATTCTGACAAATGTTTGAAAAACAGATTGCCATCTGTGAAAGGAAAATTTTCTCATCCACCAGTGCAGATACTGTGAATGGGCCATCAGGGAAATGTAACTGGTGTTCTTCTAATACAGGGACTGTTGATTTTTTTTTTTCTTTTCTTTTCTGATATACAACATAAGCCATGGTATGACTTTAGTAAGGGAAGAGGTCATCTCTTTTGGCGAACAGACAGTTTTAATACAGCTAAAGGCAACAACAAAGTGTTAAAAATTAGATTTTCAACAAAGTTGAACTGACATATTTCAGACTGAAACACGCATTTTGTCAAAGTGGATTTACTGTTCCGCATACATCTCAGCAAATTCACACAAAAACAGTAGTAGGAAAATTATCACATCACCATTTGTATCTCATTGGGTTAGGGGTTATGACATTACGCAGGAGACACATTTCAATATCACTCTCCCCCATCTCTCGCTGCTTCTCCCTTCTATTCTAATCTGGGACCAGATAGTTACAATGTGTCTAAATTTTCTAAAGTTGAGTTTCTCTTTACGGTAATCTGCTTGTTTAATGATAATGTTTTAGTGTCTATTAATAAAATGTGTAGAAAAGTACAGGAGGAAGATTATTGGTCCTGCTATAGTCAAATTAGCAGTAACTTAAATAGGAAATGATGTCATTAAATCTAAATTTAGCTATTAATAACGTTCATACATTCAACATTGATATTTACAAACCTTCATTGAGCATTTACCATGCACTCAATTCTAGAAATGAAATAATGAATAAGACACAGTCTTTACCTCAAAGTTCTATCAATGGTGCTGTGAATGCAGGTAGCCATTATATTTTGTTAATAATCCTTTAGGGCCAGGGATGGTGGCTCACGCCTGTAATCCCATCACTTTGGGAGGCTGAGGTGGGTGGATCATGAGGCCAGGAGTCTGAGACCAGCCTGGCCAACATGGTGAAACCCTGTCTCTACTAAAAATACAAAAATTAGCCAGGTATAGTGGTGGGCACCTGTAATCCCAGCTACTTGGGAGGCTGAGGCAGGAGAATCGCTTGAACCTGGGAGGCAGAGGTCGCAGTGAGCCAAGATCACGCCACTGCACTCCAGCCTGGGTGATAGAACAAGACTCTATCTCAAAAAATAGTAATAACAATAATCCCATAATCCTTTAATAGGTATATTAAACTGTTCGAAGAAATTATATATGCCACTTGAAGATGCTAAATATGGGGTTTGGATTCTGGTCGACAATTATTTAACAGTTAAAATTTATATGATCAGAAATATATTTTGGCCAGAAAATTCTAACACAATGCAGAGGGCAGCTTAAAGGGTTTTACTGATGCTGAAGTTAGGAAGGCTGGCTAGAGGCTTTTGTTCCAGTGGCAGCAGGGCAAAGTCAAGGCTATATTCATTGTGGTTGGAAGGACATTATGACTATAAGAGAAGAAGAAGAAAGGATAGAATATTTGTATTCTCTGAATACATGAAGTTGTTAATATTTGGAAAAAAAAGTGCTTCATAGGACACATAAATCTGTTATACATATTATTTTTTGCTAAAGATCCAGGCAGCTTTCTTAATATTTAGCTTCATATATAGGTTCTGGTATAATTTTTTGGCCTATAACCTTATAAGATCCAAATGTTTTGGGTATTCTGAAATCACTTGCCTATCAATTGAATACTTATTTCTCAGGTTAGTCTTATGTGCACTGGTGGATCTTAGACTAACTTAAGCTATGTAAATATATATTGTTGATTAAAATGAATGTTATTTATTGTTTAGTTATTTATTGATTTGGATTTCCAAAGTAAGTATTCCTTTAACATTCAATTTTACCTAAAACTATTTTATATTTAGGTATAATTTTGTACTATGCAAGCATCAATTTGTAACTACTGTATCTGAATTTTGACCATATTAAAGATTAATTTCAATAAAATCCTTTAAATGAAAGAGGGCTAACTAGAATCAATCACTATAGTATTCATTTATATTTATTATTTAAATTTTTAAATGGAAAAATAATTTTTAAGAAGGTACTCATTATTAAAATTTGCTAAAAAGTAAATAGGCACATAGAGTATCCTGCTGTTCTTAACATTCATTTTTGTTAGACTGTAACATAAACGTCCTCTTTTTTCCTTTATTATAAATATAAATTCCATATTCATTTTCTGAAAACTCATTTTGGAAAATAAAGGAAAAATGCTTTGTGTATATTATCTAACCCATTTTCAATTTTTCAAAAATTAAATAACATGACAGACTATAACTTTTTCTTTGCTTTGGCCATGTGCATGTGTTCAGGTCTCACTTGGTGACGATTCAAGTGCTGCTTTGTGAGTCCACTCAAACTGTTGGATACTTAATTAGTAAGCCAACAAGTATATGTTTGAATGCTGTCTATGTAGGCAGCATTGTGTTAATTTTTTAAAAAGCATTTCATAATAATTTCTTTTTTTGGCTCAAAGAGAGTAGCCTGACCTTGTTTGGTTAACTGCTGGAGTTCACTTATTCAGAAATGTGTATTTTGTGCCTACCAGATATGAGGTAACATGTTAGATATCAAGAGTCTAGCACAGTTAGCAAGAGAAGGGAATGTATAAAGAGAGTAACAATGCCTTGATAAGTGCTGTCACAAGGAATAGAGAACTCTTTGATCCATAGAGGAGAGTGATTAACTTTGCTTAGGAGAACATGTCTAGTTCTTTAATACTTTAATGTAGTGAAAAATCCACTGCAATACTTATAAAAGGTCGGTGCATAAGGAAGCAAGGAATAGTTAAGAGCATTGTGTCAGAAAATGAAATGTGAAAAAGCAACATTTTTAAAAATGCTTGTTTTTTACCTGTGTTTTAAATTGTAAGATCAAGTGTAAGACCCACATAAAGTGAGTTCTGTTTTCATTGAATTTCGGTCCTTGTCTTGGAAGAAAATCAACTAACAGAATAAATGTAATAAAAATTCGGACCCCTCAGTTGTCATAAGCAATTCAAAGAGGAGACGTTAACGTGAAATAATTGTATGGGTATAATAACAGAAGCAGTCCACCATTCTGCATGAGTGTGAAGGAAAGCCTAACTGTAAATCTTGCAGTAGGCAGAGAGAGAAACACTTTACCTGGGACTAGCCGATTTAATTATTATCATTGAGAAAGTTACGTAACCAACTCATGCCTTGCTTCCTTTCCTTATAAAATTAAAAATATTTTAAAAATACTTCCATATCCAGTACTTTATTATTTTCATTATAAGAAGGAGAAAGTCAGTGGGGTTTCAGAAGCATTGTAGTGTGGAAAACAAATATAGAAGAAAAATCAAATCTTCAGTAGCAGAATTATCAGTAATTTAAGAATGTAGGACAATACCCCAGGAATTACAGAAAAATAAAACAAATATAAACATAAATATTTTTCCTTAACTGCTCCATCTTTATTGCTATAATCAATGTTATTTTAACTTTAATATTTTTGTTATTTCATGGCAGATACTTTATTCTGACCTAGTTATATATTATGTTAATCTATTTTAAGCTTTTATTTGGAATGTGATCCATATTAAGACTAAGGAATTAGTTTGGGAAATATAATGTTAAAAAAAGAAGGCAAACATAATATCAACATTCATTGTCTTGACATACACACTTAGAGTTACTAGTCAATGCTTTTTAAGGTCAATTAATCAGTAAGGTAGTTAGTGCTATACTCCCTACATTTTACCTGTGAGTATACTGAGACACAGAGGTATTAAAATACCCTTCTTCTCTTTTTCTCTTCCTACTACCCTTCTGTGATAATCCAGTGAGTTTCATCTCTGTAAACCCTGCAGTATTAAGGAAAAGCATTTTGCTATTGTTGGATTTGAAAACTGTTCTAAATATTCTCTGTTTTTAGGCAGTATACAGTGTAGTACTGGCCAAAACAAATACCTGCACATAAACCAGTGTTTCACCAAAAGCCTCTGAAGTAGTGTAATTTTTTCTTATTTCTCCTTCAATATACATAGCTCAGGTAGTCATCCTCTAAGAAAGACTACTTCCTTGAGTCTACACCTTTGCCTCAAATCTTTTCACTTCTTTAGTTAAATAAAACTAAATTAATACTATTTAATGTCAAGGTCACCACCTGCAGGGGTCTGTCCTGCAGACCCTGACTCAGTGACAGATGAATGAAGTACACAGACACACAGGTATTAAGCCTTACCATTTTGGCTGAGGTTCTGTGGCCCCTTATAGACTCCCTGGAGAGCACTGTAAACAGTTGCAACTGCCTGCCCTCCCCAGCTAGTGAGACTTACATTTATTTATTAAAGTTTAATTGACAAAGGCTTGAGTCAACACTACTAGAGTGAAAGATTAAAGCGCAAGTTCTGATGCCTAAAGCAAACACCATTAGTAGATAATATCCCTGGTCAGCCTTCCCCTGAGAGGACCATCCAGCTCAAAGGTTAGTTTTAAGACCACATGAGTTAACATGTTAGGTAAACTCCCCACATACCTTAGCTATTTGCTTTACTTATTAACTAAATGTAAGGGGGATTTAGACTGCCTTCAGCCAAAACTTCTACTGAAACTATGAAAAAACCCTTAGGTCTTCCAAAAGGGTTTGAGACTATATTCTGTAATTTTCTCCAATATTATTCCCTTAATATTTTTTGCCACCACCCTGAGTGAATTCCCACAATTTAGTTTAAAATAAAGTCTTGTTTTAAAATTTATACATAGTCTGTTGCAACTGTATTTTCCTTTCCCTTCACCCTTTTCTCAAATTAGCTCAGTATCCTCACTGCTCACTGACTGTCTTGTATACTATTGTCATGCTCACCTCTGTGCTATTAATCTTATTTCCCTTTTTTAATGGCATATATGTCATTTCTCTCAGCTCCAGCTCTATTCTTAGTTCTCAGACAGTCATCCATGACCAAAGTGTCTCTTCTGGCTTCCTGCAGCCAAGTACCTGGATCTAAACACTGCCTTCTAATGGCAAATGCTGTTTCCATGTTGAACTTTGGCTCTTGGCCTTTTCCCTTTCCCAAGCTTTTAGAAATGGAAAAATAGGGCTCACCTATTAATAAAATCATATGCTAGAGATTTTTAGAAGCTAAACCCATACTCGCTGTATATAAACTAACAAAGCAGGAATCCTTTCTTTGGAAATATTCCCACTTGATGCTGTAGTCATTATACCTGGGTATGGATTATACTTGAAGTAAAAGGTATTGAGATTTTTGTGTCTGTGTGGTTGATAAAAAAATGCATACTTATTTTTCATGCTTATATATAGCAGAACTATGTGGTATATCATGTTTGGTTTTTGCCTCTGCAGTTCCCTCCATTAGTCTACTAGTTCTTGTACCTTGCATTCCATACTACATTTCTTTGCCAAGGAGATATATATGCCCAAGCAGATGAGTTTCTAAGTCATTTTGAGCATATGTTAGCCGTTTCAGTGTTTTACCTTAAACACTCAGGTGTAAGTGGAATTTTTGTATTGGATCTCCCATTAAACTGCAAATGGGAGCATTCAGCAAAACATTTGGCTGTTAAACATATGCCGTCACCTATCACATGCTCTCTTTTTCTAAATTTTATTCTTCCTATTATATAGGTTGCTGAATTTGCAGCTTCTGTCTCCAGGAATTTTATCATCACAGCAAATCCACTGAAAATCTCCCTGCTGAGCATTGTTGCTTAAGTTTGTAGCTTCTTTGATTAAATATGATTCAATTTGTGTAGTAGGGATTGAGCTCTCATAATTTATAAGGAAAGGAATAGGGAGATATCTGATAATCAATGCAAAGAAATATGTCTGTATGCTGTTTATTAAAAAATCATTGTTTTCTTGTATTCCAGATGGCATCATAAATGTTTAACTTTTTTTTTTTAATGTTTAACTTTCAATGCAGTGCTACCAACATTTCCCAAATACCTGTTATGGTCAAGGTACTGTGCCAGTCACCATGGAGTGACAGGGATGAGAATGACATGGTATCTGCTCCTGAATAAGCAGAGTAAGTGACAGACATAGGCTGAATTGTCCAATTTCACTAGACTAAATGCAACCAGTATCAGAGTAAGATGATTAGTGGGAGTGGAGACCAGCAGGGAAAGTAATTGGTTCTGCTAGTGCAACCCTTGGTCACCTTCTCATCACACAAAAGGGGGGTATAAATAACAAAACTGTGTCATAAGTTTAACCAATAAACTGAAAACTGTAATGATTCCTCTAGTCTCCTAAAAATATAAAACATGAGTGTTTGCTGATGTAACGTATAACACGTGTGGCTGCATACCCTGAAGAGCTAATATATTTCTTCATTCACAGCATACACCAAAAAATAAAATTTGAAGTCTAAACCTTAAGTTATACACCATGTGTCATTTCAGTGTTTTAGTGGTTAGTAAAACACATACCTTGCAGTACATGGTGTACCTCTTCTCAATTCTCAAGGTTTTATTTATATTCCCAAAATGGAGCAGAGTATCAAGTTATTTTATATTTTTGAAATAGAAAGTCTGAAATAGCGTGTGGAAAGACAGCACAATACACACATATATTTTATTTACTTAAAAATACTTCTCAGGTTACTTTTGTAGGTCATCTAGTCTAAATATAGCTAGGTCTCTGAGTTAAGATTACCAGTGAAGATCACATATTTCAGAAAATAAAAGTGAGAAGAGCTTCTTCAAGTCTTTTTGCTCATACCAGCCCCACCATAGCCTGTACATAGTTCCTGTGAATTTTGTTCCTGAGTTGCTCGTTGACAGGATGATGAGAAATGATTTAAGAAATCTTTGTCTTTTACATCCTTTATTAGTTGTATTCCTAGGCATTTTATTCTCTTTGTAGCACTTGTGAATGGGAGTTTGCTCTTGATTTGACTCTCTTTAAGTCTGTTATTGGTATATAGGAATGCTTGTGATTTTTGCACATTGATTTTGTATCCTGAGACTTTGCTGAAGTTGCTTATCATTTTGAGAAGATTTTGGGCTGAGACGATGGGGTCTTCTAGATATACAATAATGTCATCTGCAAATAGAGACAGTTTGACTTCCTCCTTTCCTAATCGAAAACCTGATTCCTGGCCTCTCGCTCTCCTCCCCGGGCAGCATGAGCTTCACCACTGGCTCCACCTTCACCAACTACCGGTCCGTGGGCTCCATCCAGGTGCCCAGCTACGACACCCTGCTGGTCAGCCAGTGTCTACGCAGGCGCCAAGGGCTCTGGTTCCTGCATCTCCGTGTCGCACTCCACCAGCTTCCGGAGTGGCATGGGGGTTGGGGGCCTGCCCGCGGGGATGGCCAGGGGTCTGGCAGGAATAGGAGGCATCCAGAATGAGAAGGAGACTGTGCAAAGCCTGAACAACCGCCTGGCCTCCTACCTGGACAGAGCGAGGAGCCTGGAGACTGAGAACCGGCAGCCGGAGAGCAACATCCGGGAGCACCTGGAGAAGAAGGGACCCCAGATCAGAGACTGGGGCCATTTCTTCAAGACCATCAAGGACCTGAGGACTCAGATCTTCGCAAATACTGTGGACAATGCCCGCATCGTTCTGCAGATTGACAATGCCCGTCTTGCTGCTGATGACTTTAGAGTCAAGTATGAGACAGAGCTGGCCATGCGCTAGTCCGTGGAGAGCGACATCCATGGGCTCCGCAAGGTCATCGATGACACCAGTGTCACTCAGCTGCAGCAGGAGTCAAAGATCAAGGCTCTCAAGGAGGAGCTGCTCTTCATGAAGAAGAACCATGAAGAGGAAGTAAAAGGCCTACAAGCCCAGATGACCAGCTCTGGGTTGACCGTGGAGGTAGATGCCCCCAAACCTCAGGACCTCGCCAAGATCATGGCAGAAATCCGGGCTCAATATGACGAGCTGGCTCGGAAGAACCAGAGGAGCTGGACAAGTACTGGACTCAGCTGATTGAGGAGAGCGCCATAGTGGTCACCACACAGTCCACTGAGATTGAAGCTGCTGAGATGACACTCACAGAGCTGAGACGTACAGTTCAGTCCTTGGAGATCGACCTGGACTCCGTGAGAAATACAAAGATCAGCTTGGAGAACAGCCTGAGGGAGATGGAGGCCCGCTACGCCCTGCAGATGGAGCAGCTCCACGGGATCCTTCTGCACCTGGAGTCAGAGCTGGCAGGGACCCAGGCAGAGGGACAGCGCCAGGCCCAGGAGTAAGAGGCTCTGCTGAACATCAAGGTCAAGCTGGAGGCTGAGATCGCCACCTACCGCCGCCTGCTGGAAGATGGCAGGGACTTCAGTCTTAGTGATGCCCTGGACAGCAGCAACTCCTTGCAAACCATCCAAAAGACCACCACCCGTCGGATAGTGGATGGCAAAGTGGTGTCTGAGACCAACAACACCAAAGTTCTGAGACATTAGGCCAGCAGAAGCAGGGGACCCTTTGGGGAGCGGTAGGCCAATAAAAAGTTCAGAGGTTAAAAAAAAAAAAAAAAAGAAAAAGAAATATTTGTCTTAATGTAATTTTTGCTTGAGGTACCTTTTAGAATATTCCTTGGTCCTCTACGTGAGAGCTCAAAACACTTTGTTCAGATCTAAGTAATAAGAGACGCTGCATAAAATATAGTTAAGAGTGAGGACTTTGGAGCTGACTGCCTTGATTCATAATTCCAGCTCAGCCACTTATACCTGTGGGACCATGAGTAAGTTCCTAAGCCTCTCTATCTTCTGGTCCTCAGTTTCCTTATCTTCCAAATGGGGATAATAATGACTATTTTCTAGAGTTATTGTGAGGATTAAATGAGTTAATGTATATAAGGCATGCAAAGCAGTAATTGGCATATAATATTCTATAATTATTTTTTATAATTTTAAATTTTATTAAAAATTATAGAGTTGATATACAGGTTTGTTACATGAGCATATTATGTGACGCTGAGGTTTCAGGTACAAATGATCCCATCACCCAGGAAATGAGCATAGTACCAAATAAGTGTTTTTTTAGCCCATGCTTCCCTCCCGCCTTGATAGTCATTTTCAGTCTCTGTTGCTCTGTTGCTTCTATCTTTATGCCTATGTGTATTCAATATTTAGATTACTCTTACAAATAGGAAACATGCAGTGTTCAGTATTCAGTTTTCTGTTTCTGCATCAATTTGCTTAGGATTATGGCCTCCAACTGTATCCACATTGCTGCAAAGAACATGATTTCATACTATACATATACATATATATATACACATATATGCACATATATGTATGTATATGCACACACACTATATATATATAAAATATATACTATATATATATAATATATATATATAATATATTATATATATATATAAAATCTTTATCCAGCCCACCATTCATGGGCAAGCACCTAAGTTGTGAGCCTTGTCTGGTGAGGGAGAGTAAAGCAAATTACTACTCCTGGGCACCCCGATTGTGGCTTCTACTGGGGCTGTGGTAGCTGATGCTGAGCTGCTCTGGGGTCCAAGGCCTGTGGAGATCCCTGTAGACTTGCAACTCTCTATCTGTCTAGAGAGCTACAGATGCCATGTTAATTCTCTCATTTGCAGTATTGCACAGGTCTCTGTGGAAAGTGTGGATCTCCTGCGGGTTCTCACTTACCTTTTCCTCCTGCTGGGAAGCCTCTCCTGACTTCCTCACTGAACCCAGATAGGTTACTGCCTAGCTTTGCTCTTTTCTGTTCTCTGTCTCACCTTGCTGCCTTGATGCATGCCAATGTGTTTTCTTAGATCATTGGCTTGCAGGGTCATTGTTTACTAGCCACCTTGTTCCCTCTTCATGACAGTGGTGAACACTAGCTGATTCTAGTCCACCATCTTGACTGCCCTCCCATTATTATTTTTAATATTGCTATTACTGCTATCAGTATGAAATGTCACACCACATCGTTGCACTCCCTGATAAATAGTAAATTTCTTGGGAAAGCAAAATTATTTTTCTCTTTTTGCTTTGATGTCAAAAAGCTGTGAGTCAGTGTCTGTGATGACTTTGGTAACTTGTATCGGATGAGGGCTTTATATATCTGTGCTTGAGTTTCCTTCTTATTTCAGTCTTCATTGTTTATATGGATTTTCTCTAGATTTGTTTTTATACCTTTATTTGTATTTTTCTTTTTTTTCCCCATTTATTTTATTGCATTTTAGGTTTTGGGGTACATGTGAAGAACATGCAAGATTGTTGCATAGGTACACACGTGGCAGTGTGATTTGCTGCCTTCCTCCCCATCACCTACATCTGGCATCTCTCCCCTTGCTATCTCTCCCCAGCTCCCCACCCCCCACCATCCCTCCCCTATTTCCCCCCAACTGACCCCAGTGTGTAGTGCTCCCCTCCCTGTGTCCATGTGTTCTCATTGTTCAACACCCGCCTATGAGTGAGAACATGCGGTGTTTGATCTTCTGCTCTCCTGTCAGTTTGCTGAGAATGATGGTTTCCAGGTTCATCCATGTCCCTACAAAGGACACAAACTCATCGTTTTTGATGGCTGCATAATATTCCATGGCGTATATGTGCCACATTTTCCCTGTCCAGTCTATCATCGATGGGCATTTGGGTTGGTTCCAGGTCTTTGCTATTGTAAACAGTGCTGCAATGAACATATGTGTGCATGTGTCTTTATAAAAAGAAGGATTTATAGTCCTTTGGATATATACTCAGTAATGGGATTGCTGGGTCAAATGGAATTTCTATTTCTAGGTCCTTGAGGAATCGCCACACTGTCTTCCACAATGGTTGAAGTCTTCCACACTCCCACCAACAGTGTAAAAGTGTTCCTATTTCTCCACATCCTCTCCAGCATCTGTTGTCTCCAGATTTTTTAATGATCGCCATTCTAACTGGCGTGAGATGGTATCTCAATGTTGTTTTGATTTGCATTTCTCTGATGACCAGTGATGATGAGCATTTTTACATATGTCTGTTGGCCTCACGTATGTCTTCTTTTGTAAAGTATCTGTTCATATCCTTTGCCCACTTTTGAATGGGCTTGTTAGTTTTTTTCTTGTAAATGTGTTTTAGTTCTTTGTAAATTCTGGATATCAGCCCTTTGTCAGATGGGTAAACTGCAAAAATTTTTTCCATTCTGTTGGTTGCCGATTCACTCTAATGACTGTTTCTTTTGCTGTGCAGAAGCTGTGGAGTTTGATTAGGTCCCATTTGTCTATTTTGGCTTTTGTATTTTTCAATTATGTTCTATGTGTAAGGCGACTCAGATTCTTCCTTAAATTATATAGTATGATAAACAACATGCACAAAAAAGCAAGCAAGCTATTCAAATTAATCCTGAATAATTTTAATAACATATTTGGATATGAAAGTAAAAATAAAATACATGTTTTGAATGTGTAACCTTCTATTTTAAAATCTTATAATTATACCGTAAGATAAATATAAAGTGAAGGCATCAGAAATGTTTAGAGATGGAGTGAAGTGCAGTGTCAATCTATCTGATTTGTTTTGCATTCCTGTGAGATTCTGGTCACAAAAGCTATGTGAACAAACTACAGAAGAAAACACAAAGACACTGGTAAGTTGCAGCCACTAAAGATGATCTGCTTATATATAGAAGGGGTAAATAGTTGAGTTTTTGGCTATTAAATTTTGCTGGTCAGTTGTTGCCTCCTTTTGAACAAGAAACATTTCATTTACATTTAATTATGCCGTTTTGAGAAATTGGTTTTATGAAAAAATGTATTTCTTAAAAATAAGATTGGTAGCTGTTTATGAAGTGGCTAATTATATTTTTTGTTGGTATGAAAGTCTTGGTTAATGTAAGAATTTGGATGTTTGTGATCAGGTTATTAATCTTTTTTATAAGTTGGTAAAAATTACTACACTTGTTTATTTTCTCTTTTTCTGGCAACCTTATTGGAGTAAAAATATAAAACATTTTGCCAGTTTATGCCTTTTATTTTCATAATGATCTATAGTAAAAGACTGAAAGAATACAATGATAATTTTGAACATTTAGACATTCTACTTTAGTGTTCCTGGTCAGTGTATACACTGTGAAAGATGAAGACCATGAGCAATCACTTGTCTGACGGTCTCATATTGAGAGTTGTAGTTTATTTAGCTGAAAATCTCTCAATTGAGTGACTGATGTGCATCCCTATTTATCTTGCTTCCTCCCCCTCTGGGATACCTGGGAAATCCAAGAGCTTTTGGTGTAGTAGCAACTACTATTTAAGGGAAATGAATGAGTTCTATTTTCAAACACTGAGAAGATGGCACTTTACCTATGTTTTAGGTTTTCAATTCAACAAATTAAGAATTTATTGGAAGAGCCTGCTTCTTAGCTAAGGAATTTATATGTCAGAACTAGAATCTCTGAAGTAAAATATTTTAACAAGTCTTAAGGAAATGAATACTTTAGGCATGGTATTATATTAGGTATTGAGAAAGTATGCATAGAAAGAGAATAGAGAGCTGGAAATTAGAAAAGTAGAACTGACCATTCTGTGTTATAAATATCATGGCCATGCTTGAGAATGTGATGAAGAGGGTTTAGGAATTTTGGTGTGCATTAGAAAATCAATGTAAATAAAAGATTATATGCTGAGTAGAGAAAATGCTTCATAGTGGATTTCAGAAGTATGAAATACTAATAAAGTAGATGGTAATTAGTGCTTCCAGTTATAAGGATAGTGAGCATAGGCTGGCATCTTCCCTCTGAAGCCAGAAATTTGGTATGAGACTCTTCAAATAGAAGAGGAAGCCAGACCTTGCAAGCATTATCCTATTTTTTTTAAATCTGTATGTTGTCCTAGTAGAGAACAGTTCACTACAGTTGACATTGACTTTGTATAGACCAGAGGTCAGCAAATTGTGATCTGTAAGCCAAATCTGACCTGCCATCTATTGTGTAAATAAAGTTTTACTAAAACGCAGCTGCATTCATTTTTATATATTGTCTATAGTTGCTTTTGGATTACAGTGGCAGAATTGAGCGGTTGTAACAGAGGCCTCGTGATCTATAAAGCTTAAAGCATTTATTTTCTGGCCCTCTGTAAAAAAAAAGTATGCTGACTCCTGATATAAAAGCAATGCAGAAATCATGTGTTGAATGCTCAAACATATTTAATATTTAGGCAAAACTTTCAAGAATAATTTTTTTATTTCTATAAATTTATGCGGTACAAATACAATTTAGCTATTTGCATAGATTTTGTAGTGGTTAAGTGAGGTAATGTAGGGTATCCTTAACCCAAGTAACATACCCTTCTGAGTCTCCATTTTGTATCATTCCACACTCTATGTCCGCCTTTCAAGAATTATTGAGTCCTATTGCACTCCAAATCTTTCTGCTGGTTCGTGAAGAGTGGGTGATAATACCAAAACAAGCCAGAGAATCATCTTTAAAAACTGTTAAGAGAGTTGAAAAGTGTAGCCAGGACAGTGGAGGATATTCTTAGGGTCTCCTTTGGTTTCTTTATTATAATGTGTATCAAAAAGATTGTTGACTCTGATTAAAAGATGTTAGAAAAATAGCATAAAAGTGATAATTTAGTCACAGGGTCATGACATTTTTACATTCATACTACTCACCCGTATTCCAGGGCCTGCTCCCTCCTGCCTGAGAAGTTCCACCACAGTACCAAGTCTCCACCCTCCCATCAGCATCCCTTGATGTGAAAACTCGATAATTACTATTTTGTTATATCTAAGTGTAGTTATGTAAATCACACAAATAATAGCATTTTACTAGGAGCATTTGACTAGCGTTGGGTCTAGGCCATATTAATTGGGTTTTGAGCAAAACACTTATTCTTTCTTGGCCTGTTTTCTTGTAAATGTATGGCCCTTTTATCTAAGTTTTTTTTTTTTTTTTCTCTCAATCACTTACTTTCACTTCATAGTGTTATAAACATAACGTGAGTTGATACATGTAAAACTGTTTTGAAGAATATAAAATTCCATTCAAATATAAATTGATATCACAATGTTTCTTATTATGTTACAGCAGTGGCACCTAGGACTAGAATAACCCTGAGGTATCTAACCCAAAATAGGCAAGTACACTGGTGTCATCTGATCCAGCCAGACCCAAAGATGGTTAACTTTGAGGAGCCTTTGGGACAAGAAATTTTAATTATTTATGTCCATTTTAGTCTGGCTTATGCATCCAATTTGAATTTCTCTCCAAAATTGGTGGTGGTAGAGACTCATTCATATGGAATTACCTGTAATGCATTTTGCTATCATGTGTTTTAAAGATTTGTAGGAAATCATAAACATAGACCTCTATAACATATATGCGGCATAACTCATAGCTATTTATTTAATTGAATAACAAAAAAAAGAATGGATTCATATTTACATGGGATCATGGGATTAAGGAGGAGGAAAGGGAGAGCCGGAGAGGGAAAGTCAAGAAGGGACCAATAACAGAATGTCAAATGTGCAGAAGGCAAGTAAGCAATAAAAATATTGAGGAGAGTATAAAGGAGAATTAATAAGAGAATGAAGTGCCTGATGAGTTAATATTAAGATGTCTAGATAGCTGATAACACATTAGACACTACACATAAAATGTGTGTGTTATAGCACTTGTCTATTAATGAAAATATATCATGGGCATTCATATAAGATATTGAAATATCTGTTTTCCCACTGGAAATAGAAGGAGATTTATTTAAACACAAGCCAGTATATTCTGCAACATCAATAAGGATATAATAAATATGCTAATTGAATCTGGGCTGAAGCCTTTTTCATTTTGTCAACTCCTAGACTACAACTTAATTATGAGTTCTTTGTTCTTTTCCCAAAATACAAGCAGAGTCCTCTTGGTATTATGTTTCAAAGGCATTTAACACTGAGAGTAGCTATATTTCCAGGTTTTGTAGTCTAAGGAGTTACACCATCATTGAAAACATTTTAGTGTTCTTTACATTATTGTCTTGGGATGGTCTATGCTAATCTAGATCATTTTATCACTACAGCAACTAAAGAGCTATAAAGTGAGCCACCTAGAGAAACTCATAATAAAATATTAAATTAGTTGTTCTTTTAAGGTATAAGCTGCATCTGAAAAGTGAGTAAGGTAGTTTGTTAGGTGCAAGCATTTTCAGAATTCACTGGGGTGCCATTTAGCACATTAAAGCAGTTCTTCCAAACTGCCCAAGAGCTCTGAAAAAGTGAATTAGTTTCACAAAGTGCCTGTTTTTTACTCTGGGGAATAATTGAAGAGAGCAATCTGGTTGAATAAATGGCATCTTTCTCTCTATGTCTTAACAGAATGATTGCAGTCAATATAAGATTTTCCCATTGCACCAACTAGGGTGGGGAGAAGTAATCTAAAACTTACATCTAAGGTTTCCCTTGCCAAAAGCTTCTAGCTGTAGATAGTCATCTTGGGATAGCCAATATTAAGAACTTTTGGGAATCAAGGAGATGAACTAGATGGATGAACTGTGGAGATTTTATCTAGAACGAAATATCTTTCACTAACAGAAAAGAACCTTCTCTGATATCCTAAAATTGCAGGTGGTTACTCGAACATCAAGATCTAATGGGTAGATTTAATCACGTTTCCAAATCAAACTAACAAGAGAGTCAGGTTACAAAAAATAAAAGTGGACGTTCTGTTAAAGTTACTTGAATGAAAACCTTCCAGTATTTGGATATATGTAAAATTGCAGTTCCCAAAAATTCCATGAAGATTGTTAAAGCTAGTATTGAAATTTTTCTATTTTCTATAATTAGGAAAGTTCTTAGTTATGTCCTTGTTATTAGGAATTGTAATTACATCACTAATATTTGATATTATTTACCATTCAGTTAATTACCAATGTTAGAATGATAAACCTACTAACACATGAAAAAGACTGAGAGAACCAACTGGGAACAGTATGCTGCAGAGGTTAAATGTGCAAATTCTGAAGCTTTTCTGTATATGATGAAAATTTGGTTTTACAACTCACTATCTAGGTGAGCTTTGGCTTCATTTAAATTTTTTAAGTCTTGTTTCTATAAATGTACATGATATTCTTTTGAGATGGAGTCTTGCTCAATTATCCAGGATGGAGTGCAGTGGTGGGGTCTCAGCTCACTGCAGCCTCCGCCTTTTTAGTTTAAGCTGTTCTCCTGCCTCAGCCTCCCGAGTAGCTGGGATTATGGACACCTGCCACCACAACCAACTAACTTTTGTATTTTGTAGTAGAGATGGGGTTCCACCATGTCTTGAACTCCTAACCTCAAGTGATTTGCCTGCCTTGGCCTCCCAAAGTTCTGGGATTACAGGTATGACTCACCACTTCCAACCAATAATATTTTTTAAAGTTGTTTTGACTATTAAGTTAAATGATGCAACCAAAGTGCTTATCACAGTGTCTGACACTTAGCACTGATAAATCTGAACTAATATTGTCATTAGTACCATTATTTATTGTCTTTTCCCCCATGGTGTTGACAAATTTTGCCACTGGCATTTATGTTGGTTGAGTGAATCAAAAAGTAATTTTCTGTTTCTTAGCTAATGAATAGATGATGACTAATGTCTTTGTATGAATTCCTTCATGAGATATAATGTTTCCTCCTTAAAAGTAAATTTAGGGCTAATGACTAATAAAATACTGAAGTAAATCAGGCTACTTTGCTTACAAAGCCAGAACACATAGATGTCAATATAGATGATAATGTCTGGTCAATAAGCAGTGGCCAACGGGTCAGGGACCCTATTAAACTTTTTATATGTTAATGTTTTGTGAAATTGATAATTCCTTGGTGCTCTTTCTCATGTTTCTGGAGGCACATTTGCTAAAATAAAAATATGACCACTGCTTTCTATTAAATTATATACACCTTTCACAACTGTATAAATCTTGGGATAGACCTATAGAACACAAGAAAACCCTTCTCATGGAGGCAAGCTGAGTTAGGCTTCTCTTTAACTGATACAAAGAAAAAAAAAAAAAAGAGAAGGTAAGGATGTCAATTCACAGAACCTGGGAACAGTGGTAGATGTGTGCTAGTCGGTGCAAGAGCAAGGTATGAAAGCAGCACAGGACTGAGACTACTGAAGAAGATACTCACTTACTTACAAATGGTGCCTACATCAGATGCCAGTGTCTACATTCAGATCAAGGTGATATTTTGTTTATACCCACAGGTTTGGGAGCATTTAATTTTGCTTCTAGTAATTAATTTTTACATACATACAGTAATGCAAATTTGATGAATATGTATGAAAAACAGTGATTACTTTGCACTGCAGAACTGAAGCATATTCTGATTAAGAAATCAACGTTTAATGGAATTTTGAAACCAGCATGAGTACTATGGGGATAAATGTTGTTTCCATTATACAGATGAAGAGATTGAAGCTTAGGTAGGTTAAGTTCATTGCCACACAATTAGTAAATGATAGAGTTTGGGCTAAAAATCACACTCTGTTTTGTTTTCTGTTACACCAGCTTTGCCTGTTAAGGCACTTTTATTTATGAGTGTGCAGATGCCTCTTTGATATACTTATGTCCTTTCCATTGGATAGATAGATGCCCAGTAGTGGGATTGCTGGAACCTATGATAGTTCTATTTGTAGTTTTATAAACAGCCTCCATATCGTTCTTTGTAGTTTGCATTCTCACCAACAATGTATAAGGCTTCCTTTTTCTTAGTATCCTTGCCAGCATTTGTTGTTTTATGTAGTTTTGATAATAGCTATCTTAACTGGTGTGAGCCAATACCTTGTTGTGGTTTTGATTTGCAATTCCCTGAGGATTAGTGATGTTGAGCATTTTTTTCATGTAAGTAGAAATGTTAGATTCTAAAATAAGTATGCAAATTGTCATAAAGTTTGGTAGAAAATATTGTATTTTTTGAGTACAAAACTTTATTTTATTTTTATAGTAGTAATATATGTATATTTAAGAAAGTTGGTAATATACTGAATAGCAGACAAAGAATGAGAAAGACTATTCTGTTTTGGCCTTCTTTCTGCTTCATTCCTTGTTTATCATCCTTTCTTAATCCATCTGCATCATCCAGATGTCCGAATGCTGGAGTACTCAGGTCTCAGTTCTGGGATGTCATCTCATCCCTGCTTACATTTTTCTTTCCAAGTGACTTTGTCAAGTATTATGTCTTTCTAGAATATCTGCATGCTGGCTACTCTTAAATGTGTATCTTCAGCCCTTAACTCTTAAGAAATTCTAGATTTGTATGCCTACCTGCACATTTAACATATTAACTTGCACTTTAAACCTCAAACTGAACATGTCCATAGTCAAATTCCTGATCCTTCTTTAGTTTTCCTTATCTTCTGCCATCCAGGTACTAAAATAAAAACACTTCGGGTATCCCTGAATCCTCTATCATTGGTTTAGAACCAATTTCTGGGAGTACTGGTTGAGGGCTGCTTCCCAAGAGGTGTTAATTGTCCTGTATTTCTGACCTGCCTTTCTGTCCTAGCCACCAAGGTTCCAGAAAAAAGGCCTTCAGGGACACAGATGTCGATAACCTGGAAATGGGGCAAGGAGAGTACACTGCAAGGTCTGAGAAATAGGAGTAGGTGAACTGCCAACATCTGCTACATATATTTAAACAATCTTACATTATACATGCATTTGCTATGCTATTGGAGGGTGCTTTAATTATTTAGGCCCATATTTTGGGAAACAAAATGTATAATGGAGTACAGAGAAGTCCAAAATGAAAATATCTGCAGTCCAAAAGCTTACGTCTGGATGTGCTGAATAAAGTAACTTATCAATGATATTCAACAGATGGCTTCATTATTTTGCTGGGGACTAGTAAAACTGCATATGACAGGACTTGAGAAGAACTGTTCAGTATCAAGTCTGTAGTTTCACTACAGTTTTGTATATCTTTAAAAACTTTTCCACCATTAATTTTCAGAAAGAATTTTAAAATGATAAAGCAGCTGGAAATTTTTTCGTGTCAAGAATCAAAATAATTATACCTATGATATTGTCGATACAATTATTTTTCCTCAGTAAGCATGCTTAATAAAATCACTTACAGAGAGTATAACTTCAGATACTATAGAATTGCAGATGGCAGTACCATGAACAGTAGAGCTAAGCATTAATCTACAGTTCCCAATTTCCATCACCATTTCATTACCATTTCACAGAGCTAATACTGCTAAGGCTGCTGCTATTAAGGCATCAAAGGACCTTGGAGAGCATCTGTCCTACAGCCTCAGTTTTACAGCTGAGATTTTTTATTCACTTAGCCTTTCCTATGTTTGATTTAGAGTGTCTGAGTCATTTGATCATGTAAGGTGGCAAAACTCTACTCTGCTTAATGTTGAATATTTAATAAGGAGACAGTTAAGGAAACCTGTGTTTACTGAGTTAAGGTCCACTACTCTGTGCTTTTGCTACAAGAGAAGGAAAAAAGGAAAATAACCAAAATGAACCAAAGGTAATTTCTTCATTAATAGTTCAGAGGACATCCCTGAACAATATATCCAAAGACTTTTCCCCTTTCATTAATAATGTTTATGTCTCATCTGTGAAGAATTACTGATAAGATACTGGTATCAGATCAGCCCTCACAGTTCTTAAAAGTCTGTATGCCAGACACTTAGAAATATTTGGACTAATTAAAGGGATGCATAAATTACATGGATCTTCAGACTATAGGTGAGTCTCTCTTTAGATTGAAAATAATAACAAGAGTTTATGCATGTTAGTAATACTTGGCATAGCAATCAGAGCCCTTCACTGGCAATGCTCTTTTTGTCCTAAAGGCAATAACTGTAGCAATAGGGCTGTCAAATAATTCCCCATTTGTTTCAGTGTTAAATAATAGAAAGTATATCATTCATGTTTCTTTGTTCATATGTGTGTATCTGTGTGTGTGTAATTATGTATTAGTCAGTAAATATAATATTTGTTGAATATTGACTATTTGCAAGACACTATATTAGATATAAAAAATATGAAACATTAAAATAAAAGTCCCTTTTAATGTAATAGCAGCTGTCTGTTGATTAATGGTTAGTCTAAGCTAAAACACAGTGAGACAGAGATTAAATTTAAGTCTCCTAAAATTTATTACAGTCAGTCATTCCTATCCATTGGTTGAATATTGATGGGTAACTGTCATTTGGTTGAATATTCCATGGGTAACTGTCATTTCAACCAAGGACCAAAAATATTCAGAAAAAACAAAAATAAAGCAATAACAATAATACAAATAAAAACCAAAACAGAATAACAACTACAGTTGACCCTTGAACAACGTTGGTTTGAACAGCACAAGACCAATTATACACAGATGTTTATCAACCAAATATGGTTCAAATATACAGTATTCATGGGATGTAAAACCTGCATATGTGGATGGCTGAGTTTTCATATATGTGAGTTCCACAGAGACAACTGCATGATTTGAACATGCATGAATTTTGGTATACATAGGGGTCCTGGAACGTATTCCTTGTGTATACTGAGGGGCAACTATATTAACATAGCATTTATCTATTTTCATGTTTTTATTTTTAATTTTTGTGGGTACATTTGGTATTATAAGTAATCTAGAGATAATTTAAAGTATACTGGAGGATGTGCACAGGTTACATGTAAATACCACATCACTTTATATAAGGTACTCAAGCCTCCATGGAGTTTGTTGGTTTTGGAACCAATCTCTCATAGATACCAGGGATGGCTCTATATATTTTCTATTAATCTGTGTATCTTCTCCAGTTTTCCCATATGGTGTGTGTGTGTGTGTGTGTGTGTGTGTGTGTGTGTGTGTGTTTAAGTGTGTTCTACAGTGGATAACATTTGGAAGGTAACCTTGATGCATTATTAAAATTTTATAACTGAACCTTTATAACATATCTACTCTAAGAAACTTTTTTAAGCAAATTATTTTGCTGCATTTGCATATAGTGCTTTGACACATAAAGTCTTTTGAAAATAATGTATTTTATATTGGCAATAAAACTTTATGGTTTATATATTCACCACCATGATAACTGTATGATACACATGAACAAACACATAGGTAGAGCTTATCATAGGTGTATGAATAAGATAATACTAATATTTACACTTACCATGTGGCAGGTACTGTCTAAATACAGTAGCTATATTAACTCATTTAATTTTTACAATGGTTATATACGAAGGATGTACTAGTATTAACCCTATTTTATACATGAAGAAAGGGAACCACATACAGATTAATTAACTTGTCCAAGGAGATACAAGTAATACATGGAGTTGCAATGAATCCAAGGAAGCTAATGCTTACGTCAGCATTTTAAACCATTGTTTTGATTTCTATATATATAGTGTGTGTCTGTGTGTGTGTGTGTGTGTGTGAATGTTTAGCATGCATCTAATAGTAATAGGGAAGAATACTAATTTCCTGGAATTGCTGTTATATAGACCTGAATTCATATTTTCTCTTTTCCTTTTTCCAGCTCTGTAGCCTGGAAAGTGTTTGCATTCTGTGTGTCTCAGTAGATATAGTTGTGCCTATCTGAGAAAGTACATAGAATTACATAATACACATGTATGGTAGAATATACACAGCATGATGTTGTGCCATATAATAATAGATGTCCTTCCTTTAATTTTTGGCATTTCCTAATACACTATATTACCTCTAATTAACCAATATTTCTTGATAATGGTGTTCATGGAAGAATTAATGTAGTTTTAAATTCTGAATTTGTATTTCAAGTCTGCATTTTGATGCAGTATATACAAATAAAATACCATAAAATGTTACGAGATTATTTTTTAGCTAATAGTATTTGTATTAAAAATCAAAGAAAAAGTATTATAAAGAGAGAGAAAGAGTGAGAGAGAGATCACATATAAACAGTAAAATGAGCATATGTTTATATAAGCTAAAATTTAAAAGAAAATAGACCTAACATATATTCATGGAATAGTTTCTTTCTTTTGTATACTTCATTTAATTAAATCTTTATGGAAAACCTATATTTCAGTCAGTAATTGAAGAGAATAAGTCAAATGGGCTTTTCTTAGTTTATAAAATGAGGCTAAGACATTTTATTTAGATGGTTACAAAAGGGGAGAAAGTGTCATTTTAGATTGGAATAAAGTCAATTTAGATTTTGTAGATCATGAAATAGATATTTGAATTTATCGGGGAGATTGTTCCATGGGTAACTCTTCTAGGCAAATAATAACAAACACTGTCAAATAAAACCTAGTGATACAGATTCTCTCCCTCAGATAAGTTGTTTTCCTTTTGCATATGCCCTGGCGTTGATTTATGCAATACATAACCGCAACTGAGTTTGGAACTAGAGAAGAGATTAAGACAAAGGATGGTGATTCTGTGGAGCCTGCTGATGCTTGTAACCTCTTCTCTCTGAGCCTAGAGTAGATTCTGATTAAGACCATATAGTATCCCAGATATAAGCTATGAGCCTAAAGTAGATTCTGATTTAGACCATATAGTATCCCAGTATAAGCTGTGAGCTTAGAGCAGATTCTGATTTAGACCATATAGTATTCCAGATATAAGCTATATATTTCTTAAGCTTCTAGGTCTCAGAAAAAGCCGAGTAAAGTCACCCTTCCAACTGTCAATTCCAGAAGGGAGAAACTTAGCTTCTTTTTTCACAGTTATCACCGTATTTCTCTTTCTTTATTGTGTGTTTGTATTTCTTTTTTCTCATGCTTTTCCCCATTCAGTCCTCTAGTGGTCTTTCTGTTTCCTTGTCTCTTTCTTGTCTACACAACTGTAAAAGTGGTAGAAATTCTTGGTTCCTGTGGGATAATGGCAGCCAGTTAATCCAAAATTTCCCATGCATGCTCCAGAATCATACAGATCGATGGAAGAGCTTACAAAATTCTATTTTAAGCTTTTATATTGTATGACTCCATACCCGTATTCATTTCCTAGGTGTGTTCTAACAAAGTACTGCAAACTGAGTGACTTAAAAGATCAGATATTTGCTATTGCACAGTTCTAGAGGCTAGATGTCTGAAATGAGGGTGTTAGCAGAACTAGGCTCTCTCTGAATGCCGTAAGGGAAAATCTGTTCCATTCCTTTCTCTTAGGATCTGGTGTGTACATTCTTTGGCTTTGTGGTGCATCACTCCATTTTCTGATGGTTTTGTCTCATAGTGTTCTTCATCTTTGTGTCTTTTTCTCTTCTTCTTATGAGGACACCAGTCATTTTGGATTTGGATTTACCCTACTCCTGTATGACCTCATTTGATTACATTTACAAAGACACACAATTTCCAAAAGAGGTCACATTCAAAGGTACCAAGGATTTGGATTTGGACCTATGCTTTGGTTAATGCAGTTGAACCCCTAATGACACCTGTGTCAAACTAGCAGGTAAAGGACACTACACAATAATTACAAGTAAGAGGGGAGATTGAAATGGGAAGCACCACAGCCAGCTTTAGAGAATCCGCCTGAGCAGAGTCAGGCCAATGGCACAGAAAACAAGAGTGTCATAGTGTAGATACAGTGACAGAGCACAGGTAAATTCACTTGCAGGAAGAGAGACTCTCACCCTGGTTGTAAAATTTCTATGTCAGATCTGAGAGGAGATTGTTCACCAAATGTTACATTTCAACAAAGTGCTATGCGTTATACCTTCAAAGCTTTGGCTACTTTATGCAGTGGTTCAGATGCTGTTCTCAGTGTGCCTTCACAATGTCAAAGCAGCCACATCCAGTATGTTATCAGCAGGACAGAGCATTCTGCTAACAATCACATCCGTCTAGAGTAAGTCCTTGTTATTTACTCAGGTCCGTGTATGTGCTATTCATATGTCAAATTACCTCTGTACCCCACTGAGACATTTGTTCTACTTCTTGCTTAAATAAAATATTGCTATTCAAGACATGACTAAATAATCATCACTGTCATTCTTGGGATATAATCAAGGGAGACAATAGAGAAAATTGAAAGACAGTAGGAATTTAAGGATTAAGCAGTAATGAAGATATTGGAGGATTCTGTGGTATAAGAATATACCCATCTTTGAGACAGAAAAGGCAATGGAGGCTTTATTGACTCTCACTAAAAGACTCAGATTGTCTCAGAAAGGGGAAAGAAAAAATAACATAATTCGGGTGGCAAAAAAAGGGGAAATAAAGTACTTGTAGAAAAAAGAAACAAAAGTTATACCAAGATAAACCATAGAAGGAATTTCAGGCCAATTCCAAGATTTATTATCTATGTGGGAAACCCAGGAAAAAACTGAAAACTCAGAGATGAAGAGAAAAGCAGGTGGGTGTTTATCCTCATAGCCGATGCAGAAAATAAAGAAAATTCCACTAGTAAATGGTGGGGAAAATGTATTTACTATTTGAGGTTGCCAAGGAAATCTTACTATTTTGTGTAGTTTATTGCACTTAGTGCCAGACATATGTGCAATATGATATTTTTAGTAAATTAAACATTTGAGAGAAAGTTTGTGATAAACATCTATATCCTTAGGTCAGACTCATGAATAATTGCCATGGATTAAGGTAATGCATGTATAAGTAACAGCAAAAGCCACAATTACTTTTGCACCATGCTAATATATTATTAAAACCTACTTAGTTTGAAAATTTTATTGGCTGTCTTTGCTCTTGCTTGGCCAAATAGCCTAAGTAGCAAGGAAGTGAAGTTGCTGATCTTGTAATACATTAAATCTCATATTGAGGTCAGCTTCTGTTATAATTTAAAAGATTCTTATTTTATGATCTTATCTATGCAATGAGCAGTGTGGTATACTTCTTTTTGTTTAAACTTCGTTAGGAGTAGCATATGCTTTAAAATATCAACCCAAGAGAAGAAAAGAGCAAAGTATCTGTGGAGGTTTTTTTCTTTCTTTCTTTCTTTTCTTTATGGTAAGAAACAAAGGTAACATGTACCTGAGAGGAATAAAAGCTCTATGTCTGTATTCCATACTGTGACTGGAGTGGCTCTTTCAGTACGATTCAGAATAATAGTATTTCAGAATGTAAGAATACATGCTAACTTCATGACTAGAGTTCTAAACCTTAAATCTTTCTAATTTTAAGTAAGTTTGTTTTTAGTAGGGATAAATTATAAATTAAATTTATTGCTGAGGATAATTGGTGTGCTCAAATTTCAAAAAGGTATTTTAAATATATATATTGTATAAGGGCTATGTTTTCCAGAAGATTCATTCCTAAAAGATGTTAAATTTAAGGTATGTGTGTAGACTCAGACTGACTATTAATTTTAATGCAGTGCACAGAATTTATAATTTATATTAATCCAGTCTGTTTTTAAATATTCTCACAAAATTAATAGAAAGATTAAGCACATAATAAGAGGTCAGTTGAGAACTAATACCAGATTAATCCATAGAAAAAGAGGGATATTATGTCCATAGGGCCATGCCCAAGAATATGTATCACAATTCCTAAAACTCTGCACTTAGACATATACATGATTGAATAAACAACCATTGAAAAAGAACAAGTACCCCTTGGAAAATTACTTCATTAATCATACATTCATGGATGTACTCAAAATAATTGTTTGCTTTCTACTATCTAAATGAAATAAGCATGATGTGAGAAAGAGGAAGTTAGGGGCTGGGCATGGTGGCTCATACCTATAATGCCAGAACTTTGGGAAGCCAAGATAGGTGGATAACGAGGTCAAGAGATCAAGACCATCCTGGCCAACATGGTGAAGCCACATCTCTACTAAAAATACAAAAATAAGCTGGGCGTGGTGGTATGCACTTGTAGTCCTAGCTACTTGGGAGGCTGAGGTGGGAGAATCACTTGAACCCGGGAAGTGGAATTTGCAGTGAGCAGAGATCACGTCACTGCATTCCAGTCTGGTGACAGAAAGAAAAAAAAAGAAAGAAAGAAAGAGGACGTTAGGGAAGAAGTTTGAGAGTCAGATGAGTTACATTTAATATAGAGGGTTCTTTCCTGCATAAATGGAAAAAGACAGACAGAAACATGGATACAGTTATTTAGGAATGTATTAAAGAATTAGAATGTTTCAGAGCAGTAACAGTAAAGCTCCAAATTTGCATAATTTAGTAAAAATGCTTTTTATTGAGAACTTTTTTTCTTTCTCTAAAGATTGCATGAAACAGTTTATAATGTCCAATATGCCCTTATCTACAAAAATTATCCCCATTTTTCCTAATCATGGACACTCTAATCTCTTTATTTTAATTTATTGTATCAAATATTCAGAAATAAATTTTGGAGGATTTAATAGGAATATTTGCTCCTTACCAGATAAACAATCCTAGAAACAACAAAGTTTGAAGGAAGTATAGGAGAAACTCATTTCATATCTTATGAAGTTATTACAAGAATCCTGAACTAGTTATAGAATGAAAAGTTTATTAGTCAATATTTATTGAACTCCTATTCCTCAGTCATGTGCTAGATAAACAGATATATACAGAAATAAGTCAGATAGTATTCTTTTCCCTGAAAGAATCACAATTGGATGAGAAATTTTTATGTTGTACCACCAGGTTCCTCTTTTGACTCTCTTGACAGTTTTGCAAGCAACCATATCACCCCTGGAGAAATGAAGCTTACATGTCTGATAGACCTAGACAAATAGAATCAGTCATATGTTTGGCTCTGATCAGATAGAGTTATTATGCTGACAGCAAACTCCTGGCTTTGTATTTATTTATTTCCTGAGTAATGTCATTAAAACCGTGTGTACACTGACAACACAGTATATCATAATTAAGAATCTTGTTCAAATGTATAATCCCATCTATGGCACCCTCAGGAATAAATGATCACTAAACTTCATTTATCCTGGAATAAAATTCTATTAAGAGTCTATGTGTATCATAATAACTAGCTCTGTGCCTGACTCATGGTATGATTGACTAGTATTTGTTTCATTTTATTTAAAACTGGCCTATAATTAAAATATTTTAAGGACATTCTAAAATTACAGAAGTGGGAGAAAAATGTTGTCCTCATTGAATTTAGAGCTTCTCATGTACTGTCCCTAGACCTGTTCTATTGTTTGCAAGATATGGGCATGAAAGATAGCATGATTGAAGTATGTGATTTATGGTATTTCTGCTGTTACTCCCTTATTCCACAACCATAATAGACATTGATAATCAATCACAGCACTCTTTCCTATTGACCCTTTCAATATCTTCAAAATAATGTCTAAGATTCCTTCTAGAGATTTGCCATTTCTGACTCTTAACTATGGGCTTTGGATTTAAGAGGCCTGTGTTCAAACCTGAATCTTGCTATTCACTAGCTTAATGTTTTTCAGAAAGCCATATGGCTTCTCTGATCTTTGCTTTACTCTCCTATAAAGTATGGTAATAACTGCTACTTCATAAGGCTATTTGGAAAGACTGAATGAGTTAACACTTGTGAAGCACATGGTGCATGATCATTGAAAATAAAAACAAGTGACAAATAAATTATAACTTTTTTTGTTATTTAGGAGACCTTATATATCACCAGGCACCCAGAACTTATCACATCATAGTATTTAACAAACTGTTACATTTGTCATTGTTGATATTCTAGTAGCTATAGAATATTAACGAAAGTACAGATCGTAATCTCATCCTAGTGTTTAGCACAATGCTTGACCACTGGTTGAGACAAAGTAATACTTGTTGAACAACTGTCATGGGCATACCACTCACCTTTTCCATGTTATTTTTGTTTTATCGTATTTTACTTTTACTTTAGAGACAGGGTCTCACTGTATTGCCCTGGCTGGTCCTAAATTCCAGGACTCAAGTGTTCCTTTCTCGTTGTCCTCCCAGAGTGCTGGAATTACAGTTGTGAGCCATCATGTCAGGTCTCCCACTGTGATTATTATTCAACTTTTCACTTCCAAACAAAAAAATTGGCAAGGCATTTCAATACATTTGGTTGCAATGATAATCTAAATTATTTTCAGATGATAAATTAGACATATTCAAAATTACTACATCTAATTTGCAGTCCTTGCCTGGCAAAGGAGAGAGAACACATGCTGGCAGAGGAAGCTTTTAAAAGAACACATATAAAATGTCCCTAACGTTTAGTGATTCAGTAAACTTAGATTTTAAGATCTTCTATTATCTAGTCATAAAATATTTATTTTGATCAGATTCCTTACATTCTGGTACTATGTTTTTTCTTACGTGCCTAGAAATTTGCATTTTAATCTAAGATACAAATATGAGATATCATTGTATTATAGAAAGTGTATGTAAAGAAAATATGGTTATTACAAATCCCTTCTTTGATATACCTCAGAATTCCTGAATAAAGTTGGAATTCAGAATGAATACATTAATAAATACCAAGTGACAACAAAAAGGAAATGAATACAGGAAGTATTATATATATCTTATCTTGAAAAGCATAGGTGTTCCACTTCTACCTTGGCTGTCTTACTCTGACCCTGCCCCAGAATCTACTCCCTCCTTGAGCTACAGTCTGCAAAAGGCAGTGAAATGTCATAGATGGTTTACCTAGCTGTTGCCTTATTTCAATAGAAGAGTATCATATTACCACCTACAAAATGGTATGATTCTTGATATGTAGTAGACCTAGCGATCTTCCTTGTATTTCTGAAATCTAACTACGCAGCTCAACATTCTCTACTATTTAACATAGTGAATGGTACCCTCAGCCCTCAGTGACACAATATCTTATTACAGCAAAAATACTGGAAACTTCAGTGACTTAACACTATAGAAATTATGTCTCATTCAGTTCATTATCTTAGATGGCTGAACAGTTTGGCAAGGAGACCTTACTTCACAATCTTTAGCATGTTTTTTTTTTTTGGGGGGGGGGCGGATATAGAGTCTAGCTATGTCACCCGCCCAGGCTGGAGTGCAATGGCAGGATCTTGGCTCACTGCAACCTCCACCTCCAGGGTTCAAGTGCTTCTCCTGGCTCAGCCTCCTGAGTAGCTGGAATTGCAAGTGTGTACCACCACACCCACCTAATTTTTGTAGTTTTTGTAGAGATGAGGTTTCACTGTGTTGGTCAGGCTGGTCTTGAACTCCCTACCTTGTGATCTGCCCACCTAGGCCTCCCAGAGTACTAGGATTACAAGCATGAGCCACCGCGCCTGGCCTAGCTTGTGGTTTTCAAGGTTGTCATGGTCATCTCCATGCCAACCAGGCAGAAGTAGAGGATTATATGCGCAAACATTTATATATGTTTATGTTTTACTTTCTAAAACTTAATCTCATGGCACTGTGATATTGTGCTGGCCTAGAGCCAGAACCAGAGCAAAACTATTTTATAAAATGCAAAACTGTTTTTAGATAAGTTGAAATGGCTGCCCCATTCTCCTTACAATAACTACTGTCCTTGGCCTCTGTGAATAGAACTGCCAGTTTGTTCCTCAAAACTATGTAAAGCTGTTTACCTTTTCTTATCAGTAACTGCCAGAATTGCTAGCCTTTGCTTACCGGCAATTGCCAGACTAAGCAGCCCAAGCTAGTTCCATCCTGGCTCCTGTGACTTGTAATAAGTAACTAAGGTCTGTGATTTCCACCTTAACCAGATAATGTGTAAACAAATATTTATCTTGACTTCTGTAAACCACTTAAGTAACAAAGGAAATGACAAAAGTCCCCATCCCTTGGAATGTCCGGAGACCCCCACCCTCATCTCTGCCCAGGAGGTAATTTACAGAATCCACTAGCCCTCGGAATGTCTGAAGCCTTTTCATCCCCATCCCCGCCCCTCACCCCCACTCCCAAGGTGGTTTTTCGGGTATAAAAAATCGTGGCACCCTCCTGTTGCCACCACAGGTTGGAGAGACGTGAGTCCTCTGTGGTCGCCGGCATAATAAAAATGAACCTGCAAATCTGGCATACTTTTGTCTTGTGATAACTTTCTACACTCTGGTCAAATACAACAGCACCGTATAACTTCCAGAGAAAAAAGAAATATAGTTAGCTGTGTCCCTAAGAAGCAGAGGCAGTGTATTTTGGTAAACATTTTGTATTCTTTGTAGTAATAACTGTATTTTATTTCAGAGGGCTAGAGTGTAAACATATGGCCTATATAATAAAAATTATGTATACAGGTAACAGTGGGTGGGTCTATAACACACGCTCCTAAAGGTTAAGTGACTGCCGAAAATCATAGAGTGAATTACAAGATCCTAGGTGATCAAGGCTCTAGATTCCAATTTAATATTCTTTCTAACATGTTACCTTGTAATAGAGTTGTAATTTTTCATATTCAGTCACTCCCAGAAGCCGTTCTGCAGTGAATGCAAATACTAAACAGATCTTAAATTCTGCAGTTAATATAAATAGTTATTGTAAACAGGAAGTCTTCTATGTTCACAAAGTTTTATTAAGAATATTTTACATTGTTTTCTTTTGATGCGATGCTAATAGGACACAGCTGAAACTATTTAGTTTAATTAGAAGTCATTTAAACAACACTCATTTCATTTTTCTTTTATTTGTTGCTAGTAATTTAGATTGTGAGGCCACTGGACAGGAATTGAATTGAATTGAACATATTTTTGAGTGTCCTTTGAAGCTACTTGTGGTAAAAAATAATCTTGATATAGCATATCCATTGTAGCATTATTGAAGTGTTTTATATGTTTCACTGCACTGTATGAGTATGGTAAATGAATTAAAAATATACATAATTAAAGGGGAGTGATGTCAGCAAGAATGAAAAATAGGAAGGATCAGGCTGCACTTCCTGACAACAGAAAATTCAGTGGGAAACTATCCATAGCCCAGAGCATAGTTTTGAAAAGCCCAATATTTCAGAAAAACCTGAGACACTGGCATGTTCTGTAAAACTGAATGACAACAAAAATAGAAAAGTAAGAAGAATAGTGTCACTTCAACTTGCCACTACTCCCACTCCTCCAAGTAGGCACAATGCCAGATGAAGAGGATTTCCCTGAGTTCATGGTTTCTACAACAGGAAAAGAGAGCCAGAGCAGTTAACCAGTTTCTTTAGTGTTTCGAGATGTTTCCTAAGAAGCCCATGTTGGTCTTACCTCATGGGGAATATTGTGGGTAATAGTATGGCTAGATCACCCAGGGTAAGGTATCAATAAAAAAATCAGAAAACATTGAACATAATGTCAGTGTTACAACCTTATATGTCAGTAATTACTGTCAGTGTAGATGGATTAAGTTCACCAATAAAAAGACATGGAGTCACCAAATGGATTTTTTTTTTTTTTAAAGATGCAACTGTATGGTGCCTAATACAGTCTCATCTCACTTTTAGGGACACACATAGACTGAAAGTGAGGAAGTCGAAAGATATTTTCCATGCAAATGGAAAGCAAAAGAAATCAGGGCTAACTATTCTTATCTCAGACAAAATAATTTTATGGTTTTAAGTCAAAAATTATAAAATGAGACCAATAAAGTTATGATATAGTAATGAAAAGACGAAGTAAGAGGGTTTAACAATTGTAAATATATATGTCCCCAACATTGGAGCACCTAAACATATAAAACAAACGTTAAACTACCTGAAGGGAGAGATAGATTGTAAGGCAATGATGGTAGGAAACTTTAATACCCCTTTTCAATAATGGACAGTTCATCCAGAAAGAAAATTAATAAGGAAACATGGAAATTGAACAATGCTTCAGACTGCAGGAACATAGCCGACCTCCATAAAACAGTTCATCCAACAGCAATAGAAAATGCACTCTTCTAAGGCAAACCTAAAACATTCCCCAAGATAGATAACATGGTAGGGCACAAATCAAGACTTAGAAACTTTAAGATGGAAATCATATCCAGTATCTTTCTGACCACAATGCCATGAAACTAGAAATCAATATCAGGATGAATTTCAGAAAATCCATAAATACATGGAAATTGAATATGTACTTGAATGGATAAAGAAAAAATTTTAAAGAGATATTTTTAAATATCTTTAGATAAATGGAAATGAAAATACAACATATCAAAACTTAAGGGATGTAGAAAAAAGAGTTCTAACAGGTAAGTTTAAAGCAATAAATGCATATAGCATAAAAAGACAGATCTCAGATAAACAAGTTAATGTTGCTCCTCAAGGAACTAGAAAAAGAAGAACAAACTAAGCTCAAAGTCAGCACGAAGAAGGAAATATTAAAGAAGAAAGCAGAAATAAATAAAATGGGGATTAGAAAAACAATATAAAACATCAATAAACTTAGTCTTGGTTTTTAGAAAAGACCAAATTAACATGCTTTATTTAATCAAATATGAAAAAATAGAGAAGATTCAAGTAAATAAAATTATAAATAAAAGAGAAGATATTAAAGTTGATAGCACAGAAATACAAAGACTTATAAGAGACTACTATGAATAATTATAAATCAACAAACTGGACAACCTAGAAGAAACAGATAAATTCTTAGACACATACAACCTACGAAGACTGAATTATGAAGAAATAGCAAATATGAACAGACCAATGAGGAAAGAGACTGAATCAGTAATACAAAGTCTTCCATTACAGAAAAGCCCAGAATTTGATGGCTTCACTGCTGAATGCTACTTATAGCATCTTAAGTATAGAAATCATGTATAGAAAACCCTAAAGATGCCACCAAAACAAACAAACAAACCTGTTAGAACTTATAAACAAATACAGGAGGGGTATGGTGGTTCATGCCTGTAATCCCAGCACTTTGGGAGGCCGAGGCGGGCAGATCACCTGAGGTCGGGAGTTCGAGAGCAGCCTGACCAACATGGAGACACCCCGTCTCTAACCAAAAATGTAAAATTATCTGGACATGATAGTGTATGCCTGTAATCCCAGCTACTTGGAAGGCTGAGGCAGGAAAATTGCTTGAACCTAGGAGGCGGAGGTTGCAGTGAACCGAGATCATGCCATTGCACTCCAGTCTGAGCAACAAGAGCAAAACTGTCTCAAAACAAAACAAAAAACTTATAAACAAATACAATAATATTTCAGAAGACAAAGTCAATACACAAAAGTATCATTTCTATATACTAACAATGAACTAACCAAAAAATAGGAGAGTAATTCCAGTTATAATAGCTACAAATAATAGAAAATACACAGATGTTCTCCAACTTGCAATGGTTTGACTTATGATTTTTAAAATTTAGGATTTGGAACTATTTAGCCATTCTAGTTTTTTATTTTCAGTATAATATTTGGTAAATTACATGAGATTTTCAACACTTGATTCTAAAATAGGTTTTGTGCTAGGTCTAAGTATTCTGAGCACTTTTAAGGTAGGCTGATCTAAGCTATGATGTATGGTGGGTTTAGGTGTATGAAATGCATTTTTGACTTATGATATTTTCAACTAACAATGGGTTTATAAGGACATAACCCCACTGTATATCGAGGAACATCTGTACTTAGGAATAAATTTAACCAGGGAGATGAATGACTTGTACACTGCAAACTATAAATCATTGATGAAACAAGTTGAAGACACAAATAAATGGAAAGATGGTTTATGTTTATGGATTAAAAGTATTAGTATTTTTTAAATGTCAATACTACCTAAAATGACCTACAGATTGAATGTAATTTTTGTTGAAATTTCAGTGTTATTATTCATAGAAAGAGAAAAAAATTGTAAAATTCATTTGCAGTTCTCTAAAACCTTGACTAGCCAAGACAATTATGAACAAAAAAAGTAAAGCTGCAGGTATCACACTACCTAAATTTAAACTTTACTATAATACCATAGTAATTAAAATAACATGGTAATGGAAAATTAAATAAAATAATTAAATACATATGCACACACATCACCCAGCGGAACACAAGAGAGAGCTCAGAAATGAACCGAGGCATATAAAGCCAATTGGTTTTTAACAAAGATGTGTACAACACATAAAAAGAATGAAATAGTCTTTACAATAAATGGTGTTGGGAAAGCTAGATATATGCATGTAGAAAAGTGAAAGTGGACTCATCTCACACCATATATAAAAATCAACTCGAAATGGGTTAAAGACTTAATTGTAATACCAGAATCTGTGAAAACTACTAGAAGAAAACATAGGAGAAACACAACATTAGTCTGAGCAGTGACATTTTTTTGGATTTGACTCCCAAAGCACAGGCAACAAAAGTGAAAATAGACAAATGGGATTATGTTAAACAAAAAAGTTTCTGCACAGCAAAAGAAACAACAATATGAAGAAACAACTTATGGATTAGGAGAAAACATTTGCAAACCATGCATTCAGTAAGGGGTCAATATTCAAAATATATGAAGAACACAAACAATTCAATAGCCAGAAAACAACAACAGCAAAAACAAGAAATGGGGGAGGAACCTCAATGGACATTTCTCAAAAGAAAAAATACAAATGGCCAACATATATATGAGAAAATGCTTCACATCACCAATTATTCGGGAAATGCAAGTCTGAAACAAAATGAGACATTTTCTCACCTGTGGGAATGGCTGTTATCAAAAAGATGAAAGATAGCACATGTTGGGAAGGGTGTGGAGAGAAGGAAACTCTTGTACGCTGTTGGGAATGAAAGAGCCATTATGGAAAACTATACAGAGGTTTCTCAAAAAGTGAAAATGGAATTACCATATGATCAAGCAATCCCACTCCTGGATGTTTACCCAAAAGATTTGAAGTCAGTTTGTCAGAGATATCTGCACTCCCATGTTCTCTGCAGCACCATTCACAGCCAAGATATGAAATCAACCAAAGTGTTTATCAACGGATGAATGGGTAAAGAATCTGTGGTACATATTTGCACAATGAAATACTATGCAGCCCTAATAAAGAAGAAAATTCTGTCATTTGCAACAATGTGGATGGAATTGGAGAACATTGGGCTAAGTGAAATAAGCCAGGCACAGAAAGACAAATACTACCTGTATTCATTTATATGTGGAATCTAAGACAGTCAAACTCATAGAAGCAGAATAGAATGGTGGTTACAGAAGCCTGGAGGGTGGAGGCAATGGGGAGATAATGGTCAAAGGGTACCAAAGCTTGGTTAGAAAGGAGGTCTACGGTGGGTTTCTTTTTGAGGTATATCACATAGTGTGGTGAATATAGTAATGATAATGTATTGTACATTTCAAAATTGCTAAGATAATAAATTTCAACTGTTCTCCCTACAAAAAATGATAAATATCTGAAGTGATGGATATGTAAATTTGTTAGATTTAATTATTCCACATTGTATTCATGCTAATTTCACTTTATATCCGATAGATATATAATTATAAGTGGTCGATTTACAGTAAAGTTAAAGAAAATATTTACATTAGTCTACTTTGAATTAAGATGCTCTCTTTTTCATTTATACTTACTGCTTTTTAAATTTTAGGTGATCTTTTCTGTTTTAATGGTTTAAAAAGTATTTGTCATTCGTTTTATTCCCCATATCCTGGAAAGCATCCAAGTAGTACAATAGTAATTTACGTCCTTTCAAACTCTGTATGATCCAATTAAATTCCTGTGCCCTCTGAATCAAATAATTGTTATTTCATATTGTGACTGAAAGGTTTTCAAGTATCTCAAAAGAGGGAGGTAAGAAAACAAATGATAAAATTAAACAGTAGATTTTTTTTTTTTTAAGTGTGAAGGGAACCAGTTTTAGCATTAGTCTGTTGCACAACTTTTAGCATTTTGAACAGAAGTTTATGCCACCATGGGAAGTCTTTTATGTTCACAATGTTTCTTTTTCCTGACCACTCTCCACCTTTATGAAAACTTCAAAAATCCCTAACTATTACCAAATAAGCACATATTCTTCCCTGTGGCTGAGCCAGGGGCTAGAAAACGGATTTTGTGTTATGTGTTAGAACATTTTGACATTGTATGCAGTATAAGATTACTGCAGACATAACTGAGAAACTCTTTGGGAGGATAAAATGAGACGAGAATGAAGAAGGGATTATATTGTGTGCATGTATGCCTTTCTAAAAAAGCTTTCTTCTGAAAAGGAGTTCTTACAGTTGTACAAAGATAGAAGTGAATATACCTACATACTGGAGAAAACTTGAAGACTTTGGTTGACTGACATTGTAAACCCTCCACATGCAGACACAGGATGATGGACTGAGGAGCAAGGTATATCAGTGTACAGTGCTATCTCATTTATTAGCATTGTTAAGGAGTTGATGCCATAATAATGGAGGGTACCCTTGAACATCACTTGTATTTTTTTATTAGAACAAGTAAAAGAGAAACCCTTTAATTTGTTCAGTAAAGATTTATGAATGCTAATTATGAGCTATATTTTGGACTAGGTACTGTATTTTGTTACCTTCCCTATCAAACGGAATTTGATGTGGACTTAAACACATTCTTTAATAAATACTTACGCAGTTTTGTAGTCACTATGTTTATTTTTTTTTTTTTGAGGATAAGTTACTATAGTTTCAGGAAATATATTAGTGCTTTCAAGTTATTGAAATTGTGTACAAATATTTGACTATGCTCCAAATAGCCCTACAGCCTTCCATTTTATAATTCTTAAGACCTTTAATTTCTTATTGCTGTATTATGTATTTCTTCTTATTTGCTACTCACTTTGTATTAGTTTTAGTTCACTGTATCACTTATTTAACACTGACAATGAACTTCTCAGCATTGCTGATGGAAAGCAAAGCAATTTGCTTAATCATCAGTTTTTTGCTTTGTTTTTTAGGATTTCTTAAATAATATAATAAATGAGTCACCAAACATTTTATGCAAAAGCCCAGGTAGTAGGTATTTTAGACTTTGAGAGACCCAATAAGTTTCTCATCACATATTCTTTTTTTTTTTTAATAATAGATTAAAAATGATAAAACTATTCTTATCTTGCTGGTAGTATGAAAACAGGCTATGGCTCAGACAAGGCACACAGATAGTATTTTGTCTACCCCTAATTATAACATGCAATTGGCAACATTTTAGCTACCACTGACTATTAAGTTCACTGTGATTTCTTCTTATGTACCTCCAATGATAAAATATTGGGGAAAAAGTAGGTGAGAGATAGACATTAAAAAAACAACCAAATGAATTTTCAGTGACTAGCAAACAAAAGATTCATATATGAACAAACCAAATGCAGATACATTTCAGCTAACCTGTAATTTATTTCAAAAGGTTTTAATGGTAGCGAGTATGAAAGCTAGTTATATATTATTGGTGGTATCTATAAGGTAAAGTTTTTCATTTTCAGAATTATTTTATTCTAAGATATTAAAATGCTTATGATTCTATTACATAAAATAATTCTCCTTTGTGATGTTTTGTACAATGACTACGACATATAATTCTTTAAAATTTTCCTGTATTTTGGCATAATAAAGGTAATGATTCGCATATTTATTGTGAAAGCTGTAGACAAATTATTTCTCAGGGATGGCTACTTAAATTTTGTTTTGTTGTATCATTACATACTATCACAGAAATAAATATGATGCCCTATTTTGAAAATATGGATGTTCAAATGGATTAAACCACTTGAGCTCTTACCAGTTTTTTGCCAACAAGACGAATCTCCATAGAACTTAGAATGCTACATTTAACTGGCAACTTGCAGCCTTGGTCTGCATTGTAGAAGTTGGTTTATACATGATACAAAACTTTTACCGAGAGTAGAAACATGGGTACTTTCATTCTGAGCATCTCCCTCCATTTGCTAACCCTGAAAGACTTTTTCAATTATTAGTAAAAGACTTAAATGATGGTTATTTTGGTTTAATCATTATATTTTTCCTTAGCTCAGTTGCTAAACTTTACAATGCATATGAATCACCTCGGAGGCTTTATTAATATGTATATCCGCAAGTCCTCCTCCTATCCCACAGACACCAATTCAGTAGTAGTTCAAAATTTGCATTTTTAAAGTATCTATGCCAGTTTTCATGTAGATAATTCATAGCACTGCATTTTGAGAAACACACTCATAAACCATATCATACTTATATATCTGATTACTGAAACAAAATTAGACTCTTTTTACTCTAGACTCCATTTCTCTGCTGTAACACTTATGCCGGCAGATGAATCAAAGTGTGATCTTGAAGAAGGCAGAATCACATCTGGGTTTCCAAATTTCATCCCAATTTTCTTTCAATGTACCAGCCTGCATTTTCCAGCATGTGGCATCCCCTGATTTGTAAACTTCTTGTAGAAATGGAGCCTGATTTATTCATCTCTGTGTCTGTTCCTGATGTTTCCTGTTTCACGTATAGCAGAAACTCAATAAATACGGTAAAGTTCTTGAAAGCACCATTTATTGGAGCACTACTTGAAACAGTAGATATGTGGTAGAGAGGGTGGGAATTTACACCTTCCAAAGTCATCAGGATTCAATACCATTTGACTTTCTGCCATCACCACCACATAGCTGCCACTCCGTGTTAGTACCCAGTTCAGTGGTATTGGAATAAGTTTGCCAAGAGAGGGGCAAAGTGAGAATTGCTTGGTGCTTTGATTTGAAGGTGATGTATAAGGGAATAAAGTGTTTACCATTGCAGCCCAGAGTTAGAATGATATGACTTTAAATTAAAGTCAGGGAAATTTCATGAGTATATTAGGGAAATGTTGTTCAGATAGGAAATACTCTATTCTTTTGATTGTGGTTTTAGAATCTCTCTAAGGATCTTAAGTAGAAGAAAAATAAACTTATTTTATTTCAAATGGCATAGGCATTCCTTGACTGAAAGCAGAAATCTGAGATTAGACTCTGCCAGTAGATACGTGTTCCTGCCTAAATTATTTATTCCAGATTCTTCGTCGTATTCCCAGAGATAGCACTATATTGCTGTTAGTGTTCTTTGAAGGGTAGACTGAGCAATGCATATAAAATCACTATGCATTTGTGTATTGTTGATGAAGAAGCTAGCCACTTCTTCTCAATATAATATCTCCTTTAGTTCGATCATTTACTTGAAGAGAAGCAAAGAGTTGATTATGGTCAGTAAGAAAAATATGATTCATAATGCTAGTGACTGTCTATTATCAGTAAGGTCCAGTTTCACCGCTCCTTTCTCAATAATCACTTTATTCAGCTGAAACATCTGTTGATCACCTATTATGTACCAGGGAAATCCTAGGCAATTTGATATAACAGTTATCAGAACAGTCAAAAATTACCATTCTTATGGAGTTTACATTCTCCATGTAGGGTATGAGGATATTGATAATATACAAATAAAAGAATAAAATATAGATTACACCAGATGGTAATAAACAAGATATAGAAAATAAAGCAGAGAAGAGGGGTAAGAAACTGGAGGTCCCAAATTTTAAATGGAGTGGACTCAGAGGACTCCCTGAGCAGGTGACCTTTGAGCAAATAAAGAAAAGAGAGAAAGGGTCATATGGAGATGCCTGGAGGAGTCCAGACACGGTATAGCAAGTCTTAAGGCCTGGAGGCACATGTATGCTTGGTGTTTTTGAAGATAGCAAAGAAACTAATGTGGCTCAAATGGAGTGCACAAAGGAGAGAAGAGGAGATTAACACTCTTCTCCAGATATGTCATGGAAGGTGTCACAGAGGAAGGATTGTGGTTTCTATACAACTTTCTGGCCATGATACAGACTTTGTATCTGATTTAGATGAGAAGCACTGAAAGGATTTGACAAAAAGTCTGATGACCTTATTTAACATTTTTAAAAGATTACTCTGGCTACTATTGAAAATGGATTATACAGACATAATGATGGAAGTATGGACCTCAGTTAGAAGACTCTTGCAATACTCTTGGTGAGAGGATGTTGGCTGGGACCTATGTGGTCGTTAAGAAGCTGGAGGAAAATTCAGATTCTGAATGTGTTTGAAGGTAGAGTCATGTGGTTTGGTGATGGTTTGGATTTAGAGTATGAAGGAAAAAAGGGCATTAATTTTTCTCAAAGATTCAGAAAATAGAATTGCCTTTTAAAATTGTAAACACTGTTGGAATGGCAGATTGGATTGGGAGGAGCGAAGATCAAGACATTGTTTGCTTGTGGTTCTGATAGGGAGATGATACATACCATAATTCTATGTGAAGATGGCAATAACTGTTGGCTATACATCATATAACATTTAGAAATGAATATGGGTGATACAGAAGGCACTGATATTTTGTTCATAGTTTATTTGAACCACAATATAGTATCTTCTTGTCTTCCCTAAGCTGACACTGAGTGTCTAGTCATTTAGCTTTACATCAGGAGGCCTGTCTCAAATTTGACAATATATTATTGTCAAGCAATATATTATTTAAATTAGAATGGGACTATTACATTTATTTTGTCCAGCACACATATGTTTTAATGGTCGAATCCATAATGTGATAAAAATTGTTATAATTAGTGGATTTGATGTTTTTTCTTACTGTGTAGAGTCAATGTATAGATTTTTCATTTTCTTATGAGTGAGGCATAGACCTACACGTGTACAAGAATCAATATATGGTGTTCAATCTAATAGCATACAAATCTATCGAAATATTCAAAGGCCCCATTTGAAATAAATGGGGCCTTTGAATATTTCAGGGCTACTTTGTGTGTGTGTGTGTGTGTGTGTGTGTGTGCGTGTGTGTGTGTGTGTGTGTGTGTGTAAAATAAAATATATGTATACAAAAATGCCTATATATCCCTATATATGTGATATATTTGGACATGAGTATATATTGAAGTGGACATTTATTGTTTTGTTAAACCAGCATCAGCTCTCTTTTTGGAAATATCCCTTCTTACCTCTTCTACCACCCATAGCCGCTTTGAAGGCCACCATATGGTCCACTAGACAGAGCCATGGGTGGACAACTTCCTGTCACTGTCTAATCATGGTTCTTACCTGACAGTTTTTGTACTAATGTTAAGAAATAAAATATAGTATTTTCTAGAAATTTTTGCCCATAAGTTAAAAATGAGGGAACTAAAGACAGCAAAATTTTTATCTTATAGCTCAAAGAAGCAGACAAAAACAGAGAAACAAACACTAAGATAACCAAAAACAGAAGGAAAGAAATAAAAAAGATTAAAAACAAAAAAGCAGACATGTAGGGTAGAAGAAAAAAATATTGGACAGTTCTGATAGTATTGGAATTTCTGGTTTTTAGTGTTCAGTCTCCTATCTTTGGATTCAAGACCCCAATACCTCATTTAAATGATATTTGGAATAAAAATAATTCTAATCAATGTATGACTATATACTTGTACAGACTAAAATGAGAATATACATTTTATTTCTGAGAGGAAATGCATAATTTATTCAACATTCTTCAGATTATCTGTGTTGGCAATATTTTTTCTTAGATTAAAATGGAAGGATAATTTTACTTCATTTGTTATCTTGCTTGTGCTGTGTTCTAAGACTTGGTTGTAATGCTTGGCATTGATTAGAGCAGAAAAGCTTTGGAGGAAGAAAAATGGGCAGTAGCAAATTCTACTGTTATACCCAACATCTCCACATTATTTCATCTAAGTTTAAAATGAAACAAAATATTCTCAATATTTGTTGAGGATTTAATGTGTGTCAGGCATCATACAAAATACTTATTCTGTTTTATATCACTTTCTTGTCAACAATCTCTGCAGTATTATTCCTATTTTATAAAAGGAGGAAACTGAAATTTAATTAGGCTTCCTCCCCGCAGTCTCACAATTGTTGACTGGAAAGAAGATGCAGGACTCCAATAACTACTACAATATACTCTATCTTAGGCACAGAAATACCCAGGAAATGTTGCTGCATGAATATACTATTGGCTGTTAATCTAGCCCCAAAGCACTATTTTTAGTTACAGTTG
This sequence comes from Sapajus apella, assembly GCF_009761245.1. Taxonomy (NCBI): domain Eukaryota; kingdom Metazoa; phylum Chordata; class Mammalia; order Primates; family Cebidae; genus Sapajus; species Sapajus apella. The sequence continues at coordinate 5,141,919 of NW_022436982.1, forward strand.
TTCTCCCTCCACTCCAGGAAGATGAAAATTAATGTAGGCTGCCAAAACATCAGATTTCACATTCATCTTAATAATTTATTCCAATATTTGACAATCCAGTACATCCAATATTTAATGAGTTTGGGTTTCATGGTGTTTCTATATATTCCTAATTCCCCAAAGAGTATATTTTACTCTTCACATATATAGTGGAAATGAAAAAGATTTGGTTGCCTTGGTCTAAATAACATTTTTTATATCAATATGACTTTTTAAAAATGATACCATCTACTATCCCTAAATGAATAAAATAAGTTTCTTAATTTTCCAGTGGTTCTAGTTTCCCAGTTCTGTGATTATGGAAATAACTTCCTCTGAATTCTTTCCAGGTTTTTATAGATCCTGTCAGTTTGGGAATTCAGAAGGCTTCAGTTTCAAGACAGCCACATAATTTACACTGTTCAGCAGGAATTCAGCTCCCAGTGAACTTAGCATCACGTTCAGCTCAGCTCAAGGTGTCTCAAGCTGATTTTTGACACTAGAAATTAAAATCCTCAGAGATTCCAGGTGTGGTTAACCCAATTACCTTCTGGCCTAGACTAAACTGTAATGTCCATCCATAGGCAAAAATGGGATCTTACAATGCTATTTTATGTATATATAGAGAGACATATACTTAGATACCAATTTCTTTTCATTTGAGCTTTGATTTGGTCACCAAATAATTAGAAATCATACATCACGGCAATACAGCAAAACTGTGCCATAACGTTATAAATAGTGTCTGGAAAATTAAATTGCATGAAGTACAGGTCCCTATTATTACCAAATTAAAGAAAACGAATATTTTAAAACACTTTATGCTTTCAAAACCATAAATATAATGAACTTATAACATACACACAGATCAGTACAGACTTGTCTGGTAAACTGAAAGCATCCCTAAGGATTATGAAGCAATTACTCCTGAAGCCTAGTCTTTTTTCCACAAAGATAAGAAATTTAGCCTGTGTTGACTTAAAAAATGAACTCATGCAGGACAGAAGCCATTCTCCAATTGCATATAATATAGACAAATGCCCCTTATTGCTGTGTGTATTACATGGCTTTGCCTACTTTAGCCATAGTCTTGTTAGGTGAGTTGTCCTAGAATTTTTGTTTATATTTGTAATTTTTTTCTCATCAATATACCTGAGTTATAAGAAGATTGGTAACTTCTTCTAATAAATTATTCATATAAATTACAGAACTCCTAATCAGAAAAAATAGAGCAAGGTGACTTAAGTAAAAGTTTCAATGTTAGCATAGTTTTTTACATTTATAAACACTAGCTGAAATGACACTATATCACTGTGGTTATTTCCTTCTAACAAAATATAAATTGCCACTAAACCGTTACCCACTTTGTCAGACTAATTCAAGCCATCTGCCATGAGTCTACCAGATATTTTTATATTCTGAGTTAATGAGAACTGATAGACCATTTCATTCCTTTTCTCCTCAAAACTTGAGAGTAATAAATATCAATTTGAGATAAGACATTTTTTTTAATGATGTAGACTTTCTTGAACTGCAACTAGGAAATACCAATATTCTGTTCTTTGGCTTATTTAGAGCTCAGCATTTTTATGACTTAACGTCAATATCTTATATAACTGATGCTATCCTATCAGGGTTTTGAAATGATTTTCTCTACAGATAACATGTGGGAAATTCAGTTTGATGGTGCCTTTTTGTCACCAAGTGTAGTTTAAATTTAAGTCTAGTAAGAAGTGACTAAAAACATACACAATTTTCATTGCTTAGGGTTGAGAATCAGTTACTGTGCAATGTTGAGTGTGGTTACAATTTTATATGGTGGGCTTATATGCTTATCTCTATCAGTTGCATGGCCTTTTCATGTAGAGATCTTAGATCCAATTTTCTCCAAATCATGGTATGAAATTGAATAGACTAAATCTTTATTGCTTCTGATATGGTTTGGGAATTCACATTTATATTAGGCATAAAGACAAATGTATAGCTGAGGTTGCTGTCTAGGGTTCTAAGTTGTAACTTTATATTTAAAGGAAAAATAGCTGAGGTATGCTTGAAGGAATTAGATGGGCCACTTGCTTATTATAAACTGAGAAAGCAGCCCCCTGACCTTTAATAATGTCTCAGTTCTACTCTTATTAAGGCACTACATATTTATCCTCTGATAAGTGCATTTGGACTGGTCAAAGGAGAATCACAGCCTACAAGTAGGTACTGGGAGAAAATAGAATTAATTCCTTGTGTGAATTAATTAACAATAAGAATCTGGAAGAAAGAGAACTGAAAAATTAAGTTAACTCAGGCAGAGACCAATGAAAATCAATCACCTAAGATGTTCCATAATGATATGGCGAATACCAAAGACTTAGTTATTTAAGTAATTATATATGATCAGGAAACTGAAATTCAGTCATTTTTAATTTCATATGCTTGTTTCTGACCATGAATTATTAACAAATACATTATAAATACTTCAGAAATTTCTGAGATGCTTCCTATCTTTAGATTATCAATTTGTGTAATTCCATAGGACACTGGAGTTTCCAGGGTGACAATGCTAGCCAATCTAAGCAAAGGCCTAATCTTAAGTTACTTAAGCTGATGAAAAAGTATTAAAGCCAAGGAATATAGAATATTGAGACCCATTATAATTCTGTATAATGAAACCATAAGTTGTGTATGAGCCTCAGTGGGTTGGATGTTGTAGATAATTTTGCATAACATGGCTGTTTCTACTTCTGCATGTCAAAGCATTGCCATTTCATAACCTTATGTCATAGAGCAAGTGGCACTAGGCACTTGCAAGTGCTATGCCTTATAGCAGAAATTTTAAGGTCAGTAGCCTTCTTTTCTAATAGTAAAAGTTTAGGTTATGCCATAGTCATTCTGTAAGTTCTCCATTACTCTTGAATTTATATTGCATTAAACATCTGAGTCAGTACCTGAGGTTCAGAGGTCAGCATAAATTTCAGCCTTAAAATAGAAATTAAGTTGGAGTCAAATGTACTAATTAGGAGCATTATCTTTCTATTGACTTAGAGGCTATAGATTATGGGGTTTTTTTCTATGTTTTCCTAAGAATTTTCTTTCTCTTTTGCGTAAATCACGCCAGTAGCTGATAAATAAGCATCTTAGACCAACCTCAGGCAACCTCAAGCCTTTATCTTGCACCTTGGTTCGATTCTTTTCTTCAGTACTTTTTCAGAAGTTAAGGAAGCCATACTATGTGCATCTTATTGCCTTTACAATTGTCCTTTCAGTTGATAGCTTCTATAGGTTTACAGTTGAGTAACGTAAGGCCGAGATATTTCAAATGACTCACTGAAGTTACCAAGTCATTTACAGCAAAGCCATCAGTACAGCCCAAGAAATTCTGACTTGTCCATTGAAAGAGAATACCAATCCTGGCTCCATTATTCACTATGTTCATGACAATGGAAATGTCTTTTAATTTTGAGTCAGGATTTTCTCATCTTTAAAATAGAGATAATACTATCTAAGAACTTTGCAAGTAGAAGGCTGGATAAGAGATAATACAAATACAGTACCAGGCACATAGCAGATATTCAATAAAAATAATTATTTTTCCTTTCATTGATGTTACTATGACCATATTATATCTGCTGTAGAATTCTGACATCTGTGTCCATTTCCAATGCCTGGAATAGCTTAATGCTCTGAAATGAAGGTCAAGTTTTATGGATTCATTGTATATATTTTTGTTTTACCTTACCATGAGGCTTTCAAATACTATCTTATAACCCATTACTTTAAAAACAACTTAATACTGTTTGCATAAGCAATCAAAAAGAAAACTTATAAAAACTAACCCTTAACTTCCTCCCCCACAGCACACACATTTTAACATATTTTTGTTTCTATTTATATCTTGTCGTACTGCCTATATCTTGAAAAGTTGTTGTAATTACTATTTTTTATCAGTTCATTATTTAATCTTTCTACTTAGGATAAGAGTATTTTACACACCACAGTTGGTGTGTTATAATATTCTATGTTTCTTGCATACTTATATTACCAGCGAGTTTTGTACCTTCAGGTAATTTTGCTCATTAATATTTGTTTCTTTCTGATTGAAGTACTCCTTTTAACATTTCTTGTAGGACAGGTCTCATGTTGATGAAATCCCTCAGCTTTTGTTTGTCTGGAAAAGTGTTTGTTTAACCTTTATGTTTGAAGGATTTTTTTTTCTCGATACACTATTCTAAGGTAAAAGTGATTTTCTCCCAGCATTTTAAATATGGCATGACCTTGGTCTGTTCTCATACTGCTAATAAAGATATCTGAGACAAGGTAATTTATAAAGGAAAGAGATTTAATTGACTCACAGTTCCACATGGCTGGGGAGGCCTCACAATTACGGTGAAAAGCAAAAAGAAAGCAAGACACATCTTACATGGCAGCAGGCAAGAGAGAGCTTTTGCAAGGGAACTCCCATATATAAAATCATCAGATCTCATGAGACTTATTCACTACTATGAGAACAGTATGGCAAAACTGTCCCCATGATTCAGTTATCTCCACCTGGCCCTGCCCAAATCTCATCTTGAATTGCAGTTCTCATAATCAAATGTTGTGGGAGGGACCTGGTGGAAGATAATGAATCACGGAGTCAGGTTTTTCTTGTGCTGTTTTCATGATAGCAATAAGTCTAACACGCCCCATGGCCTCTACTACCATAGGCCCACAGAGAGTAATACCAAATTGCCACCAACGTTTCCTTAAGGCCCAAGGGCTCTGAAGTCAGCTTGTGCTTAATGGTGCCTGGTTTGGGACTCATTGCCTTCTGGCAATGGGCAGATCCAGAAAATGCCATTCAAGAGTCAAGTCCTAGAATCTAGGACTACAAGAGCCTGCCTGCTTAGTGCTGTATGCCACTGTGGCCAAGGTGATACCTGAAGCCAGCAAGTCTCAGAGCTCAGCCAAGGCCCTTGACATAGTACCTGGGTATTGCTGTTGATTATTCAAGGCCCAAGTGCTCTTCACTTAGCAGATGATGAATGCTGCCAGGACTGGGCTTTTCCCTTTAAGGCAGTGAGTTCCCTTCTTGCCCAGGGTGTGCCTAGAAATATCGTCCAGGAACTAGGGCCTGGAACAGGAGTCTCATGACTCTGACCAGCTCTGTATCCTGCTATGGCTGAGCTGGTATCCAAGATGCAAGACAATGCCCTTCCCCACTCTTCCCTTTCCTCTCCTCAAGGGGAAAGAATGGGTCTCTTTTGGAGCTGCAAGCTGTGCAGCCTGGGCTTTGGGAAGGGGTGTTGCCAGCATTTCCTTAACTGCTCTGGCTGGTGTCTCAATAGGTTGCATGTCCCCCTAGTCCACTGTCTCTGGGCCCAGTTCAGCACTAGGACTCATGTAAAAATTGCAGTCCTTGTCGCTTAGACTGCCTTCAGGTTTACTTAAAAACCTATAGTGCCTTAGCCTGTAGTGACAAGGATTGCAGGAACTCAAGTTCTGACTGCTGAGATTGGCAATTCCCTTTTGGCTAGGGCTGGTCTAAATGCTCTGTCTGGAGGAGCAGAAGATCAAACACCGCATGTTCTCACTCATAGGCAGGTGTTGAACGATAAGAGCACATGGACACAGGGAGGGGAAAACTACACACTGGGGTCAGTTGGGGGGAAATAGGGGAGGGACAGTGGGGGGTGGGAAGCTGGGGAGGGATAGCAGGGGGAGAAATGCCAGATGTAGGTGATGGGGAGGAAGGCAGCAAATCACACTGCCACGTGTGTTCCTATGCAACAAATTTGCATGTTCTTCACATGTACCCCAAAACCTAAAATGCAATAAAATAAATAAATGGGGAATAAATAAATAAATAAATAAATGCTCTGTCTGTGGGTGGATGTCAGCTGAGTTTGGTCTACTTTTCTTTTCTGCTCTAACAATACAGCCCCGAGTTCAATACCTCACAATTGCTGTGCTCTCCCTCCCCCAGGACACTGGAACCCTCTCCACACCTTGCAACTGCTGGGACGTGGAGGAGGGGCTGCATTAGCTTCATGATTTTTTTCTACCTCTTCATTCCCTCTTTCAGGGATAGGATGTTAAAACCAAGTACTGCCAGTGCTCACCTGATTTTGGTTCTGATGAAGGTGGTTTTCTTTTGTAGATGCTTGTTAATTTGGTGTCCTTGTCAGGGGGATCATTGGTGGAGCCTTGTATTCTACTATTTTGCTCCCTACTCCAAGGTTAGATTTTGAAATGCAAATGGAATGTCTTCCTTATTGTAGAAGCAGAGTCTTCACTAGGTTTCCAGGAGTCCAAACCCTCCAGTCGCATGTCTCTTCAGCCACTTCTTTTCAGTCTCTTTTGATCAGTCTTCTTTTCCCTGGCCTTCCTAACACTGATATGCCCTAGGCTTAGTACTAGGACTTCATCTCTTCTCTTTCCTATTGTACCCTTCTTTTCCCATTCTTCCCCTTCCTAACCTTCATTTTCCACCTACACTGACTTTCTTTGTGAACATATCTCGTTGTCAGAAATCCAAAGTACATGCTGATGACTCATAAACACATATTTCTAGCACAAACTATCTTCTGTGCTCTAGATTTCTAAATTTAACTGCCTACTTAAGTATCTAATAGACATCCTAAACTCATTACAAAGAAACATAATGTTTTACTATTCTAAAGGAAAGCAAAAACAGAAACAAAACTTTTGCTTTAGCTACTGTCTACTTCATCTCATTTAATGGCAACTCTACTCTTGGGGGCTCTATGTTAAAATCCTAAGAATCATTCCTGACTCTCCTCTCTTCCCTTCATACCCACATCAATTCATTAGCAAATCCTTCTAATTCTTCTTGGAAACCATAATCAAAAGGCTGTCACTTTTCAGGATCTCTACTATTGCTATTACCCTGGTCCAAGTTATCAGGACCAGGGTAATGAATTATTAGAGCCACTTACTGATTAGTCTTTCTGCTTCTATCTCTGCCTGTTTATAGCCTTTTCTCAAACAGCAGCCAAAGTCACCTTTTAAATTTCAAACCAGCTCAAAACCATCTAATGGTTTCTTATTTCTCTCAGCTCAAAATCCAAAGTAATAATGTGCTGTTACCTTTTAGACTTTGTTCTATTTATATTAATTTTCCTAGCCCTGCTTCAGTCCCTGTTACCAGCTCAGGAACCACTACCTGCCCCGGTCTCTACACTTGCTGTTACTCTTGCTTGGAATTTTTTTCTCAGGTATTAATCTTTCCTTTGAAGGCTTTACTCAAATGTTACCTTTTCAAAGAGGCATGTGCTGACCACTCTGTAAAATTATGTCCCATAAGACATCCAATATGCCTTAATCTGCTATCTGCTCTTTTTTTTTTTAACATAGTGCTGATCTTCTGTGTATAAATAATTTACTACAGTGCTATACTTATTATTATTTATCTATAACACCGGTAAAATTTGATCTCTACTAGGGCAAGTATTTTTGTCTTTAATGATTTAATCTTATGAATAAAATTTATATATAACTATTGATTGAATGAAGGAATGACTATGTTATATACTTGTGCTGTCACATTCTCTTTTATTTCTGACTTCTGCTAAGAATCACTATGTTCCCTTGAGAGCATGTGTCTACAAAAAACTATTATAACCCATAGGCATATGTCTTAATTGCACTCTGTTGTGGTTTGATAACAATAAAGAGCTGATTCCCATGTCAAATTTTTTCAGGATACCATTGGCTGTGTTAAAATTGCACTTTATACATCAAAATTAATACAAGTTGCAAGAAACATGAAGATAATTCTTTGTTTTAAAAATGAAACTAGTTCTAGAATCTGGAATATGAAGTTTAATACCTAAAATGGACTTCTGAGATCTAATTCATTCTCTGCATTTATATTGGAACACAGAGGTTAAAAGAACACTAGTTCATCAAAAGACATATTACATCCCATTAATATATACCAGGCTCTGTCATAGGCTTTGGAAGTACAAAAGTGAGTGCAACATTATTCCTACCTTTAAGAAGGTAAGGTAGCTTCTAATATTGTAAGCAAGATAGACAAGTAAACATTAATTTCATTATAGTGAGATTTTTACTTTAATAAGAAACATCTGAAGAAACCTTGCTTGCGATTTAGCCATGGAAAAGTCACTTGAGATCTACTGTGATTTTTCATCTCCTAGTTCATTGTAACAGGATAAAAGGGATCCAGGCTTTGTAACAAAATAAAAAGAGATGTAGCCCAGCCACTCCAGTATTTGAAAGGGAAATGTCTTAATAATCAATTTCTAGAACAAAACTTGGCATGTCTATTTTCTGTAAGCCTAAAAGATCTGTTTATTCAATTAATTATTTATCAATTTTATACTGATGCCTTTCTGTGATCTGTGGCTCTTCTGTTAAATGTTGCAAATTTTGTTCTAGTTTTATAACATTATTAGTGATTTCATTAGTCCATTATAAAGCTCAGATAAAAGTATGACTGAAAAGTCTACTTTGGGTTGTCAAATAATATAAACTTAAGAATCAAATCCAATGTTTAATTTGGTGTGCATGACTTCATTAATATATGTATATTATTTGTGTAAAACAAAGTAGTATGTACTGACTATTATGGTTTTGATAAAGTTTCCTTAAAGCTTCTTACTAAAACTTATTTGAAAATGATCAAGAAGTTGCATATATCTTCTCTGACTTCTCTCTCTCTCTTTCTCATTCTCTGCTAGAGGTTAAAGAGAAGAAATAGGTATTACACCATACATCTTACATTTTTAGTGATATTAAAAACACCTGTTCCCTTCCTGTCTATCAGAAATAAATCCTAACCTTGTCTGACAAGGCTATGTTCATGAGTTATAACATTTTTTTCTTAGCTATCTACAGTCAACTCAGACTAATGGTCAATCTTGTTGCCAAGGGGAATAAAAGGTGATAAAACATAACTGAATGATGTAGGCGGCAGAAAGTCAGGAATTCAAAAGTAATAACATGATCATCCCATGCACCTAGCTTCTCTCTCTAAAAGAAAAGGTGACTGAAATGTGGAGGAATGCCCCTGGTTTTATTTGGTTTTATTCTTCTCACATTTACTACCAGATATGATACAAGGTTTATTTCCTTCTGCTTTAGTTTTATCATTTTCTTCGGTCCCTGAGGAACTGGTTCTTGGCCTAGTGGTAGGATAGTTTGAATTCTCCAGCACTTACTTTTCCTTACAATATTGCTTCAGTTAAATTCTTTAGGCTCTACTTCATGCCATTTTTTTAAGTCTGTCAAAAAATAATTATCTGGGAACTGTGTTAGGTATAGGAACTCGGCAAAGTCCTCAACTTTGAGTGTGAAATTTGGGCCTCAAGGCAGATGACAAATAAGGCAAGTAGGACTCAACTCTAGGAATGCTCGCATAATAGAAGATTTTCTTTGTAAAGGCAGTTGGCACTACAGATACATTCTAGTTCCACAACTTGCAGACTGTATGGTCTTACGTGAAATACTCTCAATGCCTCATTTCTATTTTTCCAAAACAGGTGAAATCTTGAAGAACAATTATGACCATAAGCAGTTGTCACTTAGCTCTCAATATATGTCAGTTTCTCTATTCTTTAAGCAATGAGAGAACTCAATTTTATGAATCAGTAAGTGGATATTAGTTAAAAGAGTACCCCTACCTCTAGGTAAAAACAAAAACAATATACTCCATTTATTTTTCTTTTAAAATAATTCTGCTTTTAACTGTTGTTTAAAGAATTCTTCCTGACATTGAAAGCAGATCATCCTGGGGACTCCCCATTATTTTCATGATATTCATTAAACTCTTTCATGGGAGGCAATGTGGTCGTCTGAAAAACAAATAAACAAAATATGCTCCATGTCAAGATAGTTAGATGTTTAACCTTAACTCTACCATATGCTAAATGACATAAGTTAAGCAGATCAGTTGGTATGTCTATGTTCATTTGTTCATGCCTGAGATATGGGTAATAATACTACATATTTCACACAGTAATTGTGAGAATTAAGAGAATTAATATATAGCCAACACATGATGGCTACTCATTTTTATGCTGTTTTATCACCAGCCTTGCTTTATCTGGAAAAATAAATTCTCCACTGCCTGACAAAGTCGATGTACAGAATATAATAGATAAATATATGGAAGTCTTTGGAGAACAATCCACATCGAAGGAATAAGAATGTAAGAACAGAGCTACTAATTATCGTTGTGATTCTCTAACTATTTATTCATAGTTCTTTAAAGGTAAAGAGGCCTCAATTCTTATCCTGCTTCTCAACCTCTCTTATTCTTTTGTTCTAATCCCTGCTTTTCAGATTTTAGTCAGGGTTTTTTCAACCTCTTAATTTCTCAGGATATGAACATACAGCACAGTTTGAGAGGAGATGGCCTTTCAATCTCAACTTTTATGTCACGAAGCCTAAGGGACCAATCACCTTCCTCTGGGCAACTTTTGGAAAGATGCTAAAAGGAAATTTTCCTCTATCCCTAGATTATCTAAATCAATAGGTCTGTGGATGGAGCTTCTATAGGCACACAAGTGGGATAAAACTAGTCATTTAAATTGGCTTTGGGGGCTTTTTAGTTTTGCTTCAAAAATATCCTGTCTAGACAAATTTGTATTTAAACTTTCCCTATGCAGCCCTTATGAAGACATATTTAGGCCTGAGAATTACTCTGCCACATGGACATATTTATATTTACTTACAGTTTCTCTATTTCTTTTATATAGTTACTTCGTGTTTGATCAGGAGAGAGTAATAATTACTACTATTTTATCTGGAAATTTCGTAAAGATTAAAGATATTTTAAGGCATTACAAATCATAAAAGGAAGCTAAAGTGATTTTTAAGAGGTAGTATTAGAGTTCTCATTTATTGATTCAATTAACCAAATGTTATGCAGGAAAATGTATTGTTTTAACCCACTCCAGGTAAGCCTTTTTAAGTGCACATTTATAAATTTCCTTTTCTCGGAAAGCATAATGTAGTGGTAAAAATTAAACATTAATTACAAAACTTACAATGTGAAGGAAACATGATTCTGAATATTAATACTTATTGTCCTGTGATTTAAATATGTAGAAAACTGGAATGAATGTCTTCTTGTGCCCAGTTATATTCTGGACTTTGTTTTTCTTTTGAAAGTTTCTTGAAATAAAATGCTACTATTTGATTCCTTGAAAAGGAAGGGTTCAAGAGAGATTAGTAATCTCAGTTGATATTAATGTTCTGGTTACTTGGGTTTGAATAAAAATACTCAGATCATGCTTTTATGTAAATATTTCACTGTTCACTTTTTACTTATCTGAGGCAAATAAATTTTAAGTTAACTCTTGATTTTCTATCCTAAGAATTGATGTAATTAAATAAAACCTGAACTCTACCTGTTCATTATCAGAAGGAAATGCATGCCATTTCTACTCTATACCATTTTGATGCATAAAATGCCAGCTTAGCTCTAAAAGACAGATTATTTAGATTATTAAGATTTATGTAAGATTATTATCTTCTATTTTTTAAATTGGATATTCTAGATATAAACTAGTGGCTTAGCTGAGATACCAGTGTTGGTGAGAAGTAAAACTCCTGAAACTGCACAGGAAATACTTCCTTCTTCCTACTTGCTTCCTTCCTTGTCTTAGACCATCCCTTGTACATAGTTCATAGGAATGTATATTCCATCTATGTAAAACTAAGCTTTTCATCTTTTTCTCTAAACTACTAAACCTAGGGATTATACCAAAACTTAATCTTACTTACTTATCTGCTCTGTTTCCTTTATTGTCTTCTATTTTTAAAATTGTACATTCTTGATAGAAACTTTTAGCTCAGTTGAGCTACCAGTGTTGGTGAAAAGCGAAAGTCCTGAAAACTGCACAAATATTTCCTGTACAGTTTATGTGTGTTTGTATATGTACAGAGGGGATGTGTGTATACATACACGGGGTGTGTATACACATATTTAAAGGGATGTGTGTGTGTATATATATACGTACATGTGTGTATACATAGACGTGTATATACATACGTATTTTGAGGAAACAGAGTATATACATGTTTGTATACAAACACACACACATCATTTGCATCTTCAGCACCTGACAAAGTATCTGACACAAGTATATGCATAATGATCAAATCCAAGTACTTAGGATATCCATTACCTAGAACATTTGTCATTTCTTTGTTTTGGGAATATTTGAAACTTTTTCCTTCTAGCTATTTTGATCTATACAATACATTATTGTTAACTGTAATAACCTTACTGTGCTATCAAACACTAGAACTTATTTATTCTAACTATATATTTGTGCCTGTTAACCAACCACTATTTATCCCCTCTTCCCATACACACACTTCCCAGCCGCTGATAACTATCATTATACTAACTCCATGAGATCAAATTTTTTAGCTCACACATGTAAGAATATATGGTATTTGTCTTTCTGTGCCTGACGTATTTCACTTGCCATGATGACCTGCATTTGCATCCACGTTGCTGCAAATGTCAGGATTTCATTCTTTATAACATAATGATATTCCATTGCGTATGTGTACTTATATATATATGTGCCACATTTACTTTATTTATCCATTGATGTATACTTAGGTTGATTTCATATCTTGGCTATTATGAATAATGCCTCAGTAAACATGAGGGTTCAGGTATCCTTTGAATAGATTAATAATTTCCTTTCCTTTGGATGCACACCCAGCAGTGGAACTGCTTGAACACACGATAGGAAACACTTCCTTTCTTATCTTCAATATATTGGTCTTGAGCTGTGCTAATTAGGTAGCCATTAGCTATATATGACTACTTAATTAGATTAAAAACCCAATGCTAAATACTTACAGTGATATATAAAATAGTTCCAACATTGCAGAAAGTTCTGTTAGTCATTACTCTTCTCAAATATTATTATAAAATGTCTTATTGTGATGTGGAATCTCCTTGTAATACAAATTTCTCTTAAAGAGATTAAAAAATGGAAATTTCAGTTTCCCCTTTTCTATGTAATTGCCAGCACTAAACACTCTTAAACAAATGCATAACATTGTGTCTTACTTAGAGACAACATAGGCAAAATATTATTAACATGGGCAACGAAATACAGGAATTAGACCTTCAAGCATAAGTAGCATTTGAAGTATTGCGAAGATAAAGGATGAGAAGAAAATATTTCAAATGAGTAAACTTCTAGGATTAGGCCTGAGCATGGCCTGATGAATGTGTTGGTGAAACTCTTTAAGGGAAGTGAAGTGTGTACGTTTAGGATTAAAGTAAGATAAGATGTAAAGTTAAAAGGAGGATACAAAATAATAGAGGTAGAGAGAGATGATAAATGTATATGATATAAATATAATAAATGGATATACATGATAAAAAATGTGAAATATTAATAGCAACATCTGGTTCTTGGTATATGGGTGCTTACTATAAAATCCTTTAACTTTTCTCTATGCTTGATACTTTTATAGTAAAGTATTTTAAAATTTACATGTATACGATAATTTAGCTATGTACCAGTACCTTATAAAGAAAGAGAGAAGGAAATAGCCCGAATAACTATTTGTAGTGTGAAGAAAGTTGAGCATATTTATTATCCTTTATTTTTATAGTTTAAGAATATTTAAAAAGTAAATGCAAAAATGTTTTAACTAAATTTGATCTAAAAATAATGCATTTCTAATCTAAGCGTACAAGTGGAAACATGTGGACATTTACTATCTGTATGAATTTGGACAAATTACTTAGTCTTAAATTCTCTAAACCTCAGTTTCCTTTTTAGTAAACTGTGATTAACAGTGGTACCAACTTTCTAAGGTTATCATGAGGATTAACTGATTTAATACAGGTAAAGTACACAGAATGTCTACCACCTGGTAAATATTGGCTAATTTTTTAGGAAATAGGCATTTAAAAAAATATTTTATAAATAGCTCCCACCATACCTTTATTGTGTTTATTTAGTAGGTTATACACTCTTTAATGTCTAAAACCAAATGACCTGTTTTTTTTTTGTTTGTTTGTTTTAAATAACTGTATTTTTTTTCCCTAAAGCTTGTCAAATATTTTGAAGAGCTTGGAAAAGAGAACCCAAAGTGGCAACAAACTTATTACAGGGATAGCAGTTCTCTTGGATGAAGTCAGAAGTAGTATTGATGTTGTTTTCCGTGGAGCACTCTTTGATCCTCTTAGTTTATAGAACAAAACAGACTTCTGTAGCTGTTAGCCAATTAGCACTCCCTGAGGAGTGAATTTGATCAGGAATGAGAACACTATATAGAAAAGCAAAGCACAGAGAAAAGAGGTGTCTCTTGAGGTTCAGTGGATGATTTTTGTGCTGTCATTGATTTCTTCACCTTGAACGATGGTTACAGTCTGTATAAATTCAGTCCAGAACTCTCCATGCAGTTGTTTATAGCTCCAACTTTCAGACTTTTCATTACAGGGGGTTCATTTTCTCTTTCCAGGCTACATTTAGCACTGAGATGATAAATAGCTCTTCGGGAGTTAGAGGAGGTTCTGAGATTACAAATTGTAGTTTAAGTACACATCCTATCTTCTCCTGAGTCCAAAAGGAAAGGATGTGGATGAGTCCTGCTTCATTTATTCCTTTTTAATAAACATGCAAAATACAATTATGGGCTATGTTTTATGGATTCCTTTACAAGTATTCCCTAGCTATGAAATCCTAAGCCACATATACCCCAAATATATGAATTGCCAGACTATGCAAGGGGCCGGGATTTGCCTGAGTCCTTATTTGGCTGCTTGGAACTAGAAATTCAGGGCCTATCAGCCAGGTTGGGAGAAAAAGGAAGCGAAAGACAAACCTATGTGCACTGTGGTGCTTGGTTCCATTCTTGACACAGATCAAACTCTTGCTGACAGTAGTATGGCAGTAAGATTGTATTACCATCTGGAGAATTGTGCCTACTCCAATTATTACACAACTTATCGTATATAGCTGGGTTTATGCAATTAGCAATGTTTGAATGCTTTTTAGCCAATAAATCCTACATGAGCATAATCTTTCTCTATCATTTACTGATTTCATGGCATTTGGTAATTTTATTTTATTTATTTATTTTGAGACAGTCTCACTCTCTCGCCCAGGCTGGAGTACAATTGCACGGTCTCAGCTCACTGCACCCTCTGCCTCCCGGGTTCAAGCAATTCTCCTGACTCAGCCTCCCAAGTAGCTGGGATTATAGGTGCCCACCACCACAACCAGCTAATTTTTATATTTTTAAAAGAGTTGGGGTTTATCATATTGGCCAGACTGGTCTCAAACTCCTGACCTCGTGATCCACCCACCTTGGTCTCCCATATTATATGTATATATATGTAATATATGTAATGATTATATAATATTATGCATTATAATAACCCAAATAATGAAGTTACATGGGAATAGAGGGATAGGAATAAATGGCAGTGATGCCATCATAGCTTACTGTAACCTCAGATTCCTAGGCTCCAGTGATTCTCCTGCCCCAGCCTCCCCAGTAGCTGGAACTGCAGTTGTGCACTGACATGCCTGTGCTGGGATTACAGGCGTGAGCAGCATTTGTGCCTGGCCAGCATTTGGTAATTTTAAAAACAGCTATGGTCCTTCCCCCATTCCTGTAGACTTTGTGATTAGTAATGATTGGTATGTAGTGAATATAAAATAATTTAATATTTTGTTGAAATTTAAATAAAGGTGCCTTGAGTGAATGAATAAATGATGAATGGATTAATAAATTCATATGAATTTTTTCAACATTTTATAGAGTTTGGACTGTTCTGATGACTCAGCAACCATTATTTTATATAAAAATATTTTTGGAGTACTGATCATAGAAGTGACTTTTGTAACATGCTTATAAGTTGGATCTGCTTGTTTATTTTTAGAAATTATTTTTTCCACATATAAATGAAATATGTGCCCACAACAAAAATAATTAAATAATATCAAAGTATTTTAAAGGGACAGTTATAGATATTTCTTATCACTCACAAATAAGCACAGATAAAAACATTTTGTGATAGTTCCGTAACTTTTTTCTATAACACACAGAGACACACAGAGATAATTTTTTTGTTTTGTTTTTAGAGGCAAGGTCTCTAAAAAAGAAAACAAAATTATTTCCGGAAAACGATCATAGTTTATTGTCTCTTGAGAACAATATGGTAGATAAAATAATTGGGAGAGAAATTGGCTGAGGTAAAAAAGACATAGATCAAAGGTGAGGTCTACATACATTATAATAACCCAAATAATGAAGTTACATGGGAATAGAGGGATAGGAATAAATGGCAGTGATGCCATCATAGCTCGCTGTAACCTCATACTCCTAGGCTCCAGTGATTCTCCTGCCTCAGCCTCCCCAGTAGCTGGAACTGCAGTTGTGCACTTACATGTCTGGCTAATTCTCCTGTGTTTTGTAGAAACAGAATCTTGTTATGTTGCTCAGGCTAGTCTTGAAAACCAGGCTTCAAGCGATCCTTGTGTCTTGGCCTTTCAAAGTACTGTTCTAATTATTTGCTGTCTGTTTTTGGGCAGGGAATGGTATTTTCTTGGGAGCTATGTTTCTAAATTAAAAGTATAATTAAAATGCTTTTAGTCAAAATCCTACACATATCAAGAATAGATTCACTAAAGTAGAATTTCTATGTACTTTTTTGCTCTAAGAATATTTGTTACTTTTGAGTCTGAATAGTGTGAAAATCTAATGGACTTATGCTGAAAATCTTACCACCAGCATTAAAGATTTAAAATGCAATTGTTAAAAACACAAAATTTAGCATTAAAACTACCCTATGAGGACCATTTATTTTATTATCTTTGAGATGTACACTATATTTACCCACACGGTTATTGCCACCACATAATTGCAGCTTTTAGAGTTGGTATATATTAAAAGTCTGAGCTGTAACATCCAAAATATCTTTTATGTTTCACTATGTCTAGATAACATGTATACTGTCTTCCAGGCCTTGAAAATTGCCTGGAAGCAGTAGCCATTTGTAAATAGTCACAGTAATTCTGTTTGTCACTATTCAGTATTATCAGTATTAGATAGAACTGGTCTGGTAGACTAAGTTCTGAATCCTGGGATTCATTGTACATGCGTGTGTGTGTGTATTTGTGTGTGTGTGTGTGTGTGTGTTTGTGTGTGTGTGTGTGTGTGTGTTTGTGTGTGTGTGTGTGTGTCTGAGAGACAGAGAGAGAGAAAGAGAGAAAGGAGAAAGGTAGGGACTTGGAGGAGAATATGAATTTAATTTCTTGTCTCTTGAATCATTTTTGCTTCCTGGCGATTCTATACTTACATCTATTTTTCCTCATCTTTTGTCCACACCTTCCTTTAATTTACTCCTATTCTTCTATTCTCATGAAACTTCATTAATTGAGTTATTATAATGTATCTAGACCTCAGCTCTGATCTACATCTTTGTTACCTCAGCCTTTCCCAATTATTCTCAGTGTAAGGAGAATGTTTTAAAACATACCAAGTTGGCTCTTGTACCTCAGTCTTTCCCAATTATTCTATCTACCTTAATGTTCTCAAGAGACAATAAACTATGATAATTTTCCAGAAATAATTTTGTTTTCTTCCTCCTGTCTTTTAATGTTGAGACTGTTTCTCTGTTTTCTCTCAGCACTATCCATACCCCTCAGTCTCATGGGTTTATTTCTCATTTTCAATCCAGTGATTTCAAAACCTGTACAACAAACCAACTCAGCAGACCTTGGTGACTTAAGGAGATTGCACAAACGTCTGGCAAACATGAGCAGTATATATAGGGTAATGGACACTTACAAATGCACTGGGTATTAGGTGGTGAAATCCATCAAGCTAAACCACAGATTTCTCCAATGATTGTGTTCTACCACTTTCTACCACAAAGTGATCTGAATGATCCCGTTGAACATTGTCCCGTATACCAGTCCCTGCTCTTTCCCTCTGCATGTTGTTAGTTTTGATCTCATCGTCCTATTACTGGTAATTAAGAGTTGAGTCTCTGAGATTTTGGCATCATCTTTGATTGAGGCTCCTTCCTTGGATATAGTTGCCGTGGCCAACCTCTCTCTCTCTCAGTCTCTCTTTCTCTCCAACTCAACACTCCTTTCCCCCTCTCTCTCCCTCTTCCTTTCTTCTCTCCTTCCCTCCTCTTCTCTCCTTTCTTATTGTTTGCAGTATATCTTGCAGCGGTTTAACCTGCCTGAGAGGTAAAGCCTAGGTGCATAATATGATGTGGGGACTCATTGTACTGTAAAGGAGGGGGGATGCTTATTGCTGGAGGGCTATATATCCTGTCAGAGCCAACTTGTTATGTTTTAAAATATTCTCCTTACACTGGTGAGGCTGTAGGCATTCTATAAAAAGTGTCAGCACCCCTTTTTTCAGCACCTCAGGGGATCTTTTTAGACTAAGTCTGCGGCCATCTGAAACTTGCTTTGCCATTATTGTATTACCCTTTGCTCCTATTGTCTGAATTCATATGTTGTCTTTTGCCTAGATCTTCTTTTTAAATATTTTGTTAATAGTTTGATTCATCATTACAGGGTCACCATGAGACATTGTCTCTGGCTTTTCCTCAGCTTTACATTCTGCCTGCTGAGGTCAATATCATTACAATGCTTACATATAGTTGCTGCTCCCAGAATCCAGTCCAGGATGACATTCATCCAGTTAACCATGCAGAGCATTCAGACAGAGTCTATGACATGAGCCTTAATGGATGGTCATCTTTTGGCTACTGTGATTGCATTGAACAAAGAAACAATTAGCAATGAAGGAGCATCATTATTAATTTAGACTTTGGAATCAGACAAACCTAGATCTGACCGCAAGATCTGCCATTAAAAGCAATATGACTTTGAAAAAGTTTAACTACTTTGAGTTTCAGTATAAAATGGACATGATAACAGCACCAACCTCATAGGCTTATGATAAGCATTCATGTGTTATAAGTAAATAATTTAGTGCATTGCCAAGAATATAAAAAGTTCTTAATAAATTATTCTTATCATCTTTATTTTAATGATCAGAGGAAATTCTAGGGCAAAGTGATCTATGAATGCATTTTTCCACTAAATGTTAAAATTAGGTAGATTTTATTTTCTCACCTCACCTCTTTTATGATGGTCTAGGTGTTGCCATATAAAGTGGTATAAACAAAACAACAAAACCATGAATACTTATTTCACGTTCTGAAAATGGAAGCCACTAAATTTGTATATATTCAAAATTTATATTCCACAGATTGGAAATACTGAGACATCCATAAGTTTGGACTTTATTACTGCCACCTGGAATTGTAAAGCCTCGCCTGTAAGAGATACACAATAATTAAACAAAAATCATAAAGTTTAAGAGAATCTAGGGAATGCTGAACTAAAAGGAGGAACATACCCATAAAGTAAAACATTAATGTTTACTTCAGGCAGATCATTTTCATTCTGTTTCTTCAAGGTAAATCCTCCTAATTCTGCCAAATTTCATGTGCATCCCTCTGTACTTTTTGAAATTTGGCATTGCATTGCATGGGGAGTTGTATGTAATTCCTGCGATCCTGCATTAATTTTCTGATATTTCCAAACGGAAATGTCTTCTTGTAGTCTTTGATATAAAAATTAAGTGGTGGTAAGATAACAGTACCTCCCAGGGTGTGCTTCTCATACACGGCGTCTTAGTGCAATGCTGATGATATCCAAAGAGGCTAAGTCATAGACTATTCTTCGTGGTCATCAACTGCCAGGCTTCTGAATATGCTGAGTCCAGACACTTGGGTTACAGAGACAAATGGAGCTAATTTAGGACACAAATTCCTGTGTTCCCACTTAGTCCTGCTTAGAATTACAGAATTCTGGATTCATAAGGGGTGTTAGCAGGCACCAAGTTTAGCATTTCATAAACTGTGTCCTAGAGTAATGTTATCATCCCAAGAGATGGCAATACAAAAAAGGAGAAAGAGATTATGTGTTTAAACTGGTTTGTTAAATGTTTTCTTTTTTTGTGGCTTTAAGAGTGTTTAATAGGCAAGAAAGAAAAGACAGTGTTTAATAGGCAAGAAAGAAAAGAGAAGGCAGAAGGAAGAGTCTCTCCCGTACAGAAACGGAAGGAGGTAGTGCTCCAAAGCCAAAATTCAATATGGCAACACCAGGCTGTTACTAGCAGTCACTGCATTTTCCACCATCATTTCTTTAAAGTAAACAAACAAAAGGGTTACTTAACAATGTCCTTTATGAAGGAGTATACATTATTTTTTCTAACTTGTTCTCTAATAAACAACATCTTAATATTCTTTGTGATGAAATATGAAGTATGAATAAAGCATTTATGCTGCAAACTGAAGTATGATGTTTTATTGAACTAGAAGCACATTTGCAATTAAGTTGCACACTGAACTAACCACTTTTTCATTTAACATCATTTTAACATAAAAGTGTGACTAATAGGTATTGAGACTTAAGGTATTTGGTATACATTTCTCAAAAATAAAGTGATCTATTTTCACTTTAGAAAATAGAAAATAGAAAATAGAAAGCAACTATTTTCTATTTGTATTTGTTGCCAGTGATCAAATTTGAGCTTTGAAGTAAAAATTAAAATTTTGAAAATTCTTTGTATGCCACTGTAGATGTGATATTTCCCCAATACTTTAAAATTATTCTGGTAAAATTGGTGGTAATCTTAACAAAAGTAATTTTTGGTATTTTGTGTATGTTAATAATTTGAAGATATGCATAATTTAGTGAACCAATATGTTCTAGATGACAAATGCATGATGACCAAGCAGTCATAGATAAAGGATTCATTTACAGTAAGAGATAGCTAGTGGATTTTAATGTAATAGTATGAAAAGTTATTTGATGTAGTTTCAAATTTTATATTGTAACTGATCTTTTTGAAACTGCTTCTCATAAAATGTTGCTAAGCTATCAAAGAAGTATTCTACAATAACTATAAAAGCCATAAAAATCTCTTTATTTTTTCCAAAAATGTATGTCTATATCAAACTAGATTTTCTTCATAGATTTCCACAAAAATAATATATCACACAGGTTGAATGCAGATTGAATATGGCTTTCTATTAAGTCAGGTTTTAAGGAAATTTACAAAAATATAGAACTGTCTTACTCTCCTCCCTAATTTTTTTGTTTTGGAACATATAATAATTTTTCATAAAAATGTGACATTGATGTTACTGTTTTATGGGTTTATTTTTATTTTTAAATTAGTGCTTTACTAATAATTAACCGATAATGACAATTGTTAAGATTTTTTTCTAGGCTTTCGTTTCTAATATGATAAACTAAAAGGGGAACATCATACACCAGGGCCTGTCAGAGGGTGGAGAGCTGGGGGAGAGATAACATTAGGAGAAATACCTAAGGTAAATGATGGGTTGATGGGTGCATCAAACCACCATGGCACGTGTATACCTATGTAACAAACCTGCTGGTTCTGCACATATTTCCCAGAACTTAAAATGTAATTTTAAAAAAATGAAGAAAATAAAAAAGAGACATAGAAAAAAAGAAAATGTATATACATAAATGAATTCTCTTCATATTAAAGAGTATATATACAGCCTGATTCCTAAATGTTTGAGCACTGATTTAAGGCAACTTTCTATCTCGTCATACCCATGCACCTTAATTCAAGTTCCCAGAAAAATATCTGATTAGTAATGATACTCAAAGAATAGCAAAGAATCTTAGTACTAATGATAAATGTTCAATTCAATCATGCCTCTCTTTTGCTTTGGACCAATAGTCTCAGACCAAAAATATGTACCCCAATATTTAACTTTTGTAGTGTGAGTACATTCCTCATTAGTATTCATCATGGCCAGTCATTGTTTATCCCATGACAAAGCTGGGAAAGTCATTTCTACACCCTGTAAACATTTGGAGAGTTATCCTATACCAATGCCAAACATTGTGCATATATTTCACCTACATCTTTTATTTCAATCCTTAAAAAAATAGTATGAAGGTAGTGATTTGAATCAGTTATTGGTAACTTATCACTGCATAACAAATCAACCCAAAACTTAATGGCCTAAAATGAGTATCATTTTATTTTCTTTTAATTCTGTGGGTGTCCACTTTGGTCTGAAGCTCAGCTCAGTGGCACTTCTGCTTATCTTTCCTGGGATATTCATGCAGATAAGACAGTCATCTGGCAGCTCCACTGAGTCTGGATGGTCCAAGATGACCACTTCTGTTTCTGACAGTTGGTGCCACCTGTCAGGGGGCCATGTGTTTTTAACTGGCCAGTGCAGTTTTCCTATGGTGGCAAAAGAGTTCTGAGAGGTCAAAAGCAGATATAAGTCCTCATAGGTTCTAGGTTCAGAAGTCACATTCCTCTACACTAGACAAACCTAAATTTAAGAGATGGAGAAACAGATTCTAGCTTTGAAAGATGAAAATGGAAAAATTTCATTACAAAGAGAGTATGTACAGAGATAGCTGGAATTATTGGAGCCATTTTGAAAGCTGTGTATCCCAGTGTCAGTAGATACATTTTATAGACGAAAAAACTAAGAATTAGAACAACTAGAAAGTAGTGAGTTCAAAATTTGAGCACTTGTCTTTGTGTTGCCAAAACACATATCCTTAAACCATGAAAATATTTAGGTAAATAGATATTGAATCCATGATTTTAACTCTAGGAGTAAGGTTAGATGGGTAAGATTAGATGAGGCCATATTTGTTTCTTTCCTGTACCAAATGGCCACAGACTGTCTATCTCTGCTGCCACCTACTGTATAGTCTCTATGCCCTGTAATATATCCCCACACTTCCCTGACAAATGTATTTGAGAATTGACAATAAAGACCCTTAGTGTCTTGAGAAAGACATTAATTATCACTTAAAAGTATATACAAATCTTGAGCATTAAGCAAATTGGCATGTAGGAGGGAGGGAGGAAGAAATTTCCCCTCACAGGAGTAGGTAAAGAAAAGAGCTTGGCCTCCTACTCAGATGGACTGTGTTCACATCACAGTTTTAAGCACTTACAAAATTGTCTAAAATATGATATGTAAATTAATCTCAATCTCAATTCTGTATGCATGAAATATACCTAATATACTGCATTTTCAGAAACTTTATAACTATTACATGGAATTATATATAGATAGATAGCTATCCTATATATGTAATACTACATTATAAGAACTCAGTAAAAATTATCTTTATTAACATAAATCCTTGTAGCAACCATATGCGTGTTTCATAGGATTTTTTGGAGGATAAATAATAAAATAAATGGAAAGTACGTCAATGAATATTAGATTCTTCACTCTCCCTCTTCTTTTTCTTCCTACTGCTAACATAAAATTAAAATAAAGGGTCTATAGCAAGATCCATAATTTTACTTTAAGTTCCAGGACACATGTGCAGAACATGCAGATTTGTTACGTAGGTATACATGTGCCTTGGTGGTTTGCCTATTGGACCTATTGACCCATTCTCTAAGTTCCCTTCCCTAATCCCCCGCCCCCTAACAGGCCCTGGTGTGTGTTGTTCCCCTCTCCATGTCCATATATTCTCATTATTCAACTCTCACTTATGAGTTAGAACACGTGGTGTTTGGTTTTCTGTTCTTGTGTTAGCTTGCTGAGGATGATGGCTTATAGCTACATCCATGTCCCTGCAAAGGACATGATCTCATTCCTTTTCATGGCTGCATGGTATTCCATGTTATATATATATATCAAATTTTCTTTATCCAGTTTATCATTAGTGGGCATTTGGGTTGTTTCCACGACTTTGCTATTGTAAATAGTGATATAATAAACATACATGTGCATGTGTCTCTATAGTAGAATGATTTATATTCCTTTGGGTATGTACGCAGTAATGGGATTGCTAGGTCAAATGGGATTTGCTAGGTCAAACTAGGTATTCCTAGTTTTAGATTTTTGAGGAATCACCATTCTGTATTCCACAATGGTTGAACTAATTGATATTCTCACCAATAATGTCAAAGAGTTCCTATTTCTCCACAGTCTCACTAGCATCTATTGTTTCTTGACTTTTTAATAGTCTCCATTCTGACTAGTATGAGATGGAATCTCATTGTGGTTTGCATTTGCATTTCTCTTATGAACAGTGACGTTGAGCATTTTTTCATGTGTTTGGCCATGTAAACGTCTTCTTTTGAGAAACGTCTATTCATATCCTTTTCCCTATACTTGTTTTAACAAGGAAATTTTAATATAAAGAATGGATTAAATATTTGTTAGAGAACTGAAAGAGGAAAAAGAGGCCTCTCAGGTTATACAGAGATAGCAGTTTCAGAAAGCAGCTCCACCCTTAGGGCTTGGGGAACAAAATGAAAAGATGGGGCACAGGGAGCTTGGAAAAGAGACCCTGTAGATCTCCATATCACACTTCTCAGAAGTGTTGCTACATAGCCGGTGTTCTTATCTCAGGAGCTCCTAGGAGAGGACTCAGGGAACTCAAACTCCTCAGGAAAGCATGCAAGCCACCTAGGGCTGGTATCTTTCTCAGGTCAGAATAAGCTGGTTGTGGAAGGACTTGAAAAATCTTTAGACAGAAATGACTGCCACTGACAGGGTGCAAGATGCTAAACACTACTGACAGCAAGAGAATAGGAAAGAATAAGCTCCTTTCTCCCTTTCTTCACCCCCTTGTCCTGTCTCCAGCCCTCTCCCAACCATTGCAGAATCTAAGAGGAAGCCAGCTGGCAATAGAAAGTGGTGTGCAGAGTCCCAAACCCAAAATCTCAAAGCAGATATAGAAACATAAATTTGGATTTAGGTCTTACATTTAAGTCTTTAATCCATCTTGAGTTAATTTTTGTATAAGGTTGGCCAGGTGTGGTGGGTTACACCTGTAATCCAAGCACTTTGGGAGGCCAAGGCAGGAGGATCACCTCAGGTTAGGAGTTGGAGACCAACCTGCCCAAGACAGTGAAGTCCTGTCTTTACTAAACATACACAAAATTAGCCAGGCGTGATGGTGGGCACCTGTAATCCCAGCTAATTGGGAGGCTGAGGCAGGAGAATCACTTAAACCTGGGAAGTGGAGCTTGCAGTGAGCCAAGATGGTGCCACTGCACGCCAGCCTGGGTGCAAGAGCAAAACTGCATCTCAAAACAAAAAAAATTTTTTAAGATGTAAGGAAGCAGTCCAGTTTCAGTTTTCTGCATATGGCTAGACAGTTTTCCCAACACCATTTATTAAATAGGGAATCCTTTCCCCATTGGTTGTTTTTGTCAGGTTTGTCAAAGATCAGATGATTGTAGATGTGTGGTGTTATTTCTGAGGCCTCTGTTCTGTTCCTTTGGTCTATATATCTGTTTTGGTACCAGTACCATGCTGTTTTGGTTACTGTAGTCTTGTAGCATAGTTTGAAATCAGGTACCATGATGCCTCCAGCTTGATCTTTTTACTTAGGATTGTCTTGGCTATATGGGCTCTTTTTTGATTCCATATGAAATTTAAAGTAGTTTTTTCTAATTCTGTGAAGAAATTCAATGGTAGCTTGATGGGGATAGCATTGAATCTATAAATTACTTCGGGCAGTATGGCCATTTTCATAATATTGATTCTTCCTATTCATAACCATGGAATGTTTTTCCATTTGTTTGTGTCCTCTCTTATTTCCTTGAGCAGTGGTTTGTAGTTCTCCTTGATGAGGTCCTTCACATCCCTTGTAAGTTGTATTCCTAGGTATTTAATTCTCTTTGTAGGAATTGTGAATGGGAGTTCACTCATGATTGGCTCTCTATTATTAGTATACAGGAATGCTTGTGACTTTTACACATTCATTTTGTATCCTGAGACTTTGCTGAAGTTGATTATCAGCTTTAGGAGATTATGGGCTCATATGATGGGGTTTTCTAAATATACAGTCGTGTCATTGGCAAACAGAGACAACTTGACTTCCTTTCTTCCTGTTTGAATACTCTTTATTTCTTTCTCCTGCCTGATTGCCCTGGCCAGAACTTCCAATACTCTATGGAATAGGAGTGGTGAGAGAGGGCATCCTTGTCTCGTACTGGTTTTCAAAGGGAATGCTTTCAGTTTTTGCCCATTTAGTATGATATTGGCTGCGAATTTGTCATAAATAGTTCTTGTTATTTTGAGATATGTTCTGTCAATACCTAGTTTATTGAGTGTTTTTAGCATGAAGGGCGTTGAATTTTATCAAAGGACTTTTCTGCCTCTATTGAGATAATTATGTTTTTGTCATTGGTTCTGTTTATGTGATGGATTATGTTTATTGATTTGGATATGTCGAACCAGCCTTGCATCCCCGGAATGAAGCTGACTTGATCGTGGTAGATAAGCTTTTTGATGCACTGCTGGATTCAGTTTGCCAGTATTTTATTAAGGATTTTCACATAGATGTTCATGAGGGATATTGGCCCGAAATTTTCTCTCATTTCCTTTTTGTGTTTCTGCCATGTTTTGGTATCAGGATTATGCTGGCCTCATAAAATAAGTGAGGGAGGGGTCCCTCTTTTTCTATTGGTACCAGCTCCTCTTTGTACCCCTGGTAGCATTTGGTTATGAATCCACCTGGTCCTGGGCTTTTTCTGGTTGGTGGGCTATTAATTACTGCCTCAATTTCAGAAGCTGTTATTGGTCTATTCAGGGATTCAACTTCTTCCTGGTTTAGTCTTGGGAGGGTATGTGTGTCCGGGAATATATTCATTTCTTCTAGATTTTCTAGTTTGTCTGCATAGAGGTGTTTATGGTATTCTCTAATGGTAGTTTTATTTCTGTTTGATCATTGGTGATATTGCTTTATCATTTTTTATTGTGTCTAATTGAATCTTCTTTCTTTTCTTCTTTATTAGTCTGGCTAACAGGCTATCTATTTCGTTAACCTTTTCAAAAATGCAGGTCCTGGATTCATTGATTTTTTTGAAGGAATTTTCATGTCTATCTCCTTCAGTTCTGCTCTAAGCTTAGTTATTTCTTGTCTTCTGCTAGCTTTTGAATTTGTTTGCTCTTGCTTCTCTGCTTCTTTTCATTGTGATGTTAGGGTGTCAATTTTAGATCTTTCTTGCGTTCTCCTGTGGTCATTTAGTGCTATAAATTTCCCTGTAAATGCTGATTTAGGTTTGGGGCTAAAAGACAATACTTACAAATTTCTTACTCAGCTTCTGTTGAAGGGGAAATAGGAGCAGCCTTCTTTGTTCAAAGTCTGTACCTGCAGTAAACTGATAAGAGGACTTGATATGTCAATATTACTTAATGGGCCCGATGGACTCTTTTGCAAATCAAATTTTTAGGAAGAGAGATCCACTTCTGCCATCTAGTACCACTGTAATTACTGTATTAGTAGAAATAGAAATTCAGGAAGGCACTAAGAGAGTGAAGCAACAGAATTTGTTTTAAAGCAACTAATTTAAAATTTATCACTATGACATGTCTCCTTGAGCATGAGATGTTTTATACAGTCAGGTTTCAGTGTTTTCAATACTGTGATTTGCATAACCAAGATTTATTTAATTATTTTATAGAGTATTCTATTGTAATGAAACCAAAATAGCTATTAGAAGGTATAGACCTAGGCTGATGAATAAATGTGATTTTGTTGTATTTTATGTGATTGCAGTGTAATTTCTTGCAATAAATTTGACATTTAAGTGGTGTGTGTATGTGAATGTACATATATGTATGTGTGTGTGAGAGGGAGGCATCTAAGAATATTGTCAGAAAATTGGCCAAATTTTGCAACAGAGCAAAGTACTTGGCAAACTTCTAAATGAGGCTTCAGCAAAATTGTCAAGACTAGAATATATAGGTATAGAGTAATACATTTTATACTAATGTGATTAATGTAAATAAATGTGTTTCAATATTGTATTATGGTTTTTATTCATTCAGCTTTTAGAAAGATATCCAAAAGCATCTCAAAAAAAGAGAAAAGCTGTATATTCAAATGACTTCTTTCTTTAACACACTAACTATAATTTGATTGCTCTCCTTCTTTCTCTCATCATCCGTATGCTATTTCTGATATTTAGTTTATTTATTTTGTAACAGGTTAAATGAAAATACCCATTTGATATGGAAGTTTTATTATACCCTAATTATTTTCTAATATTTTTTAAGAGTACACATTGATTTGTGAAAACACATATAAAATGCATTTCCTGAAAGTGCAAGCATTAGTGTCGTCAAGGATGGGTACATCAAATTGGACTGGAAGTGCACATTGTTTTTTAATAATTAGGGCAAAACCAGCAAGATTAAATATGATGTGGAATTTTAGATGAGCACTATTGAAAGAAGCTAGGTTTTTATGTTCCATGTTCCCAAGAGTTTCTGTTTCATTTCATCTAGGAAATCCACTGGAGATGGTTTCAAGATATAGGATCCTTATATGTGAGGTATCCGAAATGAAGTTGGAGCATCCATGTTGAAATTGCTTCATGTTGTGGTAAGAGGAAGTGATTCTTAATATTTGGCCCTTTAAGAATGGAATGAGAATTTCATACCATATATATACATATATATATGTGCATATTATACATATATTTATAAAGGAAATTTATATATATAATATGTATATTGTATTTAAATATATAGATATGTGTATATATGTGTGTGTGTGTGTGTGTGTGTGTGTGTGTGTGTGTGTATGGCTCTTCTTATTATAAACAGATAATGAATTAAAAAATACAGAGATTTATAACCCAGTATATATGTTTGAGATTCAACGAAAGCTCTTCATTATTTTGCAGTGATTATTTTCTGAAGTGGAGTAGGCACAATAACAGACTCAAATTTGCTTTAATTTCCTACTATGTGTATGTACATTATTTACCTTAGTCAATAAGTTATCATAACAGCCTCAAGAGGTAAGTATTCTTCTCCACAGAGTCAAGATGCAGAAACAGAAGTTCAGAGAAATTAAAACCTCATCCAAATTCATGAAACTAGCAAATGGCTCAAGAATGATTTGACTGTAAAATCTACTCTATCACTGCCATGCTGCCTCTAGGGTTTGTGATAGCTAATGGGACAAAAATTAACAGGTTGATGGCAAGATTTTTAAGTTTTAACCTATCATTTAGAAGAGTCATAATTGCCTTCCCTCCAATAGAAAAATCAAAGTGACAGAATTTCCTTTATGTTTGACTACTTTCGAAGAGCCATTTTCTAGTTGTCATTGTAAGTCATTGACTAGTTACATAGATTATGGTGTTTTAGAGAAATTCAAGGTTATTCAGGGTTACATAAATACAGACATAGCAAAATATATGATGTAATTTTCTTATTCATCTTTGCTATAAAATTAAAATCTATAGCCTTTCTCTATACAAATACCTCTGTTATGACAAATTACATGATTTAATGGAACTAGTATTAATCTTTTCCTTATGGTTAATCAGTACATTATGTTGAGAAAGTGACTTTAAAGATCGAATTTTTCTTTCCTGTTACTTGTGCCATGAAATTGTTGGAAGACTCCATTGAAATAAGAGATAACATATGCAAAGTACCTTCCATTCTATCTGGAACACAATAAATATTCAAAAATAAAACCCATATCTAAGACCTTATGATGCAAAAACATTTATAGTATAAGCCATCACTTTGTTATAGCACTGTTCATGAAGTTTTGTAATTTAAAAAATGTTTATCTGAAATATTCCCTCCATTCAACATTATGGAAATTCAAGCTCAAATATATAAATTTTTTTACACAGAAGACATCCATTTGAGGAAATTTCAGATTTCTGGTTGAAACCTTTAGAATTCCAGTACACGTTAGGAATATTAGTTTATAAATGACAGAACACAGGTTCTTTTGTTCTTGAGACTCGGAAGTACTATTGGAATTAGTTGCTTTAGCTAGCCTACCTGAAAAATGTCAAACACGTCTATCCTGGTGATCATAAACCACATGCGTATTCTGTGTCTGTGAGTCAGATTTGCTTGGGTTATTCAACAGTGATGTCTTGGAAGGCTGTAAAGCAGTCTCTCTGTGGTGGTCATGCCTGTAGTTTTGCTTCTGCATTGGTAATAGCACCATTTCTGTGGGAGCAGACACCAGGTCTGCTGCTGATTACAGTTTTACTTTCTATGTCATGAAATGGCAGGGGGCAGTGGGGGATGAAAAGTCAACTCTCAGTGTGAGAGTCAGAGAAGCAGTCTTCAGTTATCTCCAGGTTTCAATGTGTGTTTTCACTTTTTTGTAGGAAAAAGCCTATAAAATTAGTGAATGCATGGAAGATATTAGGCTAGAATCTCCAACATCAATAAGCACAGGGTTATTCCAAAGCACCAAGGGAAGGGAATCTGGTCAATTCTTTACTAAAACTCTTTTTGATTAGTTTCCATTCTGAGAATACCTGCATAAATGTCCATATCCCTCCTATGCTATATTACATTTCAATTCAACCATCTTAAAAAAAAAAAATTACAGAAGCTCCTAAGCAAACATTTCCAAATTCCCACTTGATGTGTAGCTTTGGATTGATTTTAAAAGTTTCTTAAAAATAGAATTCTCTCTGTGTAGGGGCACATTTCTCTCTGCTTTTTCTCTGTAATAACGCTATATTTGCTTCTGTTTTACCGACTTGGAGATAGTGATCAACTTACTTAACATCTTTTAGCCTCAGAATTCTCATTATAATGAGGTTCATAATGTTCAGATTGCTTACATTTTAAAGATTACAAAGCATATGTGTAAATTACCTACTGCTTAGAATATTGCTGGTGAGCTTACATATTAGCTATATATCTAGATCTACTGATAGGTTTGATAACATGCAAATCACCCAAATATCCATGAGGAACTTCACAGGATCTTCCAGAATAAGGACAAAATTGGTTCAGAAGATTGGTGTGACTCATGAGGCTGGTGGAGAGAAGGTGAAAGGAAGCCTCATCTTGATCAGAAGTACCTTATCAGAAAAATAAGCATTTTATTCATTTATTACCAGGCCAGAAGCAATAGCTCTTTACCTTAGGTTTGTTCATATCACCTGTATGACAATGTTCCTTTATCATGAGGCTTTTTTACATTTGCTTCTCTAGGCTAACAGTTCTCAAGATTCAAAGTGTTTACAACTACTTGGAAAGCATATTAAACACAGAGGATAGCAGATTCTATTTGGGGGATTCTGCTTCAGTAAGATGGGTTAAGTCCTAAGAATTTACATTTTAAACATGATTTTGTTCAAAGCCAGAGCAATTCTGATATACCCCACTAACTGCCATTTTTCCACCTTGAAGATTAAAGTTTTACAGTCTAATTTGGAAGTTTTGTTGATCAAATTGAACAATTTTATTATGTAACTCTTAAGAGAGATAGCTAAGAATGAGACAAGATTTAATAATAGTTCTCTACACTTACTAGTCAGTAGAGTAACTCTGTAAAGAATTTGAATTCATATACTTATAAAAAGTTGATAGAACAACTATGTAAAAATAAAACATCCTGGTCAAGTTAATAATAGGGTTTCTGATTTTACTAATGTTTATCAAAAACCTTTTAATAACCAGTTGCTTTCATATATATTAAAATATCAAATTCTCATTCCAGTTGTGTTTAATATTTTGTATCCTCATTTTACAGATAATTATGAACAGATTTATAGAAGGTACTGGCTTGTTAAGTTATGAGGTTGGAAAACGATAGGGCCAGTCTTGGTACCACAACAGCAGGAAACTGGCACAGCTGCTCCCTAATCCTAGGGTAATTTAATTTTCTAGTAATGAAAGGTTTTGTTTTATGGCAGCCACAAGTATAAGCACATATTGGATCAACCAGCCTATATTGTTTTGTTTAAGCTGCTGAACACTTAATTCATCTTTACCTGATGAGTTAGCCTTTGGAAAGCATCCATAGAGTAGGCCTATTTCATCTGCTTTGTCAAACTTCTCAGGAAAATATTTTCTGAAAAAAAATGTTTCAGGTATCTTCTGCACATTCTTGTTTTCTACAAGTGCGCTTATTGATTTTCACCAATCTTTTGACTGTATGTCATCTTTCATTTAAATCAACTATCAATGATTAAGCTTTGTTCAGTAGCTAGTCAATAACCTCTTTTAAAAACAAAAACATAGATAGATAGATAGATAGATAGATAGATAGATAGATAGATAGACAGATAGACAGACAGATAGACAGACAGATAGACAGACAGAGATATGTCCCGCCTCCTCTATACCTAGGTTCGGCATCATGTCTAAGTTCCGGCAATGTGATATTACCTAAAACAGTGTACACCATTCCTAGGCCATATCTTGAAGAATGAGAATGTCTGCTTCTCCTTCTTCCTTGACTAACTTGAAATTAGACATGGAGTGAGATGTCCTGGTGAGCTAGCTTGTATCACACAGATAAAGATAACTGTCTAGAAGTGGTAGAATAACAACATAGGAGTCTAGCTGAATGCCTTAATTTATAGAGCAAAACAGTCCAGGACTCCCTCTGTGCTGAATGTTATGTGAAAGATGAATAAGCGCTACTTGTTTAGCTATTGATATTAAGCCATTATACTGGGCAGAATATGTGTCCTAATGAAGTCATGTAGTCTTCCGTGAATGTGTTACTTATGAATGTTTAGCACACTATGACTCCTTAGGAAATTAATCTTAGCTTGACAAGATATACTGGGCTCTTAAATAAAGAATGCTACTGTGGTTGCCTAGATATTATACACATACACTGTAGAAGCATCTCATCTCGCATATCTTATTCCTTACACTGTTCTCCTCACCATCTTCTCCACTGATGCATCACCAGCTCTGTTATCCTTTTTTGTCCATGCATTACAGAGCAATACATACATTTGTTACTTTTTTTCAATTCGTTTTGCTATGGTGCTTATCCTTCATGCATGTGCAGTGTGAAGACAGCAAATAAAAGACAGTGGTAATAATAAATCCTGAGACGAACTTCAGAGTCCATGCACTTCTTAACAGCATTCAACATAAACTTTAAAAACCACATCAGACTATGCAAATAAAACAATAAGTGGATGTCTTAAAGCTTCTCCTTAGATAACAGCATCCAATCTAATCTATGTAATTCTTCATTGTCTCCTGCCCTTCCCTCAATCCCTCACCCAATCTATCCTCATTTTGCGTGCAAGATACATTTTTTTTTCATCTTTAGTATACCTCCTTGGATCTTTATTTTAGAGAAGATTTTAGATCTCTATTTAATTTCTGTAGTAGTCAAAGAATACTCTGATGTCTTATGGATGCAGTATTCTCCCGCTTCATAATGGAGTCTTCAGTTATCTTTAAGTGGCAATTCTGCAAAAAATGCTCCTTACTAAAATGATTGTTTTGACTATGACACTAGCATTCTGGGACCCAGCCTGAGATTGTGTCTTTACCTCATCCCTTAATATTACAGTTTGTGCATCTTCTGACTAGCAGAATGCAAGTTTATTATATGTCTTAACATATCTCATGGCTGGTTGCTTAGCACAATTGCTGTATTTTGTCATTCTGTCACTCCTTTGATGCATCTCCTATCCCTAAGCATACATGCTGGCACTTTCAACTTAATGTTCAACACACAGTATTTCACTTAATTCCCATAAACCTCTCAGATAAATATAATGACCACCTTTTTGTCACCAACTCAGCAAACATTTACTTAGCATTTCTTTTGTGTCACCTATTATTGTAGGCAAGGGAGACAGAAATATCAACAAGCCCCCCAGTTGCTCACTCTTTCACAGAGATGACCCATAAGATAAGTGTAAAAATATAACCACAAAACCAGAAAATCCGCCCAAAAAACTCTTTTAAATATGCAGTAATGGCATAAAACTTCAAAGAACAAGGAGCAAATAAGAAAAATGCTCAATTTTACTGGAGGGAGAGAAATGGCAAAGATTAGAAAATGTTTCCTGAGCATCCTACTTCAGCTGAAATTGGAAAGATAGGGAGACAGACTCAGACAGATACAACAAATTTTCTAAAATGTCACAGCTAGTTAGTGGCAAAGAAGGGACAGGGATTCGCACCCAGGTACTTCTGATGTCATGGCTCATACAGTCAACCATTCTAGCTGCAGAATTATTTGGTTTTTGGTGATTTCTGTAATCTAATGCCATTTACATGTTGGTACACCCACGTGGCACCCCCCTCACTCTCCGCGCTTCTGAGCACTTGCTCCTCAGTTATATGTCATCTCTACCACCAAGTTATAGTTTTATATAGCTTTGTAACTTGGTGTTGGAGATGATATATAAATTAAGTTTTCAAGGAAGCACCTTCCAAAGTTTCAGGTTTCCTGTACAGTCTTCCCTAAAAGTTGTTCAAATGATATTCCATTTGCGGTCTACCAATTCTGCTTTTCTACTTTTTCTTTCGCAGTAGCTCGTCTTTTACTTTACAATACAAAGACATGGTTCTTATTCTTGCCCTTACTTCCCAGAGTGTGCCGTCCTGGGGGATAAAAGCCTTGCTGAGGTTTCAAAAAGGGAAGAGTCGGGAATAAAATGAAGCTTCTATAGGGACAGTCCCAAGAGAGCAAAACAAGGGAGCTTAAGGAAGAAATAAAGGGGAACTCCTTATTTCTTTCAGGTGTTAAACTTATAACAATGCTACTGTCTTTATCTTCCTGTTGTTCATCACTTGATCAAGCTTTTCTTCATCCATCTTCACCTTCTTTTGGATTTCCTCTAAGAAGATGAAAAATTAAAATATCTATATACCAAAGTTTTAAGGAACATATACTTAAAGCACAAATAAAATATATAGTAACCCCAAAATTATCTTCTTAAAAATTACACACACAAAATTTGTTTTTGATGTTAACTTTAAAAAGGTATGAGAATGTACAAATAGTTCTTCAATACATATAATAGCTTTGAAAAGATATGTATTAAATGCATGAATAAGTGAGTGGTGGATTTATTCTAATGTAAAAAACAAAATCTCAAGATTTAAAGATCTTTCTTGAGAAGTGAGAACAATTGCACTATAATATGTATACTTATTTGTCTGGCTGCAAAATAGGCTTATCATACAGTATTATATAATTTGATTGCATAGTATCATTAGCATGTAAATGCCAAGGTGATACTCATGGTACTATCATTATATGCTGCCTCAAGCTTTAGCACAGGATCATCGAGAAAGGAATAGGGTATAGTTTGTTTCTTCTCAACTTTGAGGAATGATAGTAAAATTGTTATTGCAGCATAATTAAATATGCATATCTAGATACTAATAAATGCTTTGCTGTCCTAGAAATCAAGAGAAGTGTGAGGCCTCTCAGCCTTCTCTGGCACTGGTCACAGTCTCTAAGGTTTTCTGTAGCTTTCTGTAGCTAATAAATGACTACAGAACATTCCAGAGAACTTTATCATTTTATACCCCTTGCTGAAATGTCCATTACTGAGCCAGCTTATTTTATTTCAGCTGGTTTCCTTCCTTGCTTCACTTATCTCTCCCTCCTCTTCTCCCTTCTTTCCTTTCACTTTTTCTTTCTTTTTTGTAGAGAGAAAGAGTGTGATTAGGGTGAAGATATGAGTGTTCCTTTTAAGATATATTAGTCAATTTTCAGGCATTTAAAGCAGAAAGTGCATAAATAAAATTAATTGCATAACTCTGTAGACACATGCCAAAATCTTGATGTGTTCAGTCTCTGTAACTGGCATTGTATATTCAAAGTAAGTTCTGCAAACAGCAGGAGCACAGGCTGCATGAGAGCTGCCTATTAAATAGGGGCAATCTGCAGTAATGAAAGTCCTGTCAGCAATCCTTCATAGTTATGGGAGTCACTAGTTGGAGTTTCACAAAGCTACCTTCTCCATTTCTATTTCTTACACATACATACATACAAAGTTTTAGTGTTTGTTATACCTGATTTTATTAGCCACTGTAGTCTTATTGTCTTGACATGAACCAAATTCAAATAAATGTGTTTGTTAATATAATATTAGATTCTGTAACAAATAAACCTTAAGGTATATAATAGCTCAAGCACAATATAATTATAGTTCTTTGTCATTTAAAGTAAAAAAAAAAATGGAGTACATGAACAACTCTCATTCAAGTAGAGATTCTAAGACCATCTTCCCTCTTCTTAGCACAATGTGGCTTCCATGATCACCCGATTAGCTTTATAAGCTGGGAGAAGGGGAAAAGATATAAGGAAAACAAGTAGGCATTTTTGTAGGCCAGGCTGAGGAGTCGGGTACCATAATTTTACTCATTTTCCACTGGGTAGAAATCACCTGAAAGAGCAACAGAGACAGGGAATCATAGCCTACCTGCATGTCCAAGAGGAGAAGACATAGGCTTGGTGAACATCTAACTTGTCACTGCCCAGAAACATGTAAGGTCTGGGAACTGCAATAATCAATAATTGTATTCAGAAGAAGAGGACGACTAAAGTTGGAGGCTGATGCAAGGCAATGTAGAAATTATAAAATGTAATAGAGTGCTTTGTAATTATTTTTATAATTATATTGATCTTTTCGTGCAGAATTAAATATTAATTAGTTTTGTAAGTATTGACAAATTAAATATAGGCACAGACAATGCTGGGCCCCACTAATAAAGACAACTTAAGTCTCTCAAGATTTATTCTACTTTTTAATCTAGAATGGGTGATAGAGGACAACAGGTCTGAATAAAGGTGAACACCTCCTTTTGGCTCAGAAGGAATTCAGAAGGTGGAATAGAAATGCACTATAGTCATTCATTCATTCATCTCATGCACATTTATTAAGTACCTTTTTTTCTTTGTTTGTTTTTTGAGACAGAGTCTTGCTGTGTCTCCAGGTGCCAGGCTGGAGTACAGTGGTACAATCTTGGCTCACTGTAATCTCTGCCTCCTGGGTTCCAGCAACTCTTCTGCCTCAGCCTCCCAAGTAGCTGGAACTACAGGCGCGTGCCACTACGCCCAGTTAATTTTTGTATTTTTTAGTAGAGAAGGGGTTTCACCATGTTGGCCAGGATGGTCTCGATCTCTTGACCTCATCATCCGCCTGCCTCAGCCTCCCAAAGTGCTGGGATTACAGACGCGAGCCACCGTGCCCAGCCTAAGTACCTTCTATATTCCAGATACTGTGTTTACCTCGGAGATGGGTAAATTAATAAGATAGTGCCTCTGCTCTCAAGACCTTGCATCTAAGTGGAAGAAACAATCCTTTAAACCAATAAGTAATTATAGTATCATAATTATAATTCTATGAAAGTATAAAAGGTGTGATCACATCTTCCAGAGATATTTATTATATAGAGGAGATGCCATTTAATCTGGGTCTGGAAGAATGAGTATTTTTAGGTAGCAGAAAGAATTTTAGGGTAGCTTTAAACCCATGGTCAAGTATTTGAAAAAGTGTGACAGCTGAAGGATATGAAATAAAGTGGCATAAACAGAAATAGGAAGTTATTTTGCATGTCTGGGAAATTAAGGCTTTATAACAGGAGGTAGCGGTCTGGCGAAAACAGTTAGTGAGCAATGACTCCAACCTCAAGTGTAGATGGAATAGTACGTTTTGAGTGAGGTCCTAGTAGAGGAGTGAGTGTTCTCCTTCTTTGTCACTTCTTCACTGTTGTCAGCACTCTTAGTCTTAAGTGGCCTTCTAACTGCAGAACATAAGGCACTCCTCCTCATTCACCTCCACAGTCATTCTTGCACTATATATGTTCCCAGGGAGCTATAAAAGGGATACAGCTACACAGACAGAATTTGCAGAAATAAGGTAAGTGCAGGAAAGTAATAAAAGAAAGTAAAATTCATTAAATTGAAATATAAGTTGCCCTTGTATAAATATGACAGCGCATGTTGCCCTGCTATTGAACAGTGTCTATTTGTTCAATTTATGCATGAGAGGTCTTATTTCTTAACATTACATATTCCAGGAAAACACAGTAGACAAAAATAATAGATGTGAGAAATAGTATAATGTGTGTTTCAGTGTGGTCATATGTCACTTGAAGACAGGGATACATTATGAGAAATGCATTGTTAGATGATTTTATCATTGTGCAAACATCATAGAGTACGTTTACACAAATCTAGATGGCATAGTCTATACCTATATGGTATAGCCTATTGATCCTAGGCTACAAATCTGTACAGGATGTTACTGTACCAAATACTGTAGGCAGTTGTAATGAAATGGTAAGTATTTGTGTATGTAAACATAGAAAAAGATAATGCTTTGTGCCGAATTGACGATTATGTTGTCACCAAGAAATAGGAAATTTTGTCTCCATTATAATCTTATGGGACCACCATTATACATGTGGTCCATCATGGAATGAAAATGTCCTTATGAGCTGCATGACTATATATAGTATATACTGTAATACCCATAGTAAAATATAAAAGGAGAGAGATGAATTGAAGAAAGAAGTCTTAAGCAAAAAGGAAATAGAACTTAAAATATTTCAAAAATTCTAAGCCTATGCATATTGTTAAAAAGTGAAAAAGCATGTTCTGTAGAGAACACCAAGAATGTGATTGGACAATCACTTCATGAAGAGGTTACTCATGAATGTAGTTAGCCTTCTTAGCAGCAGTCAGGAATAAGAAATGGATGACTTTAGCAGAGATCCTGCCACTGGGCTAAAAGTAACAAAGATGGGACCGATGAAGAAAGGCTGTCAGACTTCTGAAATTCAATAGAATGGAACAATAGAGATATCTGGTTATCTGGCCGCAAATATGCCTTATCCTTTAACACAAGAACAGAAAACCACATTCTAACTATTCTCAATTGTAAATGGGAGCTAAATGATGAGAACCCATAAATACATAGAGGGGAACAACACATACTGGGATCTTTTAGAGGGTGGAAAGTGAGAGGAGGGAGAGGATCAGGAAACATAACTAGTTGGGTACTAGGCTTAATATTTGGGTGATGCAATAATCTGTACAACAAACCCCCATGACACAAATTTACCTCTGTAACAAACCTGGCTTTGCACACCTGAACTTAGAATAAAAGTGAAAAAAAAAAAAAAGAAAAAAGAAAAATGACCCAAACAGCAATTCAGAGATTAGCAGGTCGGCCACTGACGCCACAGGCCCAGAGCCCACAGACGCAAGGGCGCAAGACTGTCTTCTTCCAAGTTTCAGGGGATAGGACCACCTCCTTGGTTTCAGAGGATGAGGCTGCCCTTGCTCATTACCTTAGGGAAAAGCTGCCACCCTTGACTGAGTGGGTGGGACTCCTGCACCAATAGGCCTAGAAAGTGAGGCTGCAACCCTATTGGGACTGGAAAGCAGAGCATCCAGCCAAAGAGAATTATTCTCTGGAAACTTAAGGTCTAATGGAATTTGCCTTTCTAAGTATTGTCATCCCTTTCTTTATTCCATTTTCTCCCTCTTGGAACAGTAATGTCTAACTAACCTATGCCTGTCCTACCATTTTATTCTGGAAGCACATACCTTGTTGGGTTCATAGCAGGAGAAGAATTATGCGTTTCTTTGAATGTTGCCTCTCAAGTCTCACCTTACATGACATAGATGGTACTTAGATACACTTTCCACTTGAAGTTGATACTGGGATGGGTTAAGGCTTTTGAGACTATTGAGATGAGGTGAATGAATTTTGCATGCCAGAGGACATGAGTTTTGGGGGACCAGAGGGTAGATTATGGTCCCCCAAATCCATATGTTGAAGTTCTAGCACCCCAATGTAATTTTATTTAGAGACAGTGTCTTTAAGAAGGTAATTAAGATTAAATGAGATCAATAAAGCCAATACTGTTAATCCAATACTGCTGGTGCCCTACAAGAAGAAGAGACCCCAGGAGTATATGCATGCAGAGAAAAAGCCATGTGACAATACAGTGAGAAAGCAGTCATATGTAAGCCAGGAGAGGCCTCACCAGAAACCAATCCCGCTGTTCCCTTGATGTTGGACTTACAGCTTCCAGGACTACCAGAAAATAAATTTTTGTTTAAGCCACCCAGTTTGTGATATTTTGTTATACAAGCTCAAGCTGACTAATACAATTTGTTCAAATGTGACTGACCATGTATAATAATAATAATGTCAACAATATTTGCCATATGTCAGATAATATTTCAAGCCCCATATGTGCATTATTTCATTAATATCCTTGAAAACCTTTAATGCTAATTATTATTATCAAAATTTTACAAATTAAGAAAATCAGATCAACCAGGAAATGTACTGGTTTTCCAAGCAGTGGAGAACTCATCATTCTAATGTAGTTAGGTTGCACATGACTTTCCACAAACAGCTTAACTTTCTGGGCTTCAGTTTTATTGTCCTTTAAGTGATAATGTTATGTTTGCGTGCCCTCTTCAGGTGGTTATTTGCATGGTATAAATAAAATGATTTAAGCGAAACCATTGTATTCACCTGAGTCAGGAGTATCTTTAACATCACCACTACAATTTCTTGGTGACCTTCTGTTCCCACTCAGATCGTTGACTTTTCACAGAACTATGGTCACAAGACACCACAGCACCTTTTTCAAAGTATTTTTTCCTTCAACTTTTTATGTATAGGCTTTTGTTCTGATTACTAACTTAGAAAAAAGGGATGATCATAAGATTGCCTTGAATAACATTCTTTTCAGGTGGTGAAAAATTAGTTTCCTAATGACTACTTTGAGTTTGCACATGATGTTAATAATAGAAAATGATTTTGAAAATTTGTTTGTGAATAGTTAAGGGTGTTGACCTACAAAATAAATTTCCCTTTATATCTTAATATTATTTTAATCTTACTAATATTGAGTTCCTTGCTTTCCCCCTTTGCCATCTTTGTAGAACAAAATACTTATTTTCTCTAATATGACTCTATTTTAGTACCTTTTAATTAGCTACTAGAACATCGCTCTTTTTTATTGTTTCTCTAACAAAACAAAATGTAGCTGTCCCTTTTTTCTTATAAAAAAATAACGTCTTTGTATGTGTATTTTAGATTGAGCTTTATTTTATCAATATATCTTCTAACTAGGTCAGATATTTCATCAGAATGAATTATAAAATAATCAGATAAGCTTAACAGTGAGAAACACCTTTTAAAGAATATGACTATATTGCAGACTTTTTTTTAAAAAAAGAACATTATATATAATCCCCTTATGACTCAAGAACACATGTATTTATTAAACAACTTAGTTTAGTTACAGTTGTTTCTTTCCAAAGCAATATGTATAGAGTTCTCACCAAGCATATTTTGACTCCCAATCACTCCGTATATGAAAATATTTATAATTTAAATATTATGATTTTTATGCAGTTATAAAAATGGATTTCTAGTTTTTGCATGCATCAAGGTTCATTACATTGCTTAACTTTTGTATTGCTGCTTCCCTACTCTCCCAATCTCTTTGTCTATATCTTAACTATAGGACAGCCACAAAATGGAATCAGACAAAAAAATAAGTCATATAATAGAGGGTTGCATCGAGAGCCCTTTTTAGCATTGGATGATTTGACAATTCCATGTTTGAGATTACTAGTAAGAATTTTAAAGAAAAAGTGGCATACTGTTATTCCAGTTGAATGTGATTGCCTAATAACTGTAAGACTGTTAGGACATCTAAAAAAACACTTTATTATATATATCCTGTTAATCTCTTTCTTAATTGCAGAAAATGTCTCCCAGGAATTTGTAGGTGACAAGCATATCTTTTTTTTTTTTTGTTTTTTTGTG
Organism: Sapajus apella; assembly: GCF_009761245.1. Taxonomy (NCBI): domain Eukaryota; kingdom Metazoa; phylum Chordata; class Mammalia; order Primates; family Cebidae; genus Sapajus; species Sapajus apella. The sequence goes on from NW_022436982.1 coordinate 5,183,550, forward strand.
ACCAATCTTGAAAAAATATTTAAAAAAAAAACTAAAGACCAGCATTTATGAGTATCATTATCTTGATTTTGACATGGTTTCTTTTAAAGAAATTGATTATAAAACCATAGTATAATTTTTTTAGCAAAATCAAACAAGCATCAAACCTCAGGATATCAGAAAACAGAGAACATTGCAATTTAAATGGACAGCATTGTTATAATGATAGATTTATTCAGCAGACAATAGCTGTATTACCAAGACAATCTGAATTAATCTGAAATTGAATCACCCTTTATACAAAGTTGAGGAAATTGAAGCAATTTTAGATTAAGACATACAAATATCATGCTATAAACTTTAAATTGAATTCAAAATAAATGGAACTCTTTATTGTCTTACTTTCATTGTTTACTGTTTTAACTATTTCATCCCTTTTTTTCTGCAAAGCGCAAAGTTATAGATTTCTTAAATGTGTGAAACGGTACATTGATATACCAAATAGAAATATCTGGAATAAAAGATTTCTGAATTTTTTATAGATTGGAAGTATTTCCTTTTCTGTAATCAAGAAAGTTTCATTTTTATCATACTCAGCATGAAACTGTTTACAGCTTGTGACAGAATGGAAAAGACATAAGCCCTTGACATAAAAGTTATTAATGTACTTGTCAATCATAGTCAATTAAAGGAGATTCAGAAAAGTTGGCATTATCTGATGGACCCTCCTAACTCACATTAGTCATTTACAATCTCTTTCTAAAAGACTCATTAGCTCATCTATTTGCAGATGACTGCCACTATCTGGCCAGATTGCCTTTAAGGTCTATGTTGCTGAAGGATAATGTTCTCTTGAAAGATAGCCATGTTGATCAGCGTAAAGCAGTGTAACAGGAGTTGAAAGTCATGTGTGGGCAAATTAGATTCCAAAAGAAATAAAACAAATTTCAATACTCAACTTCAGCTATGTATTAAAAAGAGTTGGCATTTTCGGAGAGCTGAATCTATTTTTCCCCCGTCTTTACATTGGCCAGGAAGAAGTACTACACCCTTATCAGTCCTCACCCCTATACCTTATCTCCCTACCACAAAAAGATTCCTACATCCATGTCATCCTAAATATCAGAGAGCCTATTCAAAAGAAAATATGTTTATTTTAGAAATAGATCATTGCAATACAAATACACTTCCCATAATAATGTGTGCATATTTCAGGAGGTAAAGAAAGACAAAAGTTTTAACATGAAAGAATGGTGATTACACAATTGTTCTGAAATAATTATCCTTTACAAAGATTAATAACAAGGGTGATACCAGTCCAAAGTTTGACAGGCAATCGTTGAGCAGATATCCTTGAAGAAGTATTTTTTTGTGTAAGGTTGCAATGGCTTTTGGGCAAGTTTGTGGTTTTTGCAGAATCTTTTTTTGTTATTAAGCATACTATCTGGATAACTCTCTTTTCATGGCCTTCCCTGGCTCTATTTGTCAGGGTTTTGATTCTGACAACTTTCACACATAAAATCTTGGGTGCCTGACTGATGGTGGACCTACCCAATACTCCCATCAGATTTCTGTCTCATGTAATATACTCTATATTTTCTTTTCCTGCTACCATCTTACCAACATCTGAAAGATCAGGGAAAAAAAATTGTTAACATCAACTAATACATTTGGAAAATGGCTATAGTTAGGTTAATAATGAGTTCTTATGCAATTGGCAGACAATGAGGCTAGAAACTCAGGATTAAAGGGAATGTTTTCAAAGAGTTTGCAAAAGAATTTTTGTTTAAATTAAGGATTTTGGGGAACCCAGTGAAGCAAGGTGTTGATATGTTGAAAATTATATTTTAGGGAGATTCCTCTATGGAAAATAGATTTGGAAAGAGATAAACAGGCCAGGCACGGTGGCTCATGAATGTAATCCCAGCACTTTGCGAGGTGAAGGTGGGCAGATCACATAATGCCAGGAGTTCAAGACCAGCCTGGCTAACATGGCAAAGCCCTGTCAATACTAAAAATACAAAAATTAGCCAGGCGTGGTGGTGCATGTCTGTATTCCAAGCTACTAAGGAGGTGGAGGAACAAGAATCACTTGAACCACGGAGGCAGAGGTTGCAGTGAGTGGAAATCATGCCACTGCATTACAGCCTGGGTGACAGAGCAAGACTCCATCTCAAAATTAATAGTAATAAAATAAAATAAAAAGAGGTAACTAAAGACAAACTGGCAGTAGAATATTGTAATTATACATAAGCATAGTAATTAGAATCTAAACTAAAGCAATAGCAGAAAAAAATGAGAGTAATAAATTTGAGAAATATCTGGGTGGTAAATTGATACAACTTTGCAGTTAAATGTTGGACAGGAAGAAGGGGGGGGAGATTAGAATGAGTCCAGATTCTTGAATTAGACAGTGATAATATAGGAAGAAACACAGGCTTAGTTAGAGGAAGGTTACCTCTGAGGGATGTTAGACATCCCAGAGGAAACATTTTAGAACTCAGGAATTTCTTAATAGAGGTAAAGATTTAAAAGTGCCTATGCCATTGGATTTCTGTATGTATTAAATAAGGTGTCTTTAGCATGCTTAGTACAGTGTCTCAAGTGGAATAATTCTCAATAAATAGTATCTATGGTTCATGATGATGGACTGGAAGATGTGGATAGTTGGATTACTCTAAGATGGAAATTTGACTCCAATACTGAATCAGATGGACAAGGGATAGACAGAGAACGAATTTCAGTTATAATAAAGGAAGGTTAAAATAAGCAGCCCAGGAAACTATGCTATATCAAAAATTAAAGGAAAAAAAGACTGGTAGACTTAGGAGAAAAGAGTGAATGTTCACAAATAAATATGGAATGTGATGCAGTCTTGCTTCATGAAAATTAGTCATATTTCCAGGTTCCCCTCCACCACTGCCCTTTAAAGCAACTGTTTGATTTATATTTGCCTCATTTTTAAGTATTACCTCGACATAAATACATTTTGCATTTGAAGTCATTGAAAAATACTATACTTGAAAATCAGTTATATTCCAATCTTAGGTTTTTTCAGCCTAACCTCTTGGAGTCAAAAAATTGTAAAGGAATTTTATACGCTATAATGCCTCTCTGAAAAGAGATTTTTCTTCATTTTAGCATATGAAATATGTGGTAATTGACAAAACATGATGTAGTTAAGGACAAACCTGTAAAGTACAGCCCCAGATTATAGTAGTACACCTTTATTAGAAAGAACTCAGGCTATCTTCTCTCTTCCTGCAATGCAAAACTGTCTGAAGGCATTGAATAACTCAGTAGCAGACAAAATGGATTGTACCTGCCCAGATGGAGGCAGAAATGCTCATTGTGCTGTTGTAAAACAAGCTCCTAAGCAGCAAAGAGACACTGAGCTGTCTGTAGGGAAATGAAAAAGAACTGCAAATTAAGCATGCCATGGTTATTCACTCTTTCATATTAGTGTCTCCAACTCCGATAAATGCTGTTTAGGGTTTTCACATGCTCAAAACTGTCATTTAATCTAAAATGATGTTGTTACATATTTGAGAGTCATTTTGAAAACTTACTGAAAAGAATCTGACATCCATACCATGGAGTATATGTCTAGGGACATTGTCGCAGTTTATTTGCCACTGCAAGTTTAATCTAAATCAGCAAATATCTAATTTCTCATGAAAAATGAAATTTCAGGAGGTTTTTTCCTCTGCAGTATTATTAAATATTCTGAGTTCTGCCAGAAGAAGGAATGGCTCACGTGGAAAATATTTAATTGCCTGCATTCCTATGACAGGAGTGTTCTGAATTTAAACAACATGTAATGAAAAGCAGTAAAGTAATATTGCCAAGAAATATCTTCTTACAGGTGATTGACTAATCCCCAGAGGCTTCTGTGTAGAGTACATTAGCCTGGTTAAAGGGAACTGGGATAGCGGTCAGTCTTAAATCTGGACTGTGAAGCCTAATCCTAAATTTGCCATTGATTGATCACAGAAATTTATAATCCCTCCCTCTATTCTAATTTTATCTCCCTTCCTCCGTGTATCCTTCTCTTCCCTATATCAATAATTTCTAAAGAGTCTACTGTGTAATAGCATCATATTAGATACTGAGATACAAAGTTAAAAGATACTTCTGCCTTGAAAGAAGCTTAGAGAAAGAATTGGTAGGGTCAAATCATATGATTCAGGTCCCTCGCAGTTCTGATATCCTATCCTTTTCTCCTGTTTAAATTATTATCACATAGTCAATGTCATTCTTTGGTTCCTTGGAAATAATGAATCTTAAATGCAAGGTCATAACTGGCTTGCAAAAATCATTGATATATCCAATAAATATTTATTCAGCCCTATGGTATGCCAAGCATTGTGCTAGGAGAAACATTGTAAGAAACAGGTACCGTGTGAGATGGGAGCACAGAGGAGGACCACACAATCTTCTCTGAGGAATTCAAGCCAAGGTTTTGAGAGAGTGGAGGTCTAAGCCAAATCATGAAGGATGAGAAAAAGTATGGCAGGCAGAGGAAGCAGTACCCCTTGTGCATAAGAGGTAAGGGAAGAACACTCAAGGGAAAGAATAGTGTCTGCTTACAGGAATGCAGATTGTGTGGAATTGCCAATCGCTGGGCATTCCTGCAGCATAAACTGTGAAGATGGATAGAGCATGTATAGATGACGCAAAGAAGTGATGAATGGCCATTCAAAGGATTTGAGGCTTTATCCTGAAGACATGGAAGGATTTGGAGCAAGTCTGGCATGATCAGATTTGCATTTAGAACAACAAATTAAAAACAAACAATCTTCTCAGAAAGCTGTTGAGGAAATGAGGTGAAGATCAGACATCTATACATTAATTTTTTCCAAGCAAGATGACTTTCTATTTTAGGTATGAATCTTAGTCTCAATCTCAGGGGTATTAAAATTTACTTGTTATAGTTCATTTAATTTTTATTCTGAATTTATATTTCCACAGTCTATAAAAATAATGTAGGCCATTGGTGCAGTTTGTGCTCTCACTCAGCTTTGCAGGGTTGTGACATAATCCTTAGAACTTACGTGTGCCAGTGTGTCACAGGGGGAAAGAAATGTGGAGAGTTGTCCATGCAGACATTGAAAGATTTATGGTTTCCTTTGCATAGTCCTTCAAGATTAGTAATAAAGCTTACAGACTGGGACTATTTGCTGAGGCTCTGCAGTCTTCACAGCTTTTTGTCCATTTTCTGGGTAGCTGCCTTCCGAGAACTCTAGCTGCCTTCTCTGAGGATATGGAGCCCTTCTCCCAACCCTCTCTCTTCAGCCCAGTTGAAACTTCAACCTGATGCTTTTTCTTCTTTATTGTTTCTTCCAGTATGCTTTTTCTAATACTCTTTTATCCCTCCTACGCATTAGCAAACACTCTAATAATCCTAAGCATTTAGGCTTTTGAACAACAAAAGCCAGAAAGAACTGAACTCTACTTGGGGTGAGTCTCTAAGTAAACTCACTCTCTGCTGGGTCATGTATCTCCCCTCAGGGAATAAGTTGTGGGGCAGGCAACCCTTATGAAATGGCTAAAAGTCATGTGAGAAAAACACAGAGGAAGAAACACACAAACTAGTAAATGTGAGTATCTCAAAATGTTATCCAGCTTTGCCTGCTTTGGACACTATTTCCCCTCTGCATTTGTTGAATTTTAAATTGCTTTTGTTGAATTCCGTAGTTTACAGTCTTCACTTTCAGTTATTTCATGAACATTTTCTTTTGTGCAGTCCACTGCACTGACCAATTCACATGCCGTTTCAGTTTTCCAGTGTCTCTTGCTACCACCACAGGCTGCCTTCTGAAACCCCTGGCCAGGATTGCAGAAGCACACTTGAGCACACGTGCAGGGTCAGTTGCACTGCCTAGAACTCACTGCCCACTAAGGCTATTCTTAGATTTCTCATCAAGTAAGGGAATTGCACTATTTTATGTCGGAAGTGCACTAGTTGAAAAAAAAAAAAAAAAAGAATTCAGAATTCAGGACTCTTAAATTATTCCCCTGCTACCATTAGAAATCCTTTTTTCCTCCCCACTGTGTTTTTCATGTCCTGGCCAGAACAAAAGTCTAGAGAATGAAAATCTTCACTTTTACATTTTCAGTTAGCAGAGAAATCTGCTCAGTGTCTGGGTAAACACCTGTGTGGGAATGTCTAAAACTGTGTAGCCAATCTCCAAAAAATTTTCCAATATATTGATTTTTAAAAAATACATATGTAAGTGGACCTACACAGTTTAAACCCATGTTGTTCAAGGGTCAACTATCATAACAACTGAATAAGAGTTAGGATAGGTAAATTCTTCCTTTAGACAAAAAATGAAATAATATTAATACCAATTTAAAATTTGCAAACATAGCTACAACAGAATTTATTCAGTGAGAATATTACCTTTTCATGTTTATATAAAAGTGTCTGTAGATATGTGCACACATGGAAAGATAAGAATTAGTTATGTAAAAGGATTTTAATATAAAAAATCTTAAAGTTTTCTAAGGAAACAAAATACTTTTTTAAGTTTAACAGAAGTTCAAATTATAATTCTGTGGCTTGTGAAATGAGAAATCTTGGATAAATGACTAAATCTTTGTGAGTCTTGAGTTACTCAAAAACAGAATACCTGCTCTATTTTGCAAAGGCTAAATAAGACAATGACTAATTTCTGGTACATTGTAATGTTTAACAAATAGCTGTTAATTTATTTATTGAAATGACTGTACAGCTTGTTGGCTCAGAGCACAGACAATGTAACTGGGCTGCTTGTCTCTGAATCACAACTCTGTCACTTAGCAGCTATGTGGCCTTAGGCAGATGACTTAACTTCAGTGAATGTCAGTTTCCTCATCTGTACAATGTGGATGATAAAGAGCACTAGCCTCATGGAGTTGTGAAAAAGAAATACATTAACATATATAAATGCCTACAGCAGTTTTTATCACTAAGCAAGCATTAAGCAGGTGTTAGCTCTTATTAATATTCAAAGATGAGATAAAGGTAAAGAAAGTAATATTTATCCAGTGTATTACACAGGAACTATTGTCTTCAACTTATTTACATTATCTCACATAATCCTTACAGCAATCCTGAGGGGTAAGAATTTATTTCCCTATTTTTCAGTTCAGGAAACAGATTTAGAGAACCTAAATCTCTCCAGTATACTAATGTATCTATCTCAATTATTTAAATCCTTCTCTTTTCCCTTTTCTCTTGTTAGATTAGCTCTTCATCCAAGGAATAGATATTATATGGGTTTATTGATTTACCTTACCATGTTTTCTCAGTCTATTCCATGTAAAGTTCTAGAGCTCACTGGGAGACTCTTTGGTCTGATGCTCTTGTCTAATATGTATTCACCATGTCCCTAACAGTTGAAGTCCATAGAGAAAGGATAGAATGAAAGGAGAATTCATCAATAGTAATTCAGGTCTATCATAAGTGCCCCCACCTACTCATAGTGCTACATTCAGTCATTTGTAAAATGTATCCTTTTGTCGTTTGGAGCACTATGTACTAGGCACAGTACTTTTTTATACCTGATGATATAAGCCAAAAAGATATGTTCTCTTTTTCAACAAATGTACAACCCAGTTTGAAAGACAAATGTAAAAGAAACTAAACAACAACAAAATATAAATTAATAATTTGGGATATATGCTGTAAGAAGAGAAAACAGCAGGTGCTAGAGAAAATATCTATGTGGACAGAGGGCAGAACAATTTTGACAGGCAGTAGCTAAAGACATCTCAGTGGAGGTGACATTTCAGCGGAACCTTGAGGGATGAGGAGAAGGCAGCCATGAAAAGGTGGGCAGGGAGTGTAAGTTAAAAAATGTGTCTGAGTTGCCTAGACAATTAAAATAACTGAGAATACAGTTCACTTCCATTCTATTTCAGCTGAAGTTGGAACAGGTGAACAAAATTACTCTTGGAGATGTGTTAAATAGCCCATGAAGTAGAACACCATATATATAGTTAAGCACAGTAACTTCTGTGCACATTAAAAATAGATGTTAACCATATTAAAAAGGCAAGCCCATATCCAGGTGTCCCAGCATTCAAACCAGCATTCCTTTTAGACAAATGACAAATCTGTATATCCCTGTGACAGGGGTGAAGAATTCTAAACTTTTCCATTTTGTGTACAAGGCTTCCTCAGTTCTGCTTTTAGATTATATCTCTGTCATGTCAGCATATGTAGGGGTTAATTGAGGTGGTGGAGTAGGCTCTTACTAGACATATTGTTCTAAAGCCTATATTTAAGGCAATGACTGTTAAAAGCAATGTGCTAAAACTTCAGTGTAGTTATTCTGATCTATGAATAGTTTCTTTTTTTTCTTGTTCTTTTTCTTTTCTTTTTTTTTTTTTTTCTTTTTTTCTTTTTTTTGAGACAGTCTCACTGTATGCCCCAGGCTGGAGTGCAGTGGCGTAATCTCGGCTCACTGCAACCTCCTCCTTCCAGGTTCAAGTGATTTTCCTGCTTCAGCCTCCCTAGTAGCTGGGACTACAGGTGCACACCACTACACATGGCTAAATTTTGTATTTTTAGTAGAGATGGAGTTTCACCATGTTAGCCAGGCTGGTCTCAAATTCCTGATCCACCTTGTGATCCACCCTCCTTAGCCTCCCAAAGTGTAAGGATTACAGGCATGAGCCACCACACCCAGCCTAACCGAATGGTTTTTTTTAAAGGATACTCAGATCAAAGGTTGGACACTGCAGAGAATTTCCTCACTTCACTGCCTTTTTAGGGTCTTCATTCCCATTCAGAGACAAGACTATTTCACACAGCTATTAGCTCTGGACCCAAGGTCTCTATGTGGCATAAGCTCACAGCTTGTAAGTGAAGTTTTGTATTTTCAGTTGTCCTTAAAGGAGTGTCACGAGAGCTTCTGTGGATGAAAGCAATTTATTTGTCTTCTATAGCTGACTTGAGAACAGTTGTTTTTGCAAAGTTCAAAGGTTACCAAAACCACCATCAGTTTTGATAATTCACTAGAAGAACTCACAAAAATCATGGAAAACTGTAATACAATATACAGTCAATACTTTATCACAGCAGAAAGATACAGATTAAAATTATCCACGGGAAGAAATACAGGGATCAGTGTCAGGAGAGTTCCAAAAGTGAAGCTTCCTGTTATCTTTTTCCAGGGAAGTCATGAACAATGCTTGTTTTTCAGCAATGATGTATCACAATATGCATGGGGTATTGCCCACCAAGGAAACCGCCCAAGTCCCGTGCTGAGTTTTTACTTGGACTTGGTCACATAGGCATATTTGACTGACTGCGTGGCTAGCCTTTAGTCTCTAGCTCCTCTGGAAAGGAAGCTGATACCTGGCCCAAAGCTCCTACCATCAGTCATATTGTTACATCACTGGTACTGGTCCAAAGCCCCCAGGTAAACAAAGATATTCTTAAAAGAAAGGACATTCCAAGGGCTTAGAGATCACCTCTCAGGAGCCAAGAACAAAGGCAAGATGTTTTTGTAGGTAGGGTTAATTCTATTTTAAAAAGTGTTTAAATTTTATTTTTTAATTGATAACAATCGTATATAATTATGGGGTACAATGTGATGTTTTGATAAACGTTTACAATGTGAGATAATAAAATCAGGCTAATTAACAAATTCATTGCTTCACATACTTGTCTTTTTTGTGGTAAAAATATTTAAAGTCTACTCTTAGAAATGTTGAAATATACAGGCCACACATAGACTGAGCGTGAAGGGAGGAAGAAGGATGCATCAGCAAATGGAAATCAAAGGAGAGAAGGGGTGGCTATGTTTATATCAGACAGAATAAGGCTTTCAGTCAAGAACTATAAAAAGAGACAAAGAGGGTCATTATATAATGATAAAGAGGTCACTTCTTCAAGAGGACATAACAATTTTCAATATATAGGCACCAAACATTGGGCATATAAATGATTAATTCTGTAGTACACAGTGTTACTCTAATATAAAACATTTATATACAGCAAAGCTTTAAAAATGTTTTTAAATATAAGCATAATCAAAGGAAGAGTAGTATAACGTGTTGATTCTCATTTCCCTTCCAAACATCTATAGTTGGGACAACTGTATGGAACTGATGGAATTACCTGTTGGATTGTACTGTAAGCCAGATTTTGTTTGTTTGTCTGTTTGCTTTTCTGATAGGAAGAATAAGGCCAGGCATGATGGGTCATGCTTGTAATCCCAGCACTTTGGGAGGCCAAGGCAAGCAGATTGCCTGAGTCTAGGAGTTTGAGATCAGTCTGGGCAACATGGCAAAACTTCATCTCTACAAATAATACAACAATTAGCCAGGCATGGTGGTGCCTGTCTGTGGTCCTAGCTACCTGCGGGGCTGAGGTGAGAGAATTGCTTGAGCTTGGGAGGGAGAGGTTGCAGTGAGCCCAGACTGCACCACTGCACTCCAACTTGGATGACAGAGTGAGACTCTGTCTCAAAAAAATAAAAAGAAATGGAAAAAAAAGACAGAGAGAGAGTATTTACCCAGAGCAAATCACTTGCGCTAAGGACGGAAGCAAAAAAAAGTTTGAGAAACCAGAGGGGTTAAAGTGTAGTATACAGAGCGTGTGCCAAGATGCTTAGATTGTACTGAAAGTGCAATTCTACTTCTTTGCAGGGTTTTAAGTAGTGACATGATTTTTTTTTTTTTTTTTTGAGATGGAGTTTCTCTCTGTCACCCAGGCTGGAGTGCAGTGGTATGATCTTGGCTCACTGCAACCTCTGCCTCCTGAGTTCCAGTGGCTCTCTTGCCTCAGCCTCCCAAATAGCTGGGACTACAAGTGCATGACAGCATACCCGACTAATTTTTTATATTTTTAGTAGAGACAGATTTCACTGTGTTAGCCAGGATGGTCTTAGTCTCCTGACCTCGTGATCCACCAACCTCGGCCTCCCAAAGTACTGAGATTACAGGTATCAACCACCACACTTGGCTGAGTAGTGACATGATCTTATTTACATTTGAAAATCTAGCTGCTTTGTGCCTCTTAAAAAGCCAACTTTTTACACCAAGCATGATTATCTGAGTCTGTGACAGTGCCTACCTTTTTTACCCCCAAACCTGATCCCTTTTTATTTCCTGTACAGAACTGGCTTGTTGGACATTGCCAAGTTTAACAGTTATTTACCCCTTTTTAGTTGCAAATATTATTTGATCACTCACTAGTTAATAATTGGCCTATTCTATAGAACAGCTTTGAAGCCATCTTTGGTTCCACCCAGAAGTTCTCTGGTTGCTTTTATGACTGGACCAGGTTTTTCCCACTGGTGCCTCCTTCATTAGTAATTGTTAGTTGATAGTTCCTAAGTGGAAAGCTTCTTTCTTATATCATCTGCATTCGGTTATCCCCTGAGTGGCCTATTCCATCCTGTTGTATGCCAAGTAATTTATTTCTTTTTTCCTTCCAGGATTCACTCTTGTAACATGCCAAACCAAGTCCCGAACAGATGTCCCTCTTTTTCAGTGTTTGGCAAAAGATTTTTGGCTGATCAGTTTTTAGTGGTCCACAGGGGCTGAAAGATTTTTTCCTCTTATGTATTCTAAAAGCTTCTAAACAGAAACTTGTTCTGTAAGAGAATCTGCGTTACTAAACAAGACACAAATACTGCTCAAAAAACAAAGCAGCCATCAATAACTTGGATTTAAAAGCCACTTGTGAGATTGTGAAAAGTTCAACCTTCCTGTGAAAGAGCTGACTTGAGTACTCATTAAGAGCTAGGGTCTCTGGGGAGCGCTGCTACTAACTTTGCAGAATTAGTTAGGGAAATGTAGTCACCATAATCTAACCATCTATAAGATTAAGAATAGTTTTCCTGGGCTGAAACTAGGGTGGCAGCAGGGCTGAGATACCACAAAAAACTTTAGGAGAAAATCCATCTCCTTCCATTTTTCAGTTTCTAATGCTGCATTTCTTACATTCCTTGGCTTCTGACTCCCTCCCTCTTCAAAGTCAGCGTAAAGTTGAACCTTTTACTTAAATCCCTACCTTGTGTTCTTCTTTAATGGTTAAATCTCCTTCTACCTCCCTTTTATAAAGATATTTATAATTACATTTAGCATCTACCTGGATAGTCCAAAATAATCTCTCTGTCTTAAAATTCTTAAGAACATTTGCAAAGTCCTTTTTGACATATAAAGTAACATTTGCAGGTTCTGGTTATTAAGACTGGCATATATTTGAGAGTCATTATTCAACCTGCCACAACCTATGCACACCTCAGGGTCCTTTCCTAACCCGTGTCACAAGGTAGTGACACTTAATTAAGAAAAAGTGTTTAAAGGGTTTTATAGACTTTAAATACACATATCAATAAATGCCCATTCATTCATTTATTCATTTATTTATTAATTGTTGATTCCATTTACTCTATAATCCCAGGAGTTACTATGAAAATAAATAACTGAGAGATTATTTTAATTTAGCCATAATTTACAGTAAGAGTATTAAGCAGTTTAATTATTTTCTGTGATTAACTGCTCCTTTTACTTACAGTGGATATCCATTGAGCAAGAACGCATTTTCCCTTTCTTAAATAACTCACTGAAACTTACCATCTAAAAGTTTGAATGTCCCCTTGTTTTATTTAAAAAAAAAAACTAACCCTTCGCAGAGTAACTGTACCCTTCCAAATTTATCAATGAGTGTAGAGACAGTGATGCTTTCATCTATTAGAATTCTTTCTGTTACAAGTGACAGAAAACACAACATGCACTAGTTTGAACGAAACAAAACATGGTGGTACCTACTCAGATAATTGCAATGTTCAGTGTAAGACTGGTTTATCAGTGAAAGTCAAAGTAAGAAGCAGATGGAGTACTCATATTGGGTAACTTGAGAAATAGTAATTAAAGAGGATATGCAGAAATGTGGAGGAAGTGTATAGGGAAACCATAAGATATAGTTTAATAGTCTAAGGCCTGTACACAAAGAGCTGTTACTGAGTCTAGGGCCTGAGGGAGGGTAGGGGGCAGTGACAGGAACCTAGAGACAGATCTATATGGAGAAGGCTGCCTGCCAGGAGCTGAGACTTTAGTTAAGGTGTGCAGCAAACCGGATTCAACACCTCAGGGAAGAATCCAGGATAATAAAATAGCCCCACTTTATTTTCTTCCTTCTCTGCAATCTCCTGCTTGTGTTTACCATTTGAAATTAAACTGAAGTCAGAGGCAAAGAAGCTTCTTGATACCATCCTTATAGATGCACTCTCCCAGTCCAGACACTGAACAATATGAAAAAACTGGTGAATGGATGTGGAAGAATGAATGGAAGGCACTGATGTGCTGGCTTAAGACAGCTTGTTTTAGGATCTGAGGGTTAGCTTATCTCTCTTCTTCCTTTCTTCCCTGTCTCTTAACTATGCTCCCTTCCCTGTTTTCTGCCTAATATCAGACAGCCTATACTGCTCGAGCTACCAAGCTAATTGCAGCAGGTCCCCATATCACAATTCTAAATGCTGAAAAAAGAATACCTCTTTCTAATAAAGTAGTTTTGGCAAAATCTACAATAATTTTATTAGTGTGATGGGATGATCTTCCTGTCTCAGGCAGTCATTGTGGCTAAGAGACTTCAAGACTGACTGGTCCTACAAAGCTCATTATTGCCTCTGTGGTGGGGGTGGAATCAGGTATGTGGGACTTTGTGATATGAGAGAAAAGGATGGAGGGATTTACAAATGATGAGCCTAGTTTTATAGGTGAAATATGAATGGATGCTGGATGGTCATTTCTTTTATTATTTTTCTAGTAATTAGAAATGTTTGTCTCTGAAACTACTTAATAAAAGATTAAAATTTTAATTTTGTTTGACATCTATTTTCTCAGTATGTCCATCATAATCCACCATTTTTAGAAACATGACAAAGCTGCCACTCTTACGTGTCATAAAGGCAATTTTGCTATCATATTGTAGTAATTCCATTTTCTATCATTGCTTACATGTTTTTCAGTGAGTAGTTAATACTTAATAAAAATGCATGTATTTTTGTATAGTTTTATAATTTTCATGGAGTGTTCATTTGTAATCATCATGACCATCTTATGATGTAGATATTTTACCTCCACTTTGCAGATTTGGAAGTGTTAGCTAGTATGCAGCCAGGGATTTAAACTAAGGCTTTTCTGATCCTAGACAAGTATGTGGATAGAAACAATTTAAGATTTGGTTGTATAGATTTGTGTTTATGTGTGTGTGTGTGTGTGTGTGTGTGTGTGTGTGTGTGTGTGTCTGGATATAACAAAGGCTAGTGTCTCTAACATTTATGATTTCATAAGGACTTACTACATTCTTTTTTGCAAAATATGCTCCCTAGTGACCCATTACTACATAAGAAAATTCCAAAGCATTCTTTAGTAGGAATTTCTTTGAGAATGTTTTTGTAGATATGTACATTTGAGTAAAGTAGAAAAGTGTTAACTAGGAAAGGATAACGGTAGTTTCTAGTCACATTTTTATTAGCCAATTTATAAGACTGATTATTTTCTAATGAAAGTGAAATCCTGAGGGAATGTGACATAAGGCACAGACTTTTTATGGACAAAGGATATGAGGAAAAGTGAGAACAGAGATATTTCCCTGTTCAAAAGAGGAAATTCAGTTATATTAATAGCAAAGCTGAGCTTCTGAACTTAAAAATTATATTTGATATAGTAGCCCTCTGTAAAGGTGCAATTTTATTATGAAATCAAATTATTTATTGGTACCAGATTTCATAAGGTGCATTGAGATAAAATATTCAGACCTTTAAGGACAGTTTTCTGCAACCATCTGTGTAGAGGTGCCTTAAAATGTCTATGCCTTTGAGTAATTTCACTTCTGAGAATCTATTTTAAAGGAATCATCTTAAATAGAGAAATAGACATATATTTACAGTGTGATGGTTGGCAAAAATTGATTTTATAATAGGAAAAATTGGAAATAAATGTTGAAAATTACTGGTTAATAAATTATAATGCAACAATTTGTGATGCCATAGTATTTTTACTGATCTCATATAAAGTAAGCATAGAAATATGCACTCATTTAAATTAAATAAGGAAAGCATAATAAAAATTACATTACAGCCTGATTATACCAATGTAAAATATGTGTTTAACAAAAGAAGTCCAAAAGGATATAATATATAAAATTAGCAGTGGTTGTGTGGGATGCCATAGCTATTGATTTTTTCCCTTTTTGCCTTCATTTCTAAAAATGTCTATAATGTGTTTATACCACTTTCATAAAGAAAATATGTCACTGTAATACACTGGTAAAAATAGCCTTCTTTATCCTTGTATGTTCTCATATAATCTTTTGTGGTATACTAGTGAATAAAAGAATGTCCATGCCCACCCCCTTAGTTTTGAGTCCATTGCCTGTGGCACATGAACCTATGATTTCTGATTGTGGTCATTTTGCACAAAAGATACGTGAGTCTGGCTGTTTTAAGATTGACTGCTGGTCCTTGTGTGCTACTGACCCAGGACTTAACATCAAGTGATATTACTAATTCATGATAGTTCATAGCAGATTTCATGCTATGTTATACGTGGCACTTTTTGGGAAAAGGAATATTAGTTAGAGATTCTATAATGACATTCCCTGGGATTGGCATGTAGGCTTACCAACTACTGAGGCAGAAAATGTAGTAAATGATAAGAAATATGTCCCCAGTGGTCATCATCATCATGATCAGATTCATGGCTGAACCCTCAAGCATGACTGTAGGATAGGTTAAATGGGAGTAAACTCATTAGATGTGTCAGCTTCACTTCATTAATAAGAAGAAGTCCTTCATCCAGTGCACTTATGCACCTGGCCATGCTCTGTGGCTCATTTATTTTGAGTTGTAGGAAGATAAGTATCTTCCAGACATCTGAAGGGAATGTAAGGTAAACCACAAAGGAATGCCTGCATTGAAGTATTAGTTAATAATTCTTACCTGTTTTCACGGCTTGAAGCTGAAGCCTCTATAGTTGAATATATTGGATACACTGTACCCATGGTGTTACTCTGCATAGATCTTTCGGGCATATTTTCTCCTTAGCTTAGTCTCTTCGTTGATTCCCTTGAATCCATACAATGAGATAATAAGGTTTTTGCTTATGTGATTGCTTTTAAAATTTGATTTTGTCATTTTAGTTGTGTTGTTATTGTAGTTTATGTCCGAGTTTGTTGTTTTGTTTCACTTTTTCTAACTAATAGCAAGATAAACATGAAGCTGTGGGAATGAAAAAAAGGTATAGGGCAAAAAGACAATTGGAACATTATTCTGCGTAAGATGAAATATACGTTTTCATGTGTACTGATGCTGTTTTCATTTTAATACCTTTAATACAAAATTAAATAATCCTGTGTCAGAGATGTAGGCACCTTCTAGTTTTGTGTTCTACAATCACTAAGTTAGATGTTTCACTGGTTGGTCACAAATGGCTATTTGACTCCAGGAATGGAATTTTATGCAAGAGAAAAAGGAGGAGGGATAGGAAGGAGTAAAAAGACCTTCCTAGAAGTTTTGGCCAAATGATTTCAATTTATTTTTCAATGATCAGTGTGATATGGTTTGGCCCTGTGTCCCCATTCAAATCTCATCTGGAATTGTACTCCAATAATTCCCAAGTCTCGTGGGAGGAACCTGGTGAAAGATAATTTGAATCATGGGAGGTGGTTTCCCCCATACTGTTCTTATTGCAGGGAGTAAGTCACACAAGATGTGATGGTTTTATCAGGGGTTTCCGCTTTTGCATCTTCCTCATTTTCTTTTGCTGCCACCATGTAAGAAGAAGTGCCTTTCACCTCCTGCCATGATTCTGAGCCACACCCCCCACCGCCCCACTGCCAGCCATGTGGGACTGTAAGTCTAATTAAACCTCTTTTTCTTTCCAGTCTCAGGTATGTCTTTATCAGCAGCATAAAAATTGACTAACACACAGTGTATCTGTGAGGGTTGACTGGAAAACTGTTTTCTAGCTGAATACACCTTGGCTAGGCATCTGTAAGTGTAATAAAAATTCAAAATGGATATTGTGTAGGCCACTAGCAATGTTTGTCACAGCAAATATGCCTAACTTCTACTTGTTTTTTCATTTTACTATAAATGCTGGACTTTATATTAATGACTATCAATTTTATTTTATAATTTCAACACAGAAGAATACATTTTCACCTTGATTCAATGATGTTTTTATATGAGCTGGCCTTCCCAATTTTCTGTCATTTGAAAATTTAATAAGCAAGATTTCTCTTGCTTTACTCAAGTGTATGACTTAAAGTAAATGAAAAGCTATCATAAAACAAAAATAAGAAGAAAAGGTAAATCACTGCTTCTTTCTATATCCAAAAAGGATTTACATGCCTTTTTTGTTTCTCGGAAGAAAATATTTTTATGAGACTTTTAAAGCAGATTCTTGTGGTAGGCACCTGAAATCCCAGCTACTTAGGAGGCTGAGACAGAAGAATCTCTTGAACCAGGGAGGTGGAGGTTGCAGTGAGCTGATACTGCACCACTGCACTCCAGCCTGGGCAATGAAGAGTGAAAAACTTCATCAAAACAAAACAAAACAAAACAAAAAAAACTATTGCAATGACAATTTTTTTTTTTGAGGTTTGTTTCTGAATGGATGGGTGGAGAGTGGAGAAACCTAGAATTGGGAGAAAGACAAGAAATGTGAGAAGGAATGAAAGAGAGGAAAACAGGCTTCTCAACATGTTAAAAGGCTGAGGTGGATATAAATTGTGAAATTCTCTATAGTTGGAGATCTTAGGGCATTTTGGAATAATAATGTTTACTTAATTTTTTGTTATTATTTTATTTCGGTGATATATTTTCCCACTTCTCCCTCATTAACTTCAAATTTTCAGGGTGTGATACACACAGCAGCCTTCTGTTTTAGACTGCATTTTCCATGGGGCTGAGATTCAAAGATAATTCACGACAACTACAAAAAATAGAAAGAGAAGTAAGGCACGGAGATTAATGCAGCATGCAGCAACAGATGTGGGAATGATTAATTGAACATTGGTGTTTACACCCACCTGTCTTCCAAAATCCTTACATATATTGAGAAGAGCACATTCCCCACTATTTTTGGATATGTTTTTGCATCATTTCATTTAGAAATTGAAAGAAAATATGACCACAGGAAGGTTGAAGACAAGGGTTATTCACAATGTAGAATATACATCTATTTAAAATCAAACCTGTAAACCAAAAAGTATGAAAGGAGTCTCAATTAATTTAGAAGTTTGTTTTACCAAGGCTAAGAGATGTGCATAACTCAGCCTCAGCAGGTCCCGAGGACCTGTTCCCAAGGTGGTTGTGCTACAGCTTGGTTTTCTGTTATAGGGAGACATAAACATCAATTAATATATGTAAGATACATTGGTTCATCCCTAGAAGGTAGGACAACCGGAAACAAGTGTGTAGGGATGGGGGTGTAACTTCCAGGTGATAAGTGATTCAAAGATTTTCTAATTGGCAGTTGAATGAAAGAGTTTATCTAAAGACTAGAGTCAATAGAAGGAGGGAGTGTTTGAATTTAGATAAGACTTTTTGGAGAGGTAGGTTTTCATTCTGCAGAGGAAGCCTCCAAGTAGCGGACTTCAGAGAGAATAGACTGTAAATATTTCTCATCAGACTTTAAAAGGCGCCAGGCTCTTAGTTAATTCTCTTCTGGATCAGAAAAAAGACCTAGAAAAAGAAGAGGATTCTCTACAGAATGTAGATTTTCCTCACAAAAGTCAGCTTTGAAGGGTCATTTCAAAATATGTCAAAGAAATAAATTTGGGGTTGAAATACTTTGATTTCTCTCAGGGCCTGCTATCTGTCATGTTGGTATCTTATTGCAACAAAGAGTCAGCTTTGTCAGTCTTAAGTTCTCTGTTTTAATGTTAATTCTGGTCAGTGGTGTCTGAATTCCAAAGGGAGGAGGGTATAATGAGGCATATCTGACCACCCATTCCCATCATGGCCTGAACTGGCTTTGGAATGTCCTTGGCCAAGAGGAGGGTCCATTCTGTTAGCTGGGAAAGCTTAAAATTCTATTTTTAGTTTACAAACTCCAGAAATTCATGATACTTTATCAGGGATTTGATAGGATATCTTGAGACATTAGCAGAAACTTGAAAATTTTATCAATTATGTATTAATGTAATTATCATGCATATACTTCTTTATTGTCTCCCCTGTTGGATTCTGAACTCTCAGGGCAGGGATAATTCATACCTTATTTATCTTGGTAAATCTGATCTCTAGTATACCGTAGGCCTTCAGTTAGAATTTATTTCGTGAATGATTGAATTATGTGATTCACTGATAAAGTATCTCCTAAATGAACCTTTATGTACCCTTACAATAAAAATTACTTTACCCACATATTTACTTTTAATACACCAGTCTATTTCAATACTATTGAAAAAATCTTTAAATTAAATGAGGCCCAAACAGAAAGTACTTGAAAACACATGTATGTATGGTGATACCAAGGGCTTTTAAGTCACACTAAGTTAATTATTCTCAAGGTGTGGTTACTGGTCCAGCAGCTTTCTCATCTCTTTAGAAAGTATTACTAATGCAGATTCTCAAGGCACACCCAAGACGTAGGATTCAGAAATTCTGGGGTCACCCAATAATCTATTTTTTAACAAGTCCTGCGAGTGTTTCAGATGAACACTCAAGTTTGAGAACCCGTGCATTTCTTGAAAAAGTGACTGTGAACAGATGATTTCTTTACAGAATAAAGAAGAAATAAACTTGATTAATCCTCACTAAGCATTGGGTAGTGTCCCTGAGCTTTCTATATCCTCAAAGTTCGTGACTATCATTAAAACATCCAGTACTGTTCAGATTAGTGATTGTAAAGTTAGATCTATACCTGTAGTTGTATACAGTCATCCCTTGTTATACATGAGGGATTGTTCCAGGACCCCAGAGGACACCAAAATCTATACATACACAAGTGCTTCAGTATGTAGCAGGAGTGGCTGTGGGAAACGGATCTCTCAGAAACTGAATACAGGAGGAAGGAGTTTATTCGGCTGGGAGCAAGGTGGCATAGTTGCCTAACAGCCAAGCTCCCCTAACAAAGGAAGGTCCCCTCTTTATATAGGCTTATACTTTAGATGTTACACGTGAAAGAATTTTAGGTTTATAACAACATATGAAAAGGGTCTCGGTTTATAGTCTCAGGAATTATGTATGAAAAGGGCTTCAGTTTACAGTCTTAGGAATTACATATGAAAAGGGTTTTGGTTTACAGTCTTAGGAATGAAAAGGGGAAGTTTACAGTCTTAGGAATGAAAAGAGGAAGTTGATCTGAGATGCCTTGGTCTCCCTTTTCAAGTAGGACCTACCAAACCCAAATATATGAAAAATTGCCGCTCTGTATATGCAGTTTCATATCCTGTGAATATTGAATTTTCAGTCTGTGTTTGGTTGAAAAAAAATCCATGTATAAGTGAACCTGCACAGTTCAAACCCAGCTGTTCAAGAATCAGCTATAGTTATGTTTGTCTCAAGCTAATATTGATCTGTAGATTTCCTTGAATGAGTTTTTTATTTTTGTTTCATTTGCCCAAGAAAATGGTCTAAAGATCCTAAAATTAAATGCTTCTCGATGTAAGTTTGATAACTACTTGATACTGATAGCTAACTCAGTTAATGTAGCTCTGACTCCAGACTGTAAATCCCACACATAAAGTCTGTACTTTAAATTCATAGTAAATATAGCATTTTGGCCAAAAAATATATTTGGTCTGTGCTGTCTAAAGTATTTATTCTCCCTCCTTTTGGTTATATGTTTTATTTTATCCTGTATTTGTATT
Organism: Sapajus apella; assembly: GCF_009761245.1. Classification (NCBI taxonomy): domain Eukaryota; kingdom Metazoa; phylum Chordata; class Mammalia; order Primates; family Cebidae; genus Sapajus; species Sapajus apella. Next base: position 5,204,356 of record NW_022436982.1, read on the forward strand.
TATACCATAAAAATCAGGTTTCAAGGATTACACACATGGTATTACTGCTAATGGGTTTCTGCCTTTTTATGCATTCATGTTTTGATGAGTTATTTTCTTGTTGTATGCTTTATCACTCTCACTTTCTCTTGGAAAGTGAGAGTGGCATAAATTGTGACTTCTAAATGTTTTTCTATACATGGAAACAATGAGGTCGATATATCGGTATTCAAAAGTACAATTAAATGATAGTGGCTATCATGAATATGTACCATTTTAATTTTTAAAAATCACACACTTACTGATACATTTGCTCTTATTTGGCAGAATCTAAAATGAAATGTACTCACTATAACTTATTACTTGGGAAAACGTTCAATGCTGAGTCCAGGAACACTATTGCAGATAAACAGCAAAATTATGCACATCTTGTTTCTTAAATAATGAATATGTAATAAGCATTCTAAAACACAAGTATCATCAGATTGTCACACAAAAAAAGGAGAGTTTAATTTTGAAAGAAATACAGGATATAAGGACCTGACAAACCTACAACTAATTAGACCCATACATGCATACGCAATATACTTTCTCTATTTTGCTTAAATGTATATTAAAGTTTTTCATGCTATCTATCTATTGAAGATTTTTAGTATACATTCATATTTTAAGGGTTTGAATCCTTGAACAAAGATGCCTATATAATATTGTATAATCTAAAGCATTATAAAATGTAGTTGACACATCATGCACCAGTACAAATTTCATAGCATACGATTTAAGGAACATTGGCATGAAACATGTAAATTATTATGTTGATGCCATAGTTTGCTTGCATACCCAGAGATTCTCTACTGGGTTCAAATTTGCATATATGAAAATAAAAGAAAATTATTTGGTTTATGCTATAAGAATTTAGCTCTTCATATAACAGAGGAGACAGGTATTCTAACAAATGAAAGATATTTGGTTGGGCAAGAGGAAGCAGGGAAGAGGGTTTGATAAAGGGAGAGAAAAGGAAAACTATGTTTTCTTAAGACAACTACTTAGGATGTGTTTTATATCTTAGCAATAGCTCAGAGATTTTGTCTTGGTTTTCTCATCAAGATCTTTAAGTATAAACTATGTAATGATAAATATCTCAAAAAAAGAAAAATAGGCCATTATGCTCTGGCCTCTTTGTCACACACACACACACACACACACACACACACACACACTCACACACACATGGGAGACAGTTTGGTGAATGAACCCTGCAAATCCATATTGCTTTCCAAATACTGCAATATAGCTCTTTTCTTAGATTCATGATTTAATGACTCCCACTCTAAGCTGAGCATGCACACATGTGCACCACACTCAGAAGCATTATTTTTGCTGGAGAGAATTTCAAGTGCTCACCCTGAGATGATCTTCCTGCTTCATTGCTGCTTAAAACCATGATCTCCTCAGATAAATGGGGTAATGACCACTTGCTTTCCTTAGTTTTTTCAAGGCGGTTAGAAGGAAGGTGGCAACTGAAGATTTTAGTGTACAATGAACTAATTACTATTATATTTCTGGGTATTTCCTCTGTACAGTTTACAGATTTGTAAAAGAATGTCTTGTTGCCTTTTTCCTTTAAAATACCATCTAATAAGCCATTCCTAACAACCCTGCTGCTCTCTGAGGCATTGTGTTCTTAGTTTAAATTTCAACAGGGCCTGGCCAGGTGGTTCATGCATGTAATCTCAGCACTTTGGGAGGCCGAGGTGGGTGGATCATGAGGTCAGGAGTTGGAGACAAGCCTGACTAACATGGTGAAACCCCATCTCTACAAAAATACAAAAATTAGCTGGGTGTGGTGGTGCATGTCTGTAATCCCAGCTACTCAGGAGGCTGAGGCAGGAGAATCACTTGAACCCATGAGGTGGTGGTTGCAGTGAGCCGAGATCATCCCACTGCACTCCAGCCTGGGTGACAGAGAGAGACTCTGTCTCAAAAAAAACAAAACAAAACAAAATTTCAACAAAAAGCACTCTTGCATTTTTTAGTGTTGTAGTGCCTGTGTGTATGTGTGTGTGTGTGTGTGTGTGTGCGCACGTGTATGCATGTGCAGGAGAGAAAAGAGTAAGCATTGAGTCAAGAGGAAGTTGACAAAAGCTGTAAGAGGTTCCGCTTACTTGCATTATAAATTAATTTCCTACCTAATGAGCTGCCATATAAGGGAGTTGTGATACCAACCAGGAATTTTAGGATATTGTTGTCGGGTCTGTTTGTCCTAACTTGTTTACAGGGAAAAATATAATGGGAGAGAAATGTACCTGGCACATGTCAAAAACTTAAACCTCAGTGTAGAATCAAGGGTGTTAAACTTAAAATGTCAAGAAATGAAACAATGTGAAAATGTTTTCAGTCTTTTATAAGTGTAAGTCTATTGTTTAAATTAAATATAAATGTGTTACATGTCCTCTTTAGTATTTACTCAAAAATTTGCTACAAAAGTACACAGTAGTCCAGAATGTCTTTATAAAACATTGGCCTTTTAAAGCTTAACAGAAATATACAAGCTAATGATGTATAATGATTAGTTACTTGCTGGTTGACTAAATAACTATAGTATTTTGTTAAAACGTTTTTGATTTTGGTATTTTCATTTCATTTATATGTTCACATATAAATGAAAATATTAGATGTTGAAAGCCATGTTCATCATGTTATTATAGGTCTAGGATCAAATATCTTATTCCCAGCATCTATGTGCACTGTGCAGTGTTCAATCAATAACTAGGAATAAATTTATGTATTTTAATGTCTATCCATGTATCTATCACTTATCTATGTATCTATCACTTATCTGTTTTATGTATTCCATCATCACTCAAAATCATAAATCTTCGGTTTTGAATGTTATAACATACATGGAATATTTCAAACTACTATGCTACTGCACAGTATAATGAAATGTATGAAATTTCAAGAACTAATTCAAATTGGAGTGATTGTGAAAGTTAATATTTCAGTAAACCTACTGGAAGCCTTACTTTTACCTTAGTTTCTCTTAATAGACTAAACCATGATTTACTAGAACATAAAATTTTATTTTACTGAATAGGCATTTATACAAATAGACATCTAGACAATCAAATCATTAATAATTACACACAACATATGTTATAATAATGGAATTATTATGATGATAATAGAGAGATTTTCATCCTGTTAGGAAAATATGTTTGAGATTGTCTACCCCAAAGTAAATATTGTATTGAACAGATAATTTAGCTTGGAGTACCTGAAAGAAATAGTCTAGATCAGTTGAAACTGAGTGTAAACTGTACAGAGGAAACACCCCAAAATATAAGATTGATTAGTTTACTGACTGTCAACACCACGACCATACAGAACGTGGTTGATCATTCTGTCAGAAGGAATTGAGAGGTCTGAAAGATCTAGCATCAAAAATTAAAAGTAGCACACGTCGCTTCTCCACAACATTCACTAGATTCCACACCAGGAAGTGAAGTCATGAATTCAAAAGGCAGGAAGTAGGACATATCTCTTATGATTATCATGGTATAGTTGAGATGATATCATTTAAAATATACGACGTGGTTTAAGCATGAAATATATTTAAGGAGCACTTTATACAGGCTGTGATTTTGTAGACTAGCCAAGACTGAGGTAATAAGGAGAAGCATCAGTGATTACTAATTAGGACACACGACGTGAATGAAGACTACATGTGAGGAGAAAATAATGGTTAAAGGATGAACCTTGAATAAAATTCCCTAAGGGTTACTTGTCCAGTTAGTGAATGTTGATTTTCACTTTACCTATTTCTCCTATGGGCAACTCTCACATGTCTTCCAGGGTGAGCAGAAAAAGGGAATTTATTATTCTATAATGGCTGATTCTCCATAATAATAGAGAAGAATTGCCTACAGAATGTGAAAAAGAAGACAGAACAGCTTAACAGGCATGGAGAGAGAGAATATATAAAATGACTAGATGAATGGAGGCAAGGTTATTTAGGCTGGAAAAAAAAAAAAAAGGAATCTTTAACTGGAAACAAACCCGCCAAAGGCAAAAAGGAAAAGTATGGGCAACACAGGTGTTTCATAGCTGAGTGCTGTTGATGGCCAGTCATTTGGCAAGGTAGTCCCTCACTGTTACTTCCAGGTTTTCATTCTTTGCTTTACAGGCTTGTAGCTTTATTGAAAAATTATTGCAATTTTAATGATCTGGTTCAAAGAGCATATATGAAGTCATGTAATTTTATTTGTTACTCAGGTTAGATTAAGCCATGTTGCCAGGCCAATGGCAGATTGTCTTCTTAGAGAAAGTCTAGAAAAGGAATACCAAATAACTTTTCTTTATATAGTGATGTACATTTAGCAAGTATATGCATACACATTTATTTAGTATATCTTCAATACAGAAAATGTTTAGAAATGAATATGTGACTAATGTTTGGCTGCTGAGTAAGATGAAATTATTTATGTCTGGTGTATGTAATATGACTTTTAAAGTAATTAGCATGAGAGAATCAGTTGGTTACTCTCAGGGAAAGACTGTTGAACTAGAGGAAGAGAACATACATCTCTTCCTGTATGGTATTAATTATGTTTGTTTAGAGCACATGTGTGTTCATACTATACCTTTCAATATTAGGAATGGCTCTAAGTTTTTAATATTTTAGAAGAACAACATCCTTTGGAGTTGAATATTCTGTAGGAGTTTGAAACACCATCTAAAATCACTTATTATGTACTTGCTCTATATTAAATTGAATAAGGCTGAGGCACTTTCACATTATTGCTGTTTGATGTAATAAATGATAAATAATGGATCGAGGAGAATTTCATTTACAATTATGTTATTTTCAGACTTGCATTATGTCCATAATCAACTTCTTTATAGATGTTAGTATGAAAAAATGGATATTGATCAAAGATTTGAATATGGTTCAGGTTATAGAAAAAAAGATTTTGTATGTACCAATAGTGAAAATGCCTAGAAATATATCAATGAATGTCAACTGTGCTTCTTTAAAGAAAAGACAATATGCTTACCAATCTGAATTTTGTTTATTTATGGAAAAAATTTCTAAAATGAAATTGAATGTTAGATATATACCAATATAAGAATATGGAGAATTCTTAAAAATTGTATAAGTGATCTAATATAATGTGAAATATGTAAGCATTTTGTTGCCTCTTCTGTGCTTTACCTTTTTATATTCAACCCTTGAATATTTCTACCTCTTTTATTGACATAATCTACACAGATCATGTTTTCTTTCTCTTTTTGTGTTCAATCTCTTTTTTCACTAAAACTTTCACTTCCTCTGGCTAAATGGTTGGAAGCAGGAAAAATAAAACAAACTTATTTTTTTTTACATAATTGGATGTTAGAGACATAAATTCTTTTGGTTTTAAAGAGAAATCATATTCAAATAATCTGAACTATATTCTTATCTTTGATCAATATCCGTTTTTTAAACAGCAATTTTTGTTTTTCTCCATTTCTGTAATGTTCTTTCTACATTTACTTTCCCATATATATATGACTAGTATCTTTAGATGTGTGTACTAGTTCATTCTCATACAGCTATAAAGAACTACCTGAGACTGGGTAATTTATAAAGAAAAAAAAAATTTAATTAGTTCATGGTTCTTCAGGCTGTACAGGGTTCTGCTTCTGGGGAAGCCTCAAGAAACTTACTGCCATGGTGGAAGGTAAAGGAGAAGCAAGCACATTTTTATGTGGTTGGCAGAAGAAAGAGAGACAAAGGGAAGATGCTATACCCTTTCAAACAATCAGATCTCATAAGAACTCCGTCACAAGAACAGCAAGAGGGAAGTTTGCCCCCATGATTTAATCAACTGCCACTAGGCCCCTCTTCCAACACGGGAATTACAATTTGACATGAGATTTGGGTGGGGACACCAAACCATACCATATCAGAGTGTAAGCCTTTTCTAGGATACAGTGTTTCTTGTTGCTCATTTGCTTCAGTGGATCTAAAGGAATGCATTTCACATGATTTTGTAATGTACTTGTTAACATATAGTCATATTTATTGTTAAATTGAAAAAAAATTTGGTGAGCATTTATATGTGACAGTCATGGATACTGTGCTAAGTGCAGCTTAACATAAAGAAAATCAAAATCCATTTTATACCCCAAGAGATCATCATTTAAGAAAAGAGATAAATATATCTATATATTATTACTCAGAGCCCTATATACACATTGAAACTACTCAAAAAAGGGTTTAAATTATTATTGTAGCATAGGAGAGAGAAGAATAGTTTTTAAAATTTAATTAGCATTATAGGAGGAAGTTCATTTTATGTCATGGTCTTGTTAAAGTTAATTTTTAGCTTTGCTTAAGAATATTTGTGCCATATAAACCTGGCTGGTTTATTCTGGTTCGTGTTATTCTTTCTTCCACTTGTTTCTGTATTATTTCATTGCCTTTCTGTTGATTACTGCTTTCAGCGAATAATTTGGCACACAGCATGCTCTCTGAATTTTGAAACCAAATAACTACACATGTTTTTCACTCTTTAATAGTGTATGTCATAGTTTCCTGAATTGGAATTTTACATTCAGTTCGAGTTGTAACTTTTTAGCAACTTCAAGTTCCTTGCCACTGATGGTGTTCTTTTCAGGTGATGCAATTGCTCACACCAGGAGAAAAAAGTTGACAGGAAGTGAATGTAAATTAACTATATGAGACTGAATTCAGCAGATGCAGTATGTTTGTGAGCCTTGATATTGAAGGCCAAGAAATTGACATACATTTATAGTTATCGTGAATTTTGTTCTGAAATCAAGAGTCAGTGGAGTATGATAGTTTAAATACTCCATTTGTTCTTTGCAAATGTAGGCAATAGGCAATCACACACTTAACAGTGAGTAATCACTATATTGTATATTTTTTAGAAACCTATTACCAATGTGCTAAGCAGAAATCAAGGAAAACTGATTATCTTCATTATAGAATTACTTTACATTCTTTTCATCATTGCAATGATAGAATAGTAACTTTGGTGACAACTATGTTGATTTGACTTAAGCTGATATAAGCATTACTATATAAATACTAGATAAGCTCTGTTGTGCTGTTATATAAATGATATGTGCAAGCAACATTTTTCTTCATTAAAATAAGTGATATATTTGCATGTCTGGCTGTGAAAAGATTACTACACACAACACATCTATCAGACAGAAGAGAGTTGCATAATCAGGTACATTGTCTTTGAAATGATAAGATTCATAAAGACATGATTTGAGGAGCAAAATTATTTTGGAAGATGCTTATAATCTAAACAGACCCAGATACAAGTTATTTGTTTGTTTGTTTCTTATTCTGTCCAATTGCTTTTCCAAAGGAAAGCAACCTAAATTTGATTGTAATCTAAAATATCTATATACCATAAGTCATTAGAGAATAAAACGTACAAAATCAAAAGATAAGACAGAGTATCAAAATCATATACATCATGATATATCATAAGAAATAATCAGTCTTTTAAAATGTCTGTTATTAAGAACCTTAATTTTGAATTTCTTTGTAGCAAAGGCTTAAGAGGAACCTTGACAAATGAAATTATTCTCTCTAAAATAAAAATAACTGACCAAGTGTGGTGGCTCACAACTGTAATCCTAGCACTTTGGGAGGCTGAAGCGGGTGGATCACCTAAGGTCAGGAGTTCGAGACCAGCCTGGCCAACATAGAGAAACCCTGTCTCTATTAAAAATACAAAAATTTACCTGGGTGTGGTGGTGGCTGCCTATAATCCCAGCTACTCAGGAAGCTGAGACAGGAGACTCCCTTGAACCCAGGAGGCGGAGGTTGCGGTGAGCTGAGATCGCGCCATTGCACTCCAGCCTGGACTACAAAAGTGAGACTCCATCTCAAATAATAATAATAATAATAATAATTGACACGTTAATTGTTACAGAAAAAGAAACTTCTTTTGAAAAAACTTTTCTTGTGCATCCTTATAAAATAGATTCTGAATATGAACTGGCCATTTTTAATGATTATTTTTCCTTTTGTTTTTCTCGACATTGGAATTTTTTGTTGTCTAACTTTTTAAAGTAATGTTTTCTTCCTGTGAATTATTTTTCACTCCTTTGAACATAAGTGACTTCCTGAATTTTTATTATGGAACTGAAAGAGGATAGTCAGCCAAAATGGTATTGTTTGTTTTCTCCAACATCACTTTTTACTTGGGGCAATTGTTCTTATTGAGGAAATAATCAGTCTTATAAAATTTGATTTTCATTTCACAATAACTTATTTCCACTATAATAAAATAAAATTGATTTTCTGGAGAATGTGAAAGAGGTCACCAGATATCTGCTCCACATTAGCTATAGAACTTCCCTTGGCACACTTAGTTATATATCATTCAGCATGAAACATACCATGCCTTTGATTGTACTATCTCAGTGGTACAACCTGCTTGAGAAGTGTTCTGTGTGTGTGTGTGTGTGTGTGTGTGTATGTGTGTGTAGCTTCTCATGATTGAAGATGTAATAGTTTCTATACAGTGTTAATATTGAAAAGATTAATAAATTGAAAAGCAGGATTTAGGCCAGATTTACACCTAAATATGTTTTGGTACTAAGTAATGGTGAGGAAAGCTATATCCCTCAGACATCTTTTCTTATAGCTTTCCCCATTATAATACATCTGTGCACTTGTAGGTATTCATGTACCCCTTACATGTAGATGCCCCCTAAATTACTGAACTGCATTTTTAGAGATCTAAGCCCCCTTTAATTTAGAAGTTCTGCAGTAGACTCGAATGCAGTTTCTTCAAGAATGCATGTTCTCACTGATAAGTGGATGTTGAACAATGAGAACACATGGACACAGGGAGGGAAACATCACAGTGGGGTCTGTTGGGGGGGTTGGGGGAGGGATAGTAGGGGTTGGGTGGGTTGGGGAGGGATAACATTAGGAGAAATACCTCTGTAGGTGACAGAGGGATGGATGCTGCAAACCACCATGGCATGTGTATACCTATGTAACAATCCTGCACAATCTGTACATGTACCCCAGAACTTAAAGTATTAAAAAAAAAAAAGAATTAGTTCCTTTTCCATTAACCCCTATCAACTATTTCATCATTTTTTGGTCAACCTGGTAAGAAAATCCTCTTGCATCTTTGCTTCATTTTCTGTACATTCATATATAGTTTGTTAGTAAGTCTGGCTACTTCTCATTTCAAAATACATTTAATATGGTAATTGACCTAGCTTCTTAAATGGCCTCTCCTCCTTCTGTTTACCTGCTGTCATACATCATGTGTATTTCGTTCAAAGTGATCTTATTAAATATGATTTTCATCGTCTCAAAACAACATTCAGAAATTGTCTACTTGCTTTGCATTGCCTGCCAGCCCATTCGTAAAAATAATACGTGATCACTTATCTCCCTCTACTTTTCATTAGCAATATAGTACTCCTGTGGAGCAGTTTCCTTACCACCTGCCAAAAAAAATTTTTTTTAAGACTGAAAGATCCTTTTCTATTCTACTCTACTTTCTCTTCTATGCTACTTTGCACTATGTGAATAACTTTTACTACTGTTATTGTGCTCAGCCACACTCATTCTCATAGGCACAAATCGAATTCCATCTCTTTCATGAAGTCTTCCTTGACCATTTCACTTAATATTGACATTGACATTTCCTCTATTTCTGTGGCTTTTGTCTTTAACTCACATGGAAATTAAATCATGCAGATTAACCTTACAGGTCTGATTACCATGATCTATAGATCATAGAAAATCAAGAGCTCCATAAAATCAGCCATTCCACGAGAAATTGAAGTCATGCAAAAAGATATTTGATAATGTTGACTGCAATAAAATAATTATTAATCAGACATTTTTAGTAGAAAAACTGTGAGTCAGCACTTATAAAATTTGCTTTAGGTGGGTTTTGTTCTTCTCTGTATTCGTTTCCAAAGTAGGTTAGGTAAAAGTAAACAAATATGATAGAACGTTTTCTCTACATCCTTTGCATCCCTTCACATTTAAGATGGTCACTTTGTTAGGGGAGCAAAATTAATAGAATTACAATAATCACATTGGAGCAGGATTTCGTTTTAAATTTTCTTTCTGAATTATCTGGTAGATGTTTTATAATTCTGGTAACTTTTGTAGATGTATTTTACTGACTAGACACCCTATCTAAATTTGGCATTATCCAACCATCTAGAAGGCAGTACGCATTTATTACAACCTTATTGTGTGAATGAGGCTATTTCAATTAATAATCACTGCCAGGTTATCTACTATATCTACTTTAATAAAATATTTCTATTTTTTCTTTTAAATTAATTATTTTTAATTTATAAATGAATATATGTATTTATGTACAATATGATTTTTTGAAATATGTATACATTTGGAAAGGATAAATCAAGCTAATTATCACATGTATTAATTCACATATTTATTTTTGTAGTGATCACACTTAAAATCCAATTTCATAGCAGTTTTCATAAATATAATACATTGTTATTAACTATACTCATTATATTGTATATTAAATCTCTTGAAATTATTCCTCCTATCTAAATGAACTTTCACATCCTTTGACCAACATCTACTTAACCTGCCACCTAGAGCCCCTTGGCCACCATTTTACCCTCTGCTTCTATGAGTTCAACATTTTTAGTTGCCATATGTGAGATCATGTGCTATTTCTTTTTCAGCGCCTAGCTCATTTCACTTAACATATTTCAGGCTCATTCGTGCTATTACAAGTGAAAGAATTTCCTTTATTAAAGCTTAAAATTATATCATTGTGTATATATAACACATTGTCTTACCCATTCATCCATTAATGGACACTTGGGTTGATTCCATATCTTCGCTTTTGTGAATAGTGTTGCATTGAACATGGAAGTGCAGATATCTCTTCCACATACTGATTTCATATGCTTTGGATATATACCAAAAGTAGGATTACTGGATCATACGGTAGTTCTCTTAACTTTTTGAAAAACTCCCATAGTGTTTCTATAGTAGCAATACTAATCGCCACCAACAGTGTTAAAGAGTTTCCTTTTGTTCACATTCTCACCAACACTAGTTAACTTTCATCTTTTTTATAGTATCTATTCTCACAGGTGTAATTTCTCAAAGGTGTAATTTACATGTAGAGATAAAATCTCATCGCTATTTTAATTAGCATTTCCCAGATGATTAGTAATGTTGAATGTTTTAAAAACTTTGGCCATTTCTATATCTTCTTTTGGTAAATATTTGTACAGGTCATCTGCCTATTTTTAGTCACATTATTTATTTTTTCTTGCTGTTAAGTCATTTGAAGTTTGGAGATAATAGTTTGCAAATGATTTATCGCATTCTATAGGTTTTCTATTCATTCTGTTGATTGTTTCCTTTGGTGTTTAGAAGTTTTTTAGTTCAATGTAATTCAGTTTATTTATTTTTGCTTTTATTGTCTGTGGTTCATACTAAAAGAGTAGGAATTTTTGTTGTATCCAAAAAAATTGTTTCCTAGACCATGGCATGGAGCTTCTCTGCTATTTTCTTCTAGTAGTTTTATATTTAAGATTTTAAAGTTTTTAATTTATTTTGAATTGATTTTTATATATCATGTGAGATACAGCTCCGATTTCATTTTTCTGCTTGTGAACACTGGGTTTTCCCCAAACCATTTAGTGAAGAGACTGTTCTTTGCCCAATGTGTGTTCTTAGCATCTATGCTGAAACCCAATTAACTATAAGTGTGAGGGTTTATTTTGGGGCTCTGTATTGTATTTCATTTGTCAGTGTGTCTGTTTCTTATGTCTGTTTCTTAAGCTTCATTCCTCTGGTTAAGATGCTTTGACTATTCCAGGTCTTTTGTGGTTTTACACAAATTTTCGTATTGTTTTCTCTGCTCTGTGAAAAATGCCATTGAATAGGATTTGCATTCAATCTACATTCCTTTGGGTAGTATGGATATTTTAACAAAATTAATTCATAAACACATAATATCTTCCTATTTATTTGTATAATTAGTTTCTTTTATTAATATTTTATAGTTTTCAGTATATAGTCCTTTCACTTGTTTGGTTAAATTTATTTTTAAGAATATTTTTGTATCTCTTTTAAATAGAATTGTTCTCTTGGTTTCTTTTTTGGAGAGTTCATTGTTAGTGTGAAAAAAATTATAGATTTTTCTATGTTGCTTTTATATTCTGCAATTTGTTTATTAGTTCTAACAGATTTTGCTGAAATCTTTAGGTTTTTAAAATATATAAGATTGTGTTATATATAAAACAAAAACGAATTCTTCCTTTCCAATTTAAATGCCTTTTATTTATTTCTTTTGCTAATTGCTCTAACTAGGCTGCTCTGTTGAATACAAGTAACAAGAATTGGAATCTTTATCTTAATTCTAGTCTTAGTGGAAAAGCTTTCAACTTTTCACTATTAAGTATTATGTTAGCTGTAGGGTTGCTACATGTGGCTTTTATACATTCCTTCAATACTTAATTCATTGAGAGGTTTTTTTTTTTTTTCAATCATAAAAGGATTTGAAGCTTGTCAAGATCTTTTTCTGTATCTATTGAGATGATTGTATTGTTTTTATCTTACATTTTGTTAATATATAATATCATATTTATAGATTTGCATATAAATGTAGAATATCACATTTATAGATTTCCTTGTATCACTGGGATAAATCCCACTTGGTCGTGAGCAGTGTTCCTTTTAATGTGGTATTGAATTTGATTTGCTATTATTTTGTGGAGGAATTTTGCATCTATATTCATCAGAATCTATAAGTGTTTTTTTTTTATACTGTCACTTTCTGGCTTTGGTAGCAGACAAATGCAGGCCTCATTGGATGAGTTTTGAAGTATTAATTTGGAGAATGATTGATATCATATCTTCATTAAGTGTTAGGTAGGGCCAACTGTGCTGGCTCATATCTGTAGTAATAGTGCTTTGATAAATCTAAGGCAGGAGGATTACTTGAGCCTAACCGTTTGAGACCAATCTGGGCAATATAGTAATACCCAGTCTCTACAAAAACAAATGAATTAGCCAGGCATGGTAGCAGGAAGCACATGTTGTACCAGCTAATCTGGTGGCTGAGGTAGGAGGATTCCTTGAGCCCAGGAGTTTGAAGCTACAGTGAGCTTTTATTGCACTACCATACTCAAACCTAGATGACACAGAGGGAGAACCTGTCTCTATAAATGAGTGAATGAATGAATGAATATTAGGTACAATTAATCAGTGAAGCCGTCATGTCCTGGACTGTCCTATGATGGAAGACTTTGTATTACTGATTCAATCTCTTTTTTCAGTGTTGGTCTGTTCATATTTTCTATTTATTCATGAGTCAGCCTTGGTAGGTATAAATTTATGTCTAGAAATTTATTCATTTCTTCTAGGTTGTACAATTTGTTGGCTTATACTTATTCCTACTAATCTCTTATAATTCTTTGTATTTCTTGGTAACAATTATAATGTCTCTTCTTTCATTTCTGATTTTCTTTATTTGAATCTTCTCTCTTTTCTTATTTAGATTAGCTGAAAGTTTGCCCATTTTGCTTTTTACTAAAAAAAAACCTCTTCCTTTTGTTGATTTTTAAAATTGTTTTTCTAGTCCATATTTTATTTATTTCTGCTCTAATCTTTACTATTTTTACCCTTCTACTAACTTTAGGTTTAGTTTGGTTATTATTTTTTTTTTTTTAGTTCCTTGGTATATAGCATTAGATTATTTATTTGATATATTTCTTATTTTTATGTAGGTGTTTATTGCAATGAACTTCTTAGAACTGTTTTTGCTGAACTCTTTTGGGGTATATTTTATCTTCATTTTTGTTGCCTTAAGATATTTTTAATATCTTAATTTCTTTGTTGACTCATTTTTTTCAGAATGTTGTTTAATTTCTATGTATTTTTGCATTTTCCAAGATTCTTTCTGTTATTGATTTCTAGTTTTGTACCGTTGTAGTCAGAAAAGGTACTTGGAATAGTTTCAACCTTCTTAAATTTCTTAAGACTTATTTTCTGTCCCAACATATGATCTATGCTGAAGAATGTTCTGCGTTTACTTGAGGATATGTATTCTGCTGCTATTGGATAGAATGCTTTCAATACATCTATTATATCCATTTTGTCGAAAGTGCAGATTAAGCCTGGTGTTTCTTTATTGATTTATTTAGATGTTCTGTTCATTGCTTAAAGTGAGGTAATGAAATCTCCTCCTATTACTATATTTAATTCTATTTCCCCCCTCACTAATATTTGCTTTATGTATTTAGGTTTTTCAATGTTAAGTAAATATAAATTTATAATTGTTATATCCTCATCATGAGTTGACCTCTTAATCACTACATAAAGCCCTTTTTTTGTTCATGTTACAGTTTTTGACTTAAAGTTCATTTTATTGATATAAGCATAGCTACCCCTGTTCTTTTTTGCTTTCCATTTGCATGAAATATTTTTTTCCTATTTCTTCACTTTCAGCCTGTGTGCCTTTAAAGATGATGGTAGTCTCTTGTAAGCAGCATATAGTTAGGTCTTATTTTACATCCATTCAGCGAGTCTGTGTCTTTTTAGACAACATTATTATTATTATTATTATTAATTTTAGAGCCAGTATCTCACTATGTTGCCTAGGCTGGTCTTGAAATCCTGGAGTCAAGTGATCCTCCTGCCCTGGCCTCCCAAAATACTGGATTATAGGTGTGAGCCTGGTAAATCTATGACTTTTTATTGAATAACTTAATCCACTTATAATCAAGGTAATTACTGATAGGTAAATATTTATTTCAGCCATTTTAATCATTGTTTTTTGGTTGTTTTGTAGGTTATTTGTTCTTTCTACCTATCTTGCTATCTTTCTTTGTGATTATTTTCTACACTTTTATTATAACACCTATACACATATTCTATGTTTTTGATGTAACAATTTACATCTTTTTTATTTTTATCCCTTAACAAATAATTGTACCTATTATTATTTTAAAATTTTTTTGTCTTTTGTCCTTCATATTAAAGATATGTGATTTCACACACCCATAATACAGTATTAGAGTATTTTGAATTTGTGCACTTACTTTTACCAGTGAGTTTTATACTTTAATATGTTTTGTGTTACTAATTAACATTCTTTTCTTTCTGCTTGAAGAACTATTTTTAGGTACTTCCTATTACTTCTAGTAGTGAAATTTCTAGCTTTTGTTTGTCTGGGAGAGTCTTTGTGTCTCCTTCATTTCTGATTGGCAGCTTTCCTGAGTATGTTATTTTTTAATGGAGCTTTTTCATTGGTACTTTGAATGCATCATCCCACTTTGTCCTGGCCTATAAGGTTTATGGTAAGAAATATGTTACTAGCCATACTGAATCATTTTGATGTGTAATGTGCTTTTACTCTTATTGCTTTTAAGATCTTCTTTTTGTCCTGGATTTTACATATTTTTACTCTAATATATCTTGCCCTACTTTAGATTGAATCTGATTGGAGACCTTTGATCTTCCTGTACCTGGATAGTTATATCTTTCCCCCAATTTGGAAAGTGTTCTGCCACTTTTTATTTAAATAAGCTTTCTATTCACTTGTGTGTCTCTTCTTTAATGGCTATAATTTGAATGTTTGCTATTTTGATCCTTTCTCATAAGTCCTATAAATGTTTTTGATTAATTTGCATTTTTTTGCTTTTCTAACTGTATATTCTCAAATAACCTCTCCTTAAGTTCACAGATTCTTTTTTCAGCTTAATCCATTTTTCTGTCAGTGCTATTACATTTTAAAATTTCATTCTTTGATTTTTTCAGCTACATAATTTATGTTTGATTTTTAAAAATAATTTTAATATTTCTGCTGAATTTCTCATTTCTGTCACTTATTGTTTTCAATGAATTGTTTCCTGGTAGTTTCCTGATGTTTGCTGAACTCCTTAAAACATTGTTTTTCCATTTTTTGTCAGGTGGTTATTAAATTTTCATTTTTAGAGTCCACTGTTGATGCTTTGTCTCTTTGGTATGTCATGTTTCTCTGATTGTTCTTGATCCTTGTGGCCATGCATTGATATCTTCACATTTGAAGAAGTAAGGACTGATTTCAGTATTTGCAGACTGGTTTTGTCTGGGAATGCCTTTTATCAGTCAGCTTGTCTGGAGATCATGGGCAAACTCATGATTTGTAGATAGACTTGCTGCTGGAGTCATCAGGCAGGCTGCCCTAGAACCCAGGTCAATAGGTGAGTGGGTTTGGCACCTGGGTGTGCAGAGATGACCCTAGAGCCTGGGTACACTGTGCCAGGCTCTGTAGTCATGTGTCTGGAAACTGGGTCCTTGAGGATGGCTAGAGCCTTTATCTATAAAGGCTGACCTGGAACCTAGGTCCACAGGAACTTCTGTGGTACTGGACTGGTACCTGGAACCAGGAAGACTAGCATGGAACCTAGGTCCTTGGAGACCAGCCTGGAGCCTATATCTGTGGTGGCTAGCCTGGAAGCTAGGTCTGAGTGGTTGTTGGCCTGAATCCTGGAGCTTTGGGGCTGATCTGGTACCTGATTACACAGGAGAAATCATAGAGTCTGTTTCCTTGGGGGCCAACATAACAATTGTGTTAATTGGGATGGGCCTGGACTGTGAGCCTGCTGAAGCAGGCCTGGACCCAAAGTCTCCTAGAGCATGGAGCCACAAGTGGTTGGGGGGTGCTTGGACGATGGGGCTATAGGGACCAGCTTGACACTGAGCAGGCCTGGATTCCATGCCAATGAATACAGCATGATATCTTAGACCAGGAGTGCTAACTTGTCACTAGATAGGCCTGAAGTCTGGGGCTATGTGTGCCAGCATGGCTCTAGGCTAATCTAGAACCTAGGGAGGATCAGGAATTTGTAGTTTCAGTGGTCAGTCTGATGCTTGGGAAGGGCTAGAGCTTGTATGTTCAGGGCATGGCATGGCATGGCAGCTGGGTCCATGGGTGTTGGCCTCATGGTTAGGGTTGCAAGGGCTAGCAAGGGCTTGCAAGTTGCTTGTGTAAGCCTGAAGTCTGGAGGGAGCCACTGGGGCTAGCCTGGTGCTGTGGTCATTCTGGAGCCTGGGGCCACTGGGGCCAGCCTAACCCTGGAGAAGGCCTGGAGAATGCGTCTGTTGGGTCAGACTAGTGCCTGAGTTTGTGGGGTTTGGCCTGGAATAGGGGCAAGACTGGAGACTGAGACAGCCAGGCAAACTTGGACTGTAAAGCTATGAGATCCAGCCCAGCACTGAGATTGGTCTTAAGGCTCATTCTGGAGTCTGATACTTACCTTTCTGTCCTTCCTTCATTTGGAATGTATCTCTCCTCACACTGTGCTGCTAAGGATTGGGAAAAGAGACATGTGGGTGAAGTGAAAGTGTTCTTCTTATCTCCTCAGTGCATCTGTTAATATCTTTGTGATATACCCAGAGACTATAATCTCTTGACCTGATTTTTGTAGCTCCTGTGAAGATATTTTTGTGCATCAATCATTGTCCAAATTAATGTTTCTGTGACAGACAAACACTGGAAGGTCCTACTCCAAGAATTGCTGATGTCTTTACCATAAAAGATTTCAGTGAAGAAATTTAAGTATAGAGATTTTCGTTTAACTTTCACTTTAAGTTCAGGGATACATGTGCAAATTTGTTATATATAGGTAAACTCATGTCATAGGAGTTTGAGGTACAGATTATTTTATTACCAGATACTAAGCCTACTACTCAATAATTATTTTTTCTGCTCTTCTCCCTCCTGTCATCCTCCATTCTCTGGTAGGCTCCAGTGTCTGTTGTTCCCTTCTTTGTGTCTGTGTTCTCATTAATTTTGCAATATTGTAGTGTTTCAGGAAGTCAAAAAATAACAGGTGTATTTGGAGAGAAAGCAACTCCCATTCTTATAAATATTATCCTTATCATCAAATTTAGTATTTTCTAACACACAGTTAAAGAAGAAAGGGGTCGATTATTACAGTTCAGCCAGTATTCTCATTTAAAACCTGTAGATAGAGAAAATAAAGTCTGGCTGAAGGAAAACCTCTATATAGACCTTTAATGCTGTAACATGGGCAAATAGTGCTGTGATATTTTGTGGGTTTCGCCATTCTTGAACAAATTTTATGGATTGTCAAATTTAAATTCTGAGTGTCAGTGCTTAGCCAGTAAAATATCTGATGCTATTTATTATTTCTTTTTTCTGAGCTTGTTGTGTTATTGAATACCTTTTCTAGAAACTGCATTATATTCCCAATTATTTTGTACGATAACTGCTACAGGATGTTTTACAGACTCTCTGTTTAATGCATAGTTATCTGGTCTACTGTTTTATCAATCAAGTTTGATGAATTATTTAAGGATTATTCAAAGTAGTTTCCCAATTATTACAAGACAATTCTATTTCAGTGAAATGTAATTTTAAATATTAGACAACTTCAAGGCGGTACAAGGGTATATAAACTGTTAGAAATGCAGGTTTTGAAGGGTTATTAGAGGTCATTAGTTTTAATCTTTTTCCTATGGAAAGAATTATTTCTTTACTATCATTGACAGAATCCTTTGTTTTCTTCTGAAGATTTCTAATCACGAGGAACTAACTTATAAGAAAGATACTAACATTGGATCTATTAGAAAAGTTCGATTTTCATTTGAAGAAACCTAAATCTAACTAACTCAAATTTGCATTCATTTTGGGAAACTATTTAAAAAGTATTTAGTAAGAATCAGGAGAAAGTATAGAACATTTCATGAGTGGGAAATACTAATGAAAGTAGCTAAAATTTTAAGAGTTTATTATTTGCTGTCTTTACTCTAAAAGCTTATACCTACTATTTCAATTAATCCTCATAACCCCTGTGATGTAGATACAGTTATTATTTTCATTTTACAGGAGAGGAAATTAGGCATGGAGGGTTGCATAACTAATAGGAAATATTAGAGCCAGAATTCAATATGGGAAGCCTGGATCAAGAATACACGTATTTAACCAGTTTTAAACAGGTAAAACAAACAAACACACAACAACGACAAAAAACATACAGCTGAGAAGGTGACAAGAGACAGCAGAGAACTTAAAGTTGCTTTTCGTTGCCTCAGTCTAGAAATAGGGCACATCACCTCTACCTGTTTTCAGTAATCAAAATACCTCATATGGTACAAGAAAGAGGGTTGGAAAGTATCGATATCTATGTGCCTATAAAGGAGAAAAATCAAACATGATGTGGTACATAAACTTAGGATTCTCTCTGTCATATCCTATGTGGAACTTTCACCAAATGCCCACACTTACACCTGCTCTCTCTAATCTCCTTTAGCCTCTATGTACTAATATAAACTACATCCATTTATTGATGGAGATGAGTTTCATTGCACACTGATAGTTCATGGTGCACAAGTATGTGTGAAACTTTAGTGTTAGCTGTAGACCAAACTATTTAGAAACACATTAATCTGTGATAGAAAGATGAAACCAGCCAATACTCATTTCTTATTCTCTGTCTTCTTTTTTTCCATGGAAACATTTATTTTAGGACCTCTTCACCACCCACTAATACCTTCAAGGCATAATTGTATTGTAAGCTGCTAATTCAAACAAGTGTCAGGGCCATTTATATTAGTGACTAGAAGTCTTCCACCACTTCTTATTTCTAAAGCCATCTTTGCTCCCTGAAATCCTTTCATTCACTTAGGTATGTCACAGAAAAGAGAAGTCAATTTGTTTCTATGTACTTCTATTTGTAAAAAGTAAGAAGTAGGGCAAAATAATGGCATTGCTTAAATCCTTAAGTTATTATATGTTATTTTCATACTAATATGATACACATAATATGATACAGTATTAATACATATGAGTAAACTGAGTCTCAGAAAAATTCAACTAGAATTCAGATCTATGTCTTTCTGACTACAGCACCAGTGTATTTTTTGCCAAACTAAATGGTCTTCTAGCTAAAGGCATTATACATATACTTTTTTTTACTTCATTCATTTTTTTATAGCTTTTGAGCACAAAGAGCTAAATTTTTACTATTACATAGAGATAACAATGTAGGTTTATAAGTACCATATTGTATTAGTGTATACCAACATTCTCCCCTGAGAGGATGTTTCTCCAGGTTCATGGTCTCCTGCCCTCTCAAGAAGGAAAGAGGGGACCACGGTGCAGTGTGCAGTAAATGCTGGACTCAAAAAAGTGTTTGTAGAAAGTTATTTTATTTAAAGAGAGAGAGAGAGAAACAGGAGAAGAGAGAAATAAACAGCTAACTCTCACACTGAGTGAGAGAATCCAGAAAGATGGAATCAAGGAGAGAAAAGCAGGTTCCACACTGAGTGGAAGGGAATAGAGAGAGAGAGATGGAGTTTAGGAGGGGAGGACAGGCTTCCACGAGAGTGTGTGGCAGGGGACTCCAGAGGGGAAATCCAGGAGAAAGAAAGATGGCTTCCATGAAGCGAGTGTTCATGGAAGGGGACCCAAACATGGAGTCCAAAGGGGTGTGGAAGAAGGGGACTTTTAACCTCGGAGGAACCCCCACCTTCTCTAAGATCCCTGGCCAATGAAAGGAATTCCTTAGAACTTCCACTGGAGTGATTGACTTTTAGTTTCTTCCTGCGCCCATGAAATTCAGACATAAACTGTTAAATCTCCTGGATGGAGAGACATGGGAAGGGGGCATGGTGCTGGGAAGTTCTTGCCCTTAAAACTATGCACCACTGTGGACCCGGAAAGAGAACATATTCCCTCAATATTTCTTGCTCATATTCTAGCTGAAATCTTGTGCATAAATAGTTACATCTGTCTTTTGATTCTGAGTTAATGATATGTATAATAAAATTAGTAATATACTGGAAAATATTTTCATTTAATACAGTGACAGGAAAACATGAACTAAAATAAAGCCCATGTACCATATAGGTACAAATTACCAAATAAATTAAATTTCATCTTTGAAACTGGATATAAGAAAATATTCTGAATTGTACTGATTTTATAAGTAGCTAACATGAATAAGTACTAATTTTATAAGTAGCTAACATGCAGTTTCCTGCATTGTGTTATGGTTTGAATCTCTCTTTCATTTGCAAATGCTTGCTTCTTTTTCCTTTTAATTCACACTTTTCAACATGTCATCTATTATTCTGTCCAGTGCCCTCTCTTGAAAGCTCTGCTTACCTTGTGTTTTAAATGTTAGAGTCCTTTAAAATTCATTACTGGATTATCTTCCTTTTGGCATTCTGAACGCTTAATGTCATTAACTACTGTGATTTTGTTAGTGCTTCATGTTGATATTTTCCAAATATTTATCTCTATCTTAGATTTTTCCTAAAATGGAAGTAAGTATAGTCAGCTACCTTTGTCATGTTTCCATGTAGAAGACCAATAATCATCTAAAATTTTATGTACAGAAATTGAAGGATTTTTTTCCTTCAACTCTGCTCTGCCTCTTCTGTCTTGCATCTAAGTAACATAAAGTCATCCCATTATTAAAGCAAGGGATCTTGATGTTGCCTTTGGTTCTCCCTCCTGTCGCATTCCAGTAATGCTCAGGTTCTGTCAGTACTATTGTCAGCCTAACTAACAGAGAGAGGCTCTCTAAAACAAAAAATGTGTTATTTGTGAGTAGGGCACAGAAATAGGAATATGTATGCACTTATAAATATGTGCGTTTTCAGGGAGGTTAAGGAAGACAAAGATTTTTTAAAGAAAAAATAAGTGGGATTATATAATTTTTTCAAGATAATTATCCTTGGCTATAAAGATTAATAACACAGGTGATATAAGTAAGAGGTTGGACAGGCAGTTGAAGATGTCCTTCAAGAAGTACTTTTGATGAAAGGTTGCCATGGACTTTTTGCAAGGTTACAGTTTTTGCAATCTTTTGTAATCATTTTGTTCTCAGGCATACAAGTGTGACCCATTCTTCATAACCTTCCCCAGTACTGTTTGTCAGGTTTGTTTGTTTTTAATCACTAGTTTCTACATTTTATTCTGGTGAAACTTTTAGTGCAGATAATGCCTATCAAACCTGCACTTTTTTTTTCAAACCGCCTTACCTATATAGACTATCGAAATTTCTCTTGAATTATTGTAATTAGCTCTCAACCAGTATTTAACCTATGAAATTTCAAGTACTTTTTACACATCTATGATAAAGAAAGGCTTTAAGACAGGTGCAGCAATAGAAACTAGGTCAGTAAAATAGATAATTAATGAAGAAATTCATGTACCTAGAGGCGTAAAATTGTAATTTCTGTGAGAGATGTTGGTGAAGGGATGCAAAATTTCAGTTAGATAGGAGGAATAAATTTAAAACCTATTGTACAACTTGATGACTATAATTAATAACAATGTGTTTTGTTCTTGACAATTACTAAGATATTAGATTTTAAGTATTCTTACTACAGAAGAGTATGTGAAGTAATTTATATGTTAATTAGCTTGATTTAACCATTCAACAAGGTACACATATTTCAAAACAACATATTATACATGATGAATATATGCAATTTTTATTTGTCAACTTAAATAAATTTTAAACTAAACTGTCATATTAACAAGTACTATGTACTTCTTAATAAAATGTAAAGGTGACACATTTCTATTCATTGGCAAAAAAAAAATACTTCTGCTTCCCATAATATAAAAAGTTAATTTTAGTTAAATGAAATATCTAAAAGTAAAAAAACTAAAAAAGAAGAAAATACAGCATTCTATTTTAATATTAGGGTGGTAAATATACTACTAAGTATGAAATGAAACTGAGTCACAAGAGAAATTATTGACATATTTAACTATGTAAGCTTTAAAAATGACTATATAATGTGAAAGACATCATAAAGTTAATTTTAAGCATAAAGCTTGAAGCAAATTTTTGTAACATGTAAGTCATTGTTATTATCCATGATAAAATACATACATAGCTCCTAAAAATCAATATAACAGAAACCATATAGAATAAAATTGTCAAAAAGTATCAATAACTTGTTTGTGAAAAAGACACACAAGTAATCAATAGAAATACGAAACATACTAATGAATATTCCATTGATTTAAAATAAATTTAAAATCTATTGACATTTCTTTTCAGAAAAAACTAAATACAATAAGATATTTTCTTCCATCAATTTTTTTAAATTAAAAGAAATGAATGATAATAACCAGTGCTGTCAAGGACACAGGAAATGATTACCGTTATTCTCTGCTGATGAGTGCAAATTGCCTTTCTGATGGACAATTTATTTGGTTTTAGCAATTTATATTCAAAAAACTACATGGATTTTTACTAAGAAATATCAGACTGTACCTAAAAATAAATAGACTTTTTCAGAGTGTAGATAATTGTAACATTGTAATGGGGTAAGAGGAAGCTAGTCATTGATGGGAAATAGCCATTAAAAATAGTAAGATATCCCGACATGGTATAATAATCATCATACACTGAGAAATGTGAAAAGCAGTTTTACGGGCTCAATAGGCAATATGACCCTAATTCATGCAATAAAATTAAACAAAACATCATTATGCTAGACAGAAACATTCTGGGAGATTATTGTTAAACTGTTAACAATGCTTGCTCAAGGGAAGGCTGTTGGATTGGGTAGACAATGGAAGAAGAGCAACTAAGAAGAGCTAACTATCCTAACTATGTATGTACGCAACACAAGAACACCCAGATGCATAAAGCAAGTTCTTAGAGACCTACAAAGAGACTTAGACTCCCACACAATAATAGTGGGAGATTTTAACACCCCACTGTCAATATTAAACAGATTAATGAGACAGAAAATTAACAAGAATATTCAGGACTTGAAATCAGATCTGAACCAAGTGAACTTAATAGACATCTACAGAACTCTCCACCCCAAGTCCACAGAATATATATTCTTCTCAGCACCACATCACACTTATTCCAAAATTGACCACATAATTGGATGTAAAACACTCCTCAGCAAATGCAAAAGAACGGAAATCATAACAAACAGTCTCTCAGACCACAGTGCAATAAAATTAGAACTCAGCATTAAGAAACTCACTCAAAACCACACAACTACATGGAAACTGAACAACCTGCTACTGAATGACTACTGGGTAAATAATGAAATGAAGGCAGAAATCAAGAAGTTCTTTGAAAACAATGTGAACAAAGACACAATGTACCAGAATTTCTGGGACACATTTAAAGCAGTGTCTAGAGGGAAATGTATACACTAAATGCCCACAAGACAAAGCAGGAAAGATCTAAAATCAGCACCCTAACATCACAATTAAAATAACTAGAGAAGCAAGAGCAAACAAATTCAAAAGTTAGCAGAAGACAAGAAATAACTAAGATCAGAGCAGAACTGAAAGAGACAGACACAAAAAAACCCTAATAAAATCACTGAATCCAAGAACTGTTTTTTTGAAAAGATTAACAAAATAGATAGACTGCTAGCCAGGCTAATAAAGAAGTAAAGAGAGAAGAATCAAATAGACACAATAAAAAATTATAAAGGGGATATCACCACTGATCACAGAGAATACAAACTACCATCAGAGAATACTATAAACAGCTACATGCAAATAAACTAGAAAATCCAGAAGAAATGGATACATTCCTGAACACATACATTTTCCCAAGTCTGAGCCCAGAAGAACTCAAATCCCTGAATAGGCAAATAACAAGTTCTGAAATTGAGGCAGTAATTAACAGCCTACCAACCAAAAGAAGTCCAGGACCAGACAGATTCACAGCCAAATACTACCAGAGGTACAAAGAGGAGATGATACCATTCCTTCTGAAACTATCTCAAACAATAGAAAAAGAGGGAATCCTCTCCAACACATTTTATGAGGCCAGCATCATTCTGATATCAAAACCTGGCTGAGATACAACAAAAAAGAAAATTTCAGGCCAATATTCCTGATGAACTTTGATGTGAAAATCCTCAATAAAATACTGGCAAACTGAATCCAGCAGCACGTCAAAAAGCTTATACACCACAATCAAGTTGGCTTCATCCCTGGATTGCAAGGCTGATTCAACATATGTAAATCAATAAACGTAATCCATCATATAAACAGAACCAATGAAAAAAAAAAACACATGATTATCTCAATAGATGCAGAAAAGGCCTTCAACAAAATTCAACAGCCCTTCATGCTTAAACCTCTCAATAAACTAGGTATTGGTGGAACATATCTCAAAATAATAAGAGCTATTTATGACAGACCCACAGCCAATATCATAATGAATAGGCAAAAACTGAAAGTATTCCTTTGAAAACCAGCACAAGACAAGGATGCCCTTTCTCACCACTACTATTCATTATAGTATTGGAAGTTCTGGCCTGGGCAATCAGGCAAGAGAAAGAAATAAAGGATACTCAAATAGGAAAAGACGAAGTCAAACTGTCTCTGTCTGTAGATGACATGATTGTATATTTAAAAAACCCCATCGTCTCAGTCGAAAATCTCCTAAAGCTGATAAGCAACTTCAGCAAAATCTCAGGATAAAAAATCAATGTACAAAAATCACAAGCATTCTTATACACCAATAATAGACAAATAGATAGCCAAGTCATGAGTGAACTCCCATTCACAATTGCTACAAAGAGAATTAAATACCTAGGAATACAACTTACAAGGGATGTGAAGGATCCCTTCAAGGAGAACTACAAACCACTGCTCAAGAAAATAAGAGGGGACATAAACAAATGGAAAAACATTCCATGGTCATGAATAGGAAGAGTCAATATTGTGAAAATGGCCATACTGCCCAAAATAATTTATAGATTCAGTGCTATCCTCATCAAGCTACCATTGATTTTCTTCACAGAATTAGAAAAAACTACTTTAAATTTCATATAGAAACAAAAAAGAGCCCGCATGGCCAAGACAATCCTAAGCAAAAAGAACAAAACTGGAGGCATCATACTGCCTGACTTCAAACTATGCTACAAGGCTACAGTAACAAAAAACAGCATGACACTGGTATCAAAACAGAGATATAGATCAATAGAATAGAACAGAGGCCTTGGAAGTAACGCCACACATCTACAACCGTCTGATCTTTGACAAACCTGACAAAAAAAAAAGCAATGGAGAAAGGATTCCCTGTTTAAAAAATGGTGTTATGAAAACTGGCTAGCCCTGTGCAGAAAGCTGAAACTGGACCCCTTCCTTACACCTTATACAAAAATTAACTCCAGATGGATTAAATATTTAAACATAAGACCTAACACCATAAAAACCCTAGAAGAAAACCTAGGCAATACCATTCAGGACATAGGCATGGGCAAAGGCTTTATGACTTAAACACCTAAAGCAATGGCAACACAAGCTAAAATTGACAAATGGGATCTAATTAAACTAAAGACCTCTGCACAGTCAAAGAAACTATCATCACGGGGAACAGGCAGCCTACAGAATGGGAGAACATTTTTTCAATGTATCCATCTGACAAAAGGCTAATATCCAGAATCTACAAAGAACGTAAACAAATTTACAAGAAAAAAACTCAACCCAATCAAAATGTAGACAAAGGGTATGAACATACCATTCTCAAACGAAGATATTTATGCATCCAACAAACATATGAAAAAAAGCTCATCATCACTGGTCATTAGAGAAATGCAAATCAAAACTACATTGAGATACCATCTCACGCCAGTTAGAATGGTGATCATTAAAAAGTCAGGAAACAAGATGCTGGAGAGGATGTGGAGAAATAGGAACGCTTTTACACTGTTGGTGGGAGTGTAAATTAGTTCAACCATTGTGGAAGACAGTGTGGTGATTCCTCAAGAATATAGAAACAGAAATACCATTTGACCCAGCAATCCCATTACTGGGTATATATATACCCAAATGATTATAAATCATTCTACTATAAAGACACATGTACACGTGTGTTTATTACAGCACTGTTCACAATAGCAAAGATTTGGAACCGACTCAAATGCCCATCAATGATAGGCTGGATAAAGAAAATATGGCACATATACACTATGGAATACTATGCAGCCATAAAAGAGAATGAGTTCATGTCCTTTGCAGGGACATGGCTGAAGCTGAAAACCATCATTCTCAGCAAACTAACACAAGAACAGAAAACCAAACATTGCATGTTCTCACTCATAAGTGGGAGTTGAACAATGAGGACACATGGACACAGGGAGGGGAACATCATACACTGGGGCCTGTTGGGGTTTGAGGGACTAGGGAAGGGATAGCATTAGGAGAAATACCTAATGTAGATGACGGGTTGATGGGTGCAGCAAATCGCCATGGAACATATATACCTATGTAACAAACCTGCACGTTCTGCACATGTACTCCAGAACTTAAAGTATATTAAAAAAAAAAAAAAAGAAAAAAGAATGGAAGAAGAGAAGAGAGGCTTTCACATTTGCTTTTGTAGATGTTTAAAATATTTGAATCTTTAAGCATCAAGCAGGTATAACTTTTTTTAATTAAAAGAAAGGTAGAAGGTGCATAAAGTATTTTGAAAAATTTCTTATAGTATCTGTAATCACTACTTATGTAATCAGGGTTGAAAGTAGTTAAATTCTTTGAAAATTAAGTGGAATTGTTATGAAATACTTTAGCAGGAATCAATTTTTTCTAAGAAATTAATTTAAGTTTTAAATATTTTTGTCATTGTAGCACTAGCATTACACTCTTTCTCCAAATTAAAACTTATTAAATTATTTAAGGAGCATTATCATATAATAATATTCAATAGGATAGGATAACTCGGCATAGAAACTTGAGTATCTGACAAAATTAAAGTTAACACAGTTATCATTGCTGTCTTATGCCAAGTAGTAAAGTCTTTTGAGTTGCCATAATTATTTTTAATAAGACTTAGTCAAGAGGGATTGTCTTTTTAATTATGCCATTGTCATTGCTTTTCTTTACATTTTAAGTTGCTTTTGATTTTAAGTGGTGTGTACAGTTTTTATTGTATCCAGTTTTATGAAACATGAATTATTAGTAAAAATATGTGGCAATAGCTGGTTTCAAATCTTCTTTTTGTTATATTCAGTATCAAGAATAAGCAAGAAAAGTACAGTTGCGTCAGTGAACATTTTTATCAGTTATGAACTTAGTGTCAAACAAATAGCTTTGAAAACATGAATCAATACATAAATTCATATTTTATCATATCTTTACATATTTTCTCTAATACGTATGGGGGTAGTCACAATCACTATGGAGAAATAAGGATAGGCAAATCTTGAACTTGAGAACTTGACCTCTTAGAGTTCGGTACACTATGTATGGCTGCCTGTTTTTCATAATTTCAATCAAAAACCTTGATAGATGTGTCCCTGTAGCATAGCATGGAGTGCAAATTTTAAAATTCAGATTTATCTCCACCTGTTTCAACCGCTTAGTACATTTTATGAACATAGTGATTTGATAAGGTAAAAAATTTATAAAGAAAAAAACAGTTTGGTATCTCTAACAGTTTATTTTGTTTTGTTAAATAACAGACACTGAGATAAGGATAGAAAATGCTTATTAACTAGAGTGGTAGTAACATAAATAACATAGTAGAGGTTAAAAAAAGTCTCCAAATAGAAAAACTTATAAAAACTTTTAAGTGTTTTACAGTATTAATGTAGTCTAAATTCCCATTCTAAAAGATGTTGCTCTGTACTTTAAAAATATTTGTATTTCTGTGACTTTGACCATTTTCTTTATCGTGACCTCATAAATTGTATGAGTATACTCTAAATAATTTACTTCAGTATTTGTAATAAGTAGCAGAAAGTTTATCAAAGAGCTATAAAGATATTAAGGAATGGCTTCTCTTAATAGGAAGTACAAGGAATGGGTATAATTTTTCATCATCTTAAATAACTTTTTGAGTATTGTGGAAACAGTTCCCTAGGAATAGAAACTATACTCAACCCAAAGGTACCAGACTTTATTATAATGAAAATGTTATTAGTGGATTTTTTATGATTGTAATTGGCCAATTCAAGAGAATTGACTAATTCTCTTGAGATTTTTTTCTCCAGGAATTCCTTTCCAAGCTTCAAGATTTTAGCATCAATTTGTAAATTCAGTAACAGAACTGTCACATTCAGTTTGTTCTCTCTGTTCAATTCCTTACACTCAATAATGACAATGATGCTAATAAGAATGATAAAATCCTATGAGATAGGTACTATTAGTATTCACATTTTGAAATGAGAAAATTAAGGCTCAGAGAGATTAAATACCATGCAATGGACACATAGAATAAATACATTGCTTATTCTATGCGTGATAGTTCGAGGACTCAGATACAGGCCTCTTCTTATAGAACTCTAAACTTTTATGTACTGCTACACTAATACTTGAACATTTCCTCCTATTTCTTGGCTTGCATCATTTATTGCTATTTAATGTTTTTCCTTATCATCTTTGTATATCTGTATCTGTGACATGCATTTGCCATAGATAACCTACATTTTATTATTAGGTAAAACTTTAATGCACCCACTATATGGGAAATGATTGTATCATGTTTATTTAGCCACCTACTCTACCTTTTAGAAAACTGTGTTAATAAATGTTATCTGACTTATTGATTATTTATGTATTTACAATATAAATTTCATATACTAGTCAATATCACATTTGATTTTGCTAGCTGCTGAAGATTTTCTAGGTGTGGAAACAAGAAAAACGGGATGGTGCCTCTGCCTAGAGGATGCTTCTTTCTTGGATAAAGTTGTGACCTACTCTTATTTGCATAAGATATTTCAAGTACTCTTGACTGTCGATTTGGAATTTTAATTGGAGACTTTAAATAGAAAATAATGTTTATAGTATATGATTTACATAAATAGATATTTGCCAGTTTGAATATAGCCACATAGTGAGGAGGTTATTCAGTGGGGTCTACTTCCTTCACCAGTCCTAGTAGAGATTATAGAATGTTCAATTGTCCTCCAAACTCTTCTGCTGTACTGATAACTGACCTGGATCCATTGGAGAAACTCTTCTACACTCAACCATGTAAACCTCACAAGTCAGAGTAGTTGAAGCGATAATCATTGTGGCATTCTTCTACCTCATGAATACCTAGCAGGCCCCTTTCATCAGGGCTCCATGGCAGTGCTGCCCCTGGTAAACAAGTGTGTATCCATTTAGGAAAAGACAGTAAGTGCTTACCTGCACAACCCAATTATATAGAGATATGGTCTCAGCCCTTTAACAGGAGAGGGAGGCAGAAATCACAAGCTCCAGAGACTCAAAAGTTTACTGAGATCAAAACCCCTCCTTTTGCTCCACCAAAACAAACAAAACAAAAAACCTGGAAAACCTGTAGTTAATTTCTGCCAATTCCTAGATAGGACTTAAAATTTAAACCTCTTTAATAAAGCATTTACATACTGCCTCTTAGAAGGGCACATGGTAGTAACATAAATAGATCTATATGCTATTCTGTACTGAGCATGAGTGCATGAAATTTTTTTTACCAGCTGGGAGCCTTTATGGACAGGAACCCTGTGTATATGTGTGTGCACAGGCGTAATTGCTTATACACATACTTTTTACGGGGAGAAGAGATAGTGGAATATTAATTTTTTTCCGTTTGAACAAACCAACATACACAAAATTTTCTAGAGCCAAAAGTTTCAGAAAAACTGCAAAAGCTAAAACCTGGTCCTGGACAAATGTTTACTTTGATCATTGCCACCTTCCTGGTCAAGAACTGGGCCTGTCTTGTTAGAATATTAGAACGAGAGTCTGAGATCTAATGGAGAAATTAAAGCCAATAAAAATAAGTTTCAATGTTAGGACTCATTAAATGAACAAATTAAACATTTATTTTTATGTGCGAAAAATAATTCATGTGTTGGCTGATAGAAAAGATTCCAGTTATTAATAATACAATTAAACTTTACAGTAATTGCCAAAACACAGGTAGTTCTTTTGTAGAAAAAGACAAATTCAATAACATTACATTTTATGTATAAATGTTTTTGTTGTTTCCAGTTATCTCATCATCACACGTTTATATCCATAATGAAAAGTGAAAAAGCCCAAATAGTAATTTTAAAAATTAAAAAAAAAAAAACTGAAGCCCAAAACTGTTAAATGGTGTGAGATGGAAATATGCTACATTTTAGTTGCAGTAGGGGTAGAATTCTGATCTCTTAGTTCCCTTTCCTAGATTCTTCCCATTGCACCAGGAGGTATAAACTTAAATACCACTTCCCCTTATTTGGCATTGGAGACTGATGCTTTGACTCAGGCAGGATTGAAAGTGAACTGGACTATTGTTTGATAGAATTACCAAAAAGGCAAGAAGTTATTCATCACTCTTAAAGCAAGAACAGTGACCTGCTTAGGGGATGCTCAATCAATATTTATTGAATAGATAAAAGAAGGTGACCAGTGTCTGGGATGCCCACAACACTGGAAAGAATCGCAAGTACCAGCCGAGCTGCTGAAGATACTCCAGGGGAACAGATTACTGTATTCACTTGAAATGGAGGAAATATGAACATCTGCTTATCTGCAAATGGTGCCTGCTTAGAATAAGTTTGTGTGCATTTGCAGGAACTTGTGAGTCTCCTATTGAAAATGAACAGGAGACTGATGAGTTCCCGGGAACACCCACAAATCTTCCTACTCATTTCTACTGCTTTGCAATGGATAACATTTTATGGCTGGTACTTTCCACTGTTGTCAGTTCCTCCAAGTTCTGAGTATAAGTTTTAAGTTCTAAACAAGAACATAACCTTGAAAATGCAAAATAATTCAGTTAGGCAAGGGTTAACTAGTCAACTCATCATGGATGTCAGTAGGTTACTTGAGATGTTAAATCCTACCAAGGGAAGCATCTCTAATAGTCTTGATCTTATCTTTGTAAACTGAGCAGATATTCTACAAGATATAAATTATTCAATGAAATGAATGTCAGTGCCTACGTGAAAGATAATTTATAGACCTTGCAGGAAAAGAAAAAAATTAAAATTCATATGTATTCCCTTAAACATTTTTCTTGATTGTATCTAATCAAGAGTTTAACTATATAAATGTTGAGATTGTTTTCTAATTTTTTTCTGAGAAAATATTTTCTCTGTTCGTGTTCATGTGTAACATCAACTTATGTAATTACTCTTTTTACATTTCAGGATTGTTCAATGGACTATATTTAGCATCAGCATTTATAGCATGAATCTGTTGTTAAACTTCATGAAGCAGCCTTTGATGAAACCAGATAGGTTAATCCTTTATAATCTCTTTATGGTCTTTTTTTTAACAAAAGTGATAAATTCAATTATTGAAGGAGGAATATAGTAAATGTATGAAGTTGATGATGTGTATGCTATGTTAGGGGGTAGCAGAGACTAACACAGTCATACCTAAATACTTTCAAATTCACCTAGAAAAATGAATCATATCTAAGAGTTATATTTGTGATAAATATTCTATAATAATTAGTAGTAAAGTTCCTCTCAGTGTTATTTCTACATTTCTCAAAACGTTATCTTCAAAACATTAAATGAAATTTCTACATGTAAGCTGGCAGTACAAATCTTTTCTTCATTTTGACCTGTCTTTTTTCTAAAACAATGTGCAGCTTTTAATTTTTTTGCAAATTAAATCCAATTTGAGCTTATTTCTGTAGATTTCTTCAACTGATCTTAATTATTCTGGCATAAATATGGACACATATTTAGTTGACTTACAGCATGTTTTCAGACTGACGCTGGTAAGTAGTACCTTCTTTCTTTTTCTCTTTCACAATCTGGGATTACAGTTCTCAGCCCTTTTGTTTTCTTTTTGGCCCACATCTAAACCCACGATAATTGTCTCTGTGTGATCACACTGCTGGATGTGGCTCAGATAAAATAATATATTGGCTGTATTTTATTTCCAGTAATTTGTTGTGATGTCAACCCTGAAAAGCTTCTCTTACTAGAATACAACAAGGTGGCATATATATTACCCTGAAATATGCTCTTCTTTAAAAAAAAAAAAAAAAAACAAATCACCCACTAACATTACTGTTTAATATTAGCAGTAAATTACTGGCTTCTGCAACATGTCATCAGGTACAATCAGGAGAGATTTGAGAATCACTTTTCTGGAATGTATAGTTTATCCTAATGCCAAGAGTTTTTTCAGATCAGGAGCAAGTTGTGACAATTACCTTATTCAAGGAGGTCATCTGACCCTTGACTTTTAATAACGAGAGAAAAAAAATCCTTTCAATTTTTTTTTCACATGTAGCTCAATAACATGGAACTTATATGTCAGCATCAACTCAGCAGACATCTCTATTGAGCATTTATTTTTGACAGCCAGAGTCTGGGTTAGAAACTGACAAGGAGAGTGTTTGCATAGCTTGTTGTTCATTATTATTATAATGTACACAGCCTTATATGTACAAGGACCTGCCTCACACATCATAAATTATACATCAGGCTTTCTTGTTCATACCCTACTCTGCATTACCTTAAGCAATGAAATGTGGTTAACCCATTAGGGAACATTTCTTAAGTATCTAAAATATGGTAGATCCACTTCAGTTTAAAAGCCTGCATTATTGTCTCATCTATAATCTTAACTTGAAGAAGCTCTGACTACTATTTCTATATTATCTCTCATTTAATGTTCTGTGTGAATGTATTATACTCAGTTTGTCTCAAGTTGCCTAAATGGAAACTTCTAAATGTGTCTCCTAAACAATTGCATGTTATCTCATAAAAGCAAAGTTTGAGTTTACTATTTAATCCAGTCTAGGATTCTATAGATGATACTAGCCTCATTAGAATAAATTTTGGAAATTGCATAGAGAGAAAAACAAACAGACTTTCATCTGTAAAAACGGGAAATCAAAAACAAGCAGTACATATATTGCTTAAAATTGGAAGAATATAAGTAATAAAAGAAATCATGTGGGTAGCTATGGCAAACTTTGTGCAGAAATCCAGTGATCCATACTCTTTTCTGGAAGGTAAGAATCAAATAAAGGTTTTATTTGTCATTGCCCTCAAATTCAAAGAGAAGCCCTGTCATTTTAATTAAATACAATTAACTCAAAGATTACTGCCTACTATGAACCAATTTTCTCTTCAAATTACTCTTTCTGGAAGGAATATACCATTTTAGACCTGCCATAAAAGCTTGTTTTTAAATTTTTTTTCATAGTACCATTTTAGCTTAGATCCAATTTTTTCAGCCTCCATTTTCTACCCTAATCAAATTAGCCAATAATATCTTTCGAATATATCAATATCAATGTTTTTTTCTCTGCAGTTTTCTCCCCCTTCTTATGTATATTTCATTTCTGAGTTTGACTAAAGGTATGTCAGTACAATGAAAGCAAACATAACTCATTGATTTAGTTAATTTAGGAAAATTTAGAAAATTTAAAAGAACTCCAGGCTATTTTATTTTTTTGTATGAATACTAAAAATACAATTTTTATTATGTATTTGCCCACTATAGGAAAATAAATAGCCAAATATAACAACGGTATAGTTACTCTCACTTGTTGCTGCACAATTAATTATCAAGATAAAAGAGTCTATTAAGCAAGTTGAATGGTGCATCTAGGAACCTTAGTGGAATAGGATCTGGTTTATGCAGTTTGAAACTCTTTGGAGAATTCAGTTGTTTGTACTGACTAAAAATAGTGATCCCAGTTTCTGCATGGCAACTCCAGGTCCCTGACCTACAAGCATCCTGTTCAAATGTTCCACCACCTGGGCAGGTAAGGATACACATTTTACTTCTCAGAAGAAGCAGAACCTTAGGCAACTAGAAAGTTCAATTTTAATATTCATTGCAATTAGTTCCATAACAACCTCAGTTCTTGTAAAAGTCTTTCCTAGTGCAACTACTACTTCAAATGCATTTTTTTCATAGGTGAGCTTTTATATTTGATTGCTAGTGACACGGTTTATACATTTAAACAGTATCCTGTGGGCCTAAATGTTTATATGTATATAAACATTTGTATATATATATATGGCTCCCTGGGGCTTCCCAAGATCCTGTGGCTATAATCCTGGGCTCCAGGCTCCAGACACTTCACAGAAGGAAGATCATATGTCTCCAGAGGAGTACCCTGAGGCAAGCTTGAAGGGGCCATGCTGTGTCCAGGGAGCCTAGCCTAGTCCCATTAGCTTGCCAGGCCTCTTGCAGCTGCTGGTCCCCACCACTTCCATGCTGCACCCATGGGGCAGCTTCACCAGGACTAACAGGCACAGGGGGCCCTGTTGCAATTATCAGGGACAATGCAGGGTCTCCCTCCTTTGCCCCTCCTACTCCCATGTGGGCAAGAAGGACCTTGAGTGCCCAGGAGTGCCCAGTGTTCTGAGAGGAGCACCAGCCAGAGGGAGGGGACCCTGAAGTGCCAGCAGGAATATTTTGATTTTGAGATTTCTAAACACATTAAAGTTATTTCTTTAGCCAAAAAAAAAAATTATATATATAATTATATATATACATATAATTTTTATAATGTATATTTATATATAATTATATATATATAATATGTGTGTATAGTTTTAGAAGTTTTTTCCTTGTAAAACAATTGAATTCTAAACCACTGACTTATTTTTGCATGAACATTTAAGGACAGTCAACTTACAATTTGGGAATTATCTACAGATGGATGAAGGTCTAAAAGGTAGATAAATGGACATCTGTCCTAGTCCTTTGAGGTAATCTAAATATTTGCAATTTTTAGATAGCTATTTTTAAGATTTCAAAAATTCAAACAAAAATTACATTCTTTTCTGTAATAAGTCTCTGCTTGTTAACAAAACTCAAAATTAAATTCACTTTCCCTGATAGTGATTATTTTGTGCTGATCAGAAGAACTGTTTGCTGTTCAAATTGTAGCAACAGCTGTGATGTGACTGGTTAATCAAACACAATTATCAAGGGTAATAGATGGGCATAGTGCTTGGATTATATATTCCAGACACAATCCATCTTTGAAAAAAGGAGCAGACTGAGAGTTTACAGGAGAAAAAAAATTTCCAAAACAAAAACTATAATGGAAAAATAACAGTGAAAAATATTCTCTGATTTTTTTTTGTACTTTGTTCAGCTAGTTTTCATTGAGTATTAGCTTTGTGTAGACACTATGCTATTCTCCAGGGATTAAAATTAAGAAAACTTAGCATGATACTTGTCTATATGAAATTAAGATTTAATGATTTAATATATAATAAATGTATTGATATAATAAACACAATATAATATATTCTAGCCAGGCACAGTAGCTCGCTCCTGTAACCCCAGCACTTTGGGAGGCTGAGTTGAGGGGATCACTTGAGGTCAGAAGTTTGAGACCAGTCTGGTCAGCATGGTGAAACTCCGTCTCTACTAAAAATACAAAAATTAGCTGGGCGTGGTGGCACGTGCCAGTAATCCCTGCTACTCGGGAGGCTGAAGCAGGAGAATCACTTGAACCTGGGAGGTGAAGATTGCAGTAAGCCGAGATTGCGCCACTGCACTTCAGCCTAGGCGATACAGCAAGACTGTCTCAAAAAAAAAAAAAAAATATATATATATATATATATACATACACACACACACACACACACACACATTTTATATGTATTTGAATTACTAAGAGTGATTGATATACGCTAAAGGGAAATGGTAGTTGCCATGAGAGCATAGAAGGGTAAGGCCTAACTTATGGTTTGAGTGGGGGAAATGAGGGCTTCCCTTGGGAAGTTGTGTGTGATCTGACATCTGATCAATTAAGGATTAACAGAGTGAGTGGGGTGGGAAGATAAGGAGAATGTTCTAGGCAGAAGGAACACTATGTGCAAACAACCTGAGGTTAGAGACAATAGTGACACTTACAGCTATTAAAGAAGACTAGGCCGGGCACAGTGGTTCACGCCTATGATCCTAGGAATTTGAGACCAGCTTGGCCAACAAAGCCCCCTTTCTACTAAAAATACAAAGATTAGCCTGGCGTGGTGGTGGGTGCCTATGCTGCTTGGGAGGCTGAGGCAAGAGAATCACTTGAGTCTGGGAGGCAGAGGTTGTAGTGAGCCGAGACTATCACTATACTCCAGCCTGGGCCATAGAGCAAGATTCCGTCTCAAAATGAATGGATGAATGAATGAATGAATAAATAAATAAAATGAAATAAAATAAGACTAATATGACCAGGGCACAGACCGTGAAGGAGAAAGGAGCTTGGATTGATCTCTAGAGATAGATAATAGCTCCAAATCATCTATAATCTCGTGGGCTTTGGCAAGGGTTTTATTCTAAGGATGTGTGATGTTGTTGATGTGTCTGAAGTAGGGAAGGCCAGTTAACACATTTATGTATGTATGCTTATTTTAAAGATTACTACAGTATAAATAATGTATCAGAGGGAGCTACGTGTATATGTAAGGGGTCAATTACAAGACTATTAAAATAGCGCAGGAGAGGTTGGTGGCAGTGAAGATTTAAAAACTAGAGAAAAGAAACAGAATACATTGCAAAGATATTTAGGGAATGAAACTTAATTGACTTGGTGATGATGAGGATCAGTGGCAAAGGATAGGGAGGCTGAGGTAACAATGATAACTACTACTTTATGGTATGAGCCACTGAGTATGTGTTGATGTGCTTCACAAGATGTAGGACAATGACAGACAACCAAGACTGTAGAGGTAATCATGTGTGAGATGGTTATAATGAAAAGGTTGAGAGCCCTTATCTTAGAGGCGCACAGCTAATCCATTTTCTGAAATCTTTCTAGTGTACTGATCTTGAATATTTGTTAACTTGGTTCTACGGAAGGTCTACCACTCTCTAAGCAGGTAGAATTTTAATGCTGTAGTATTACTGGAGTTTACAAATAGTTACCATTATTAAATGCATGCAGTGTTCTAGGAACTGTACTCAATATTTCACTTCGTTATTTCCAAACTTCTCAATAATCCTGATACACTAGCAAATGGCAGAGCTGGGGTTCAAACTCGGGACTGTCTTACCCCAGATTGCATACTTTGGACAGTGTTGTGCTACACTCTTCATCTATTGTGAATATGCCATTAGGCAAATATGCCATTCTAGTGGCTAAGTGATTTTTAGATCTCTCTTCTGCCCTTTGGCAGCTGTCTATACAAAATTAAATATACAAAGTTGAATATACAAAATTACATTTTATCTGTGATTGAGGGAAATTAAAAGCAAAAGGCAGTTTTGGGAATTGAATCTATTGAACATAAAGAAAGTAGTTACAGATTTTGATTATTATTGTTATTATTATGATCATTGATGTGAAAGTTACTAATATAGTGGTCCACTGCTACTTCATATTTAAAATGCTGTACAGGTAGATTAATCCAAAATATAATTGACAATATTAAAGTCCTAAAACCTACTGAAAGTGAAAAGACAATAGTTAACATAAAAAAAGGTTTTCACCAAATATTGCACGTTCTCACTTACAGGTGGAAGCTAAATGATGAGAACACAGGGACACATGGTGGGGAACAACACATACTGTGCCCTGGCAGAGGGCAGGGTCTGATAGGAGGGAAAAGATCAGGAAGAACATCTAGGTCAGTGCAGCAAACCACCATGGCACATGTTTACTTATGTAACAAACCTACAGATCCTGCACATGTAAGTCTGAACAAGAGTTGAGGAAAAACAAACAAACAATACTGTACATTGGAAAAAAAATGTTTTCACTAATGTTAGCATTTATTCACTTAAAATACTGTCAAATTACTAAAATATAAAAATCATTAAAATGTTTGTCAAATAAGTATTTTTCTATATTTTTGAAAATAAAAATGCCTTTTTACGAAAGTATTGATTGACCTTTGTGGATCACTGGCAAGTTTAGAATAGAATATACTGGCCAGGCATGGTGGCTCATGCCTATATTCCCATCACTTTGGGAGGATGAGGTGGTTGGATAACCTGAGGTCAGAAGTTTGAGACCTGCCTGGCCAATATGGTAAAACCCCAACTCTACTAAAAATACAAAAATTAGCCGGGCATGGTGGCATACACCCGCAGTCGCAGCTACTGGAGAGGCTGAGGCAGGAGAACCACTGGAACCTAGGAGGTAGATGTTGCCATGAGCCAAGATTGCACCACTCCATTCCAGCCTGGGCAACAAAGCAAACTCAGTCTCAAAAGAGAGCAAAAAATAATATTCTTCCAAGGGCAGAGTTCATTTTAATTGAAGTTATTTACATTACCCCTGATACATAGTCAATAAAATCACTGAATCTTATAGCTGGCAGGAATCTTAGAGATAATTTAAATTCAATAGTATTCTTTTATTTAAGTAACTAAGTATTAGGAAGACTAGGAACCGGTAGCTCAAAGAAGTTAAGTGATTTATCAGAGTTACTCACATAGGCTTTCTGATTCCCAGTCTAGGCCTTTCTACCACCTTTTTTCTTTCTTTTTTTTTTTTTTTTTTCCTAATCAGTTGCCACAGTAGCAATTCCAGCATATATTTTCCTCAGAATTTCCTAAGTCCAACAATACTTTACATTTTACCCAGACCTGATCACAATGGTGATGTTAAAGTCATCCATTTCTACACATACTTAGCATGTTAGTAATGGGGGATATGGAACTCTACAAAGAGGGCTATAGGTTAGGGTGGTTATTTGCAAAAGTGCTAGTGTGAGCCAGTTAAAAACTAATGAGGCAGAAATGCCTTCAATCCCCTGGAACCCACAGATGATGTGAGAATGATTAGAAAACAAAAAGGCACACATTTAAGTGATAATTGGAAGAAACATGTAGAATGTAGCTGAATTTGAAATTTCTTGGCAAAGATATTTAAAATAGCTGACTTTTAATGAGGTGTCTTGTGTCATTTAGGAAGGTTTCTTACTACCATTATTGAAGGATAATACGGTATGGTGGAGAATAAAAATACAACTGAACACTGGATTTTCAGTTCTAGTACTACATATTATCCATATGCCTTTGGACAAGTCACTTTAGAATAGACCCTTGTTTCACTCTATTAAAAATAATAATACTGTATCGTAGACCTGACTCTCAGAAAAGTCTTGAAGAGAAAATGACATAATGTATACGAAAATGTCTTAAATATCACAAATCACTGTGTAAACGTCATTATTGAGAAAACTGACAATGCTGCTGACTACTGCCATATTAGTTCATGGATCCAGCAGAGTTATGTTAATATAATTTACAAAATACTAAGAGTAGAAGAGTTGGATATTCTTGGTAGACTTTTATTCTTGGATGTCAGAACCAGCTGATTGATTAATACCTCTTCTGTTAACAAGAATATAAAACATGAAATGAAAACACAAATGTGTTAAGCATTAGGACAAGAAAATATAAAGATTGACTAGAAAGACCAGAGGTATGTTAAAACACACACATTTAAATAAGAGAATCTTTAAAGTTGGTTAAGTCAGTAGCACCTTTCTGGGATTATTTTGCCAAAATATTTAACATGAATCTAATAACAAGAAATCAATCAGAAATATCCAAATTGTTGATTACTCTAAAAAGTAACAGGCCTCGAATCCTCCAAAATATCAGTGTTGTAAAAGTTAAAATTTCAATGTGGGGAAGACTATTCTAGATTAATGGTAATACAGGGCATGCCAGTAAATATAATATCTGGACCTTTTTTGGATCCTGGATTAAAAAAAAAAACAAAAAACAGAAAACTGATATAAAGGACACTCGTGAGACAATTGGTAAATTTGGATATAAACTATATTACTAATATTATTATAGTAGTGTTTTTTTGAGATAGTGGCATTATATTTCTTGAAATAGCAGGGTATTGTAAACATATAGGTGAAAGTCCTTTCTTCTTAATTCATGCATGCCAATGTGTTCAGGATGAAATACCATACTATTTACAACTTACTTTCAAATGGTTCTCACATAAAATATGTATATTTTTTGTGTACACATACACAAACCCAGACATGCATGCACATACTTAGAAAGAGAGAAAAGGAGATCAAGCAGATGTGGCAAATATTAGTGTTGAATATTTTAGTGGTAAACATTTAGAGATATAAGCTGTACTATTTTTTTTAATAAATGGCTTCAGTAGATTTGAGGTTTTTCGAAATAAAAAGATAGGAGAAAAGTTAATTGAGAATAACCAGAATCTGTTTCTGAGGTTCTTGCCGTCAAAGCAAAGTAAATGATAATTTCTGCTTATATTTGTCAAGGCCAAACTGTGTCAAATCAGTAGTTCAGTCTGTAATTCTCTTTCTGAGAGATAAAAACATGGTTTATATATTTTTGGTGTTCCCTAGGCTTGGATTATGTGTTTAGATAAGCCTTAGCATGATATGGTCAACCAGTACAACCTTTCTCAGCAACAAGGACCTGTAATGAGGCACACTATGGATATTTGTCACATCATTGTTACACAACTAAATGAATAAAGTTTAAATGAAAAAATGTTGCAAAAAGCCACAGGTGATTTAATTATCAAACACCAGAATTGGTAATCCTTAATAAAGTTTCCATGAAAGTAAAGCATTTACAGTCTGGAAAGGATAATGAGACTGTCTAAAACCTAGAGTCTTCAGAGCTGGAAGGTGTTTTATGTATTTAAAAACATGGACCCTGAAGGCAAATTCTAGATTCAAAGCCTGGTTGCACCACTGAAGATTTTATGGATTTTGCCTAATGTACTTAATCTCACTGTGCCCCAGTTTTGAAGTGTATAAAATAGAAATGAAATATATATGATTTTGTTATATTTAAATATAAATTTCCCCTTAATGTACTTTACATAATTACAATGCAAATCATAAAATAATACATGTTATACACTTAGAAACAATACTAGATAATAAACAAATACTTGGCAAATTTTAGTTATTTTAAACACGAGAAAAGTCTTTTTCTTCTATTATTTGCTTTAATTTATTTTGATTTTTTAAATCTGATAATATCCTTTTCACTTACACAATGAGATATACTAATTAAGTAGAACCACTGAGTACGTAGACCAGATGTACTCAAATTAACTACCAATATTGGTTTTCTGCGAACTGGTCCAAATATTGGCTTTTAAAAATAAATAATGGTAATTTCTTGATTTTCAGGAAGGAGTAAAAAGCTAATAACAGCTAGAATATTCTCTATTTTAATCTCTTTTTCCAAAAATATTTTTCTAAATCTTCATCATATGGGCCCAGCAGATGAACAAATTAGTAAGTTTTTAATTGTTTAAATCAAGCATTTTTCCATTACTTGTCATTCATCCTCAGCCATTACATTAGATTTACTTAATTGATTAATGATATTCATTTATGGATTCCTAAAATGTTGGTATATTCAGTTAGTATTAGATATTACTTATTGCACAGAGATATTCATTTCAGCTACGTATATTTTGTTGTTTTAGTTTTATGGTGAAATGTAAGTGAGGTATTTATATTATGCTGTTCTACAAAGAACTCATGTGTTCTAGGTACCCAGATATCTGAACAGGTTTGAGAACTACTAAATAAAAGCAGCTACTTTTTGTAGAACATCAAAAGAGAAGTAAGATAATTCTTCCCTTAGTCTTTTTCTGCAATTATATGAGTTTAGAACTTGCATAATTAAAAACTGACATCCTACAAGGGCTTTATACTTTCAAAGTTGCATCACAACCAACAGCCTTCATAAACCAGTTAATAAGGTTTGGCAAATTCAAATCAAAGTAATGCCAAAGTAAAATTACCTGAGAAGTTTGGCCAACTCTAACTCCTATCTTCTAAATTTTGGGTTCCAGATCTTAGCCATTTTATAGAAGTGTTTAGTGAAAACTTTTCTTGAACAGTGGCTTGGTAATTGTAATTAATTTGAAGGAATAGTTGTTTTTTTTGTTTTTTTTTTTTTTTTTTTTTTTCTGGAGATGATGTCTTGCTCTGTCACCCAGGCTGGAGTGCAGTGGTGTGATCTCGGCTCACTGAAACCTCTACCTCCCCAGTTCAAGTGATTCTCCTGCCTCAGCCTCCCAAGTAGATGAG
The DNA here is from genome assembly GCF_009761245.1 of Sapajus apella. Taxonomy (NCBI): domain Eukaryota; kingdom Metazoa; phylum Chordata; class Mammalia; order Primates; family Cebidae; genus Sapajus; species Sapajus apella. The sequence goes on from NW_022436982.1 coordinate 5,247,314, forward strand.
ATTACAGGTGCCTGCCACCACATCAGGCTAATTTTTTGTATTTTTAGTAGACACGAGGTTTTACTATGTTGGCCAGGTTGGTTTCAAACCCCTGAGCTCATGTGATCCACCTACCTCTACCTCCCAAAGTGCTAGGATTACAGGGTGAGCCACCGAGCCCCGCCAGAAATAGTTTTCTTACTAGTAGAGAATGTTGATCTGTCATGTGATAAAAGAAAACAAAAGGTTATCTAATTTTGGCTACTGAATTTTCAGAGATGTTAAATATGGATTATGTTCAACTGATTTAATTTCTTTGTTATTGCTAATGGAATCCTAATCCTCAGGTAGAAGACTTGTCACTTGATTTTCAATTAAAATATTTTATTGCTCAGCAATTTTTTTCCAGTTAATGTAATTTTCTTATTTTTACCTTTTGGGAAAATCTGCCTGATTTTGCATAGATGTTATCAAGCAGAAAACTAAGTGCACCACTCTTTTAGTAAGATTGCAGGTGCAGAACTTTAGGCTACATAGTGTTAGTTATGAGATGCTCTTAATACACCTAAGAACTATTGATGAACAACGTACCTATTTACTCAAAACAATATGGTCATGATCACCTGCCAGAAAATGTGTTGTTTACTGGAGTGGAATTTTTGTGCAAATCCCCTTGGAATCATGTATCAAACTGTGCTGGAATCTTTTTGCCATGAACAGCTAGTGAAACAACTGATGAAGGAATTGTAACAGAGTGAACACTGTCAAAAATTTGCCATCACATCTAAAATTATAATCTATTTTCACTGTTTCTCAAAGGATAACTTCATTTAATTTTGCCCCATTATAGTTTCCTTGTTTCCTACTTGTGAATCTTATCTTTCCTGTTAAATGTCATGTCTTCCACTACTGTTAGTATAATAAGTGAGGACAATTACAATAGTTTGATGTCAAAAAAGAAAAAAAAGAAAATCATTTTTCCTCTAAATGTCCATTTTCTACAGGATATGACTTAAATGGCACATTTGATGCATCAGTCATTCAAGGAAAGGCTAGAGTTTCTTTTTGGGAATGATTAAAACATAATTGATACTTTATCATTTCCATCATTTTGCCAGCAGGTGTGAAACCTGAGCTGAATTACTTTTGAAGGTTTTTTTCTCTCTAGTTTTATGCTTTTGTGATTTTATGAGTAAAGGCATAAAATTATGATGATTTTGAAGTTAGAGGTTAAAGGCAATATTGCATTATAAATTGAGAGGAAATCACCACATCATTGACTACATTGTGACCTTCCCCTCAAGTAAAAGACATCATGGTGCAAAACGTATTATTCATCTCCAAATAAGATAGGTTTTATAAAGTAGCAGAAGATAAAATAAGCCAGAAATTATTAGGCATCCACTATGAACCAAGCATTTTCAAAATTGTAGAAGATAAGTACTAGTATACATATTTTATATTCAAGAAAGTAAGGCTCAAACAAATAAAGTTCACCCAGTTGATGCATCAGAACTGGGGTTTGAACCAACCTCAAACTTGGTTCGAAGAGTGGGTCCCCCACTCTTTCATGCATATTTCACTCCTTATGTAGTGTTTTCAGTAAATTGCTCCTTCTACTTGTCATCATATGTGCTACAAAGAAAACCCTCAGGGGTTTGAAGATGCAAATATAAGCATCATTCAGTTGCACTATAGTATAGCTGACAGCATTCCTAAGCTTGATATTTTCATGTTATTTAAAATATGTAGTTCACATTCTTATTTTCTATATTTTAATGCTGAAAATATTGTCCTGTGCCTAAGATAATAACACAGAGTATATGAAATAAAATGTTGAAATCTCCTTTCTACTGCTACCATTGCTTTCCCTCCCAGTTTCCATTTATATTTCCTAGAAATAAACATTTTAAAGAAGTTGATATGTATGTTCTAGAGGGTTTTCCATGGCATATATATTTTCAATGAGCTTATATTATGAATATTGTTCTTATTTTAATTTAGCAGATTATCATGGCTACGTTTTCATATAGATTTGCTGCATTTTAAAGTATTTATATATTAAATATAATGTAGGCTTGCCTCATTATTATCTACCTTATTTTAGTATCTACATAGCAATATTGAATTATAATTGATTTAATAAGTTTCTTATTAATAAATATCTAGATTGCTTCCCCCTTTTAATTCATTAAAAGTTTCTGCAATCATTCTTTGTCAATATAATTTTATTCATATATAAGCATTTCTGTAGATGTCTAGAAGTAGAATTTTAGATACAATTATGTATTCATTTTTAAATTTGACATTTCCTACTATGTTTTGCAAAAAAAAATGGCAAACTTACACTATTATTAATGAAACAATTTCTGTTTCCTGACACCTTTGACTGATATGTGCTTTAATTATTGCCAGTCTGATGGAATAAATATCTTGTTTCTGTTTTCATTTGCTTTTTAAAAAATATAAATTAAGTGAAGCAATTTTCCCATAGTTTTTTATATTTCTTTAGTATGATTTAAAAGTTTAATTATTTGGTTCACTTTTCTATGGTGGTGTTTATGTTCTTTTTGGTTGCTTTTTGGAATGCTTTTAGTTATAATTGCCATAGACACAAATTTCAGTACATAAGCTGCAAATATTTTCTCCTTATCAGGTATTTTTCTGTCCCAGATGACTAAGGCATTTTTCTGACCTTGGAAGGTCAAAGAATTGGAAGACCAGTAAACATATAAAACATTACACATGAATAGAAAATACTATACTAGCGGTAGAAACATTGGTCTGCGGGGTCCTGAAAAAACAAGGTTATAGGGGTCCCCTATAACCTCTGTATAGGGAATCAGAGAATGTTTCACAGTGGACATTACTTTGGAGCTGTGTCTAAGATTGAACAAGAATTTTCTAGGAGGAGAAGCACAGGAAGTATGTAGAGGCATTTTATGTTCAAAAGCATGAAGCCATGTATTTAGGTTAGAGTGGGAAGTACAGGCAAACTGGACGATGGTGCACGTGGAGTGGAGTGGAAAGAAATAATGTTGTGCAATTTAATTGTTGTCAGATTGTAACAAACTTTGTAGGTTTTATGAGAAAGCAATGCTTAGGAAATGAGGTATTTAAGCAGAGGATTAAACATATCAGATTTAGTTTAGAGAACATGGGTAAAAATTGTGTACCATTTCAATGAATTGGCCATTGATCTACAATGGGGAAAATAAAGTAACAAATCCTTTGAAGAGTGAAGGAGGGACTCAATATAAATGGGTGGTGTGAGATATTTTTTTTCTGATTCTGAAGTGTTTTTAGCTTTACTGTTAATACTTTTATTTATCAGGTATGATAATTTTGGCTTTGAACATTGACTGATGTATCGTTTCCTTTGAAGACATTTTTATATAAGGGGAGGGAAGAATCAAAAGACAGGGTAGAGTGTAAAACAAGCCCACAGAGTTTTGAATCTTGGTAGGAAATTGGGAAAAGGATGGTATGTTTATCATTTGTGGTAGTTGCAACAGTGTGAATTGCGGTGTTGAAGAAGACATTGTTGTCCAAAATCTCCTATTGATTTTAGGCCTATTGATTACCTGTTGATCTGTGGGCTCCTTGAAGATAGAGACTAGCCATTTCTCATGCATCTTGTGCCTTCTTTATTAAGCTCTGTCTACCACACAGTTCAAACCACTGGACTCTTAGCTAATTTAAATCTTTTTTTCTTCTTGCTTGCTATTTCTTTCCCACATAATGTAACATGTAGTTTCCTAATTAAGATACATTGTCTCCTGAATTTTGCAAGTATTGTTTCCTTTATCTGAAATACCCTTCTCTCTACCATCCCTCCCCTCACTCCTTGTTCATCTTCTGGTCACCTGGTCAAATACTTTTAAACCCCATATAGAATTTAGGCTTCATTTCTTTTGAAAAGACCTTTCTGATTGACCAATTCTGATTAGCCACCTCGTCTGTAGGAGGCTATATTTGTCCATCATTACGTTATCTCTATACTAGAAATACTTTCAGATTTGTCAGTAGGACCAATGTCTTTGAGCTCCTTGAAGGATGGAACATAAGTATTTCCTTTTTGATTCTTCAATGTTTAGCCTTATTTCTCCCTCATAGTAGAGACTCAAAATATCTTTGATATATGGATAACTAGATGTTTGTCAAATTTAAACTAAATTTGAATTCAGCGTTCTAATTATGCCTGATCTTTGGCAGTTAGAAATATGTATTTAAGAAGTATATTATTTATCTCTATCCCATATTTAACAAATAGTCCTGAGCTAAAAACAGGCCTGGAAATTTGTTATTTTATCAAATCAGTGAGGTATAAATTCCATCAGATATATTATTAAAGATAATTGTGTATATAGTCACTCAAATATTACAAATGTTGTGAGTTGGCGGCTTAAATAATATATTCTACTTCTTTGTTTCTTCATCTGCAAAACCACAGTGCTAAGTTTAATTTTCAATTGCAAAATTTAATCTTTGAGGATTGGAACAAACTCAACCCACAGGAACAAAATTATGTTTGCAGTTACTCAGCTGAACTGCTGTTCCAAATATGAGATTTTCATTAATGAGGGAAATAATAAGCACTGAACATTTACATGTTTTTAAAAATGCTTATTTGTTTTCTGTTCTCTCATTCTCTTTCCAAAGGGGCGCTAATTTATTGTCTTCAAATAACTGGACAATTAAATTTACCCACAAAACCTTTGACTATTATGTGGACAAATTTGAAGCAGGGTGAGTTATCTCTCAGATGTCAGAAAATTACCCATAATGTCACTTTTGAAAGGCACTATCTTGAAGCAGGAAGAACAGAAAACAAAACACACACATAACCGCATGCGCACACACGTACACACACTTTCTCTCTCTCTCTCTCTTTCTTATACTCACTCACTATTCTATGAAGCCTATGAGTAAATGTAGAGGTCCACTTTATAAACTGGATGTCTAGATATTACTTCTTAGATAAATGATTTTTGATAGTGAACTAAACCCATCAATGACTGAAAAATACTTTGTGGAGTATAAAATCAAATGTCATCAATGAGGACTTATTCACAGAAAGGTCATATTCAGCTCAAGGCAAATATGTTGTAGTATACTTCTGAATACAATAGACTTTATGAAGTTTCAGCAAATTTAATGACACAAACTAGGTTAACAACCTTCTGATGAGCCTCTAGTGATCATCTATAATGAGTAAAAAAGGAATGATTGGTAATTGGGACATTATCTATTTTTATATAAATGGATATTTTACAGAAAATCCTGAAAACATTAGGTAAACTGGATGTTCTTGCAAAGTGTTTATTTTAAATATTACAAGTTAACATGTTTTATTATTTTTGGTCAAAACAATTGTTTTATTGTAGGTCTCATGCATATATTTGATTCTGTGTAACATTTAATTCAAACTTTATATTTTTTCACCTAATTTTCCTTTCTCAGTAAATTTCACAAATGCTGTAGGTAATGTTTCATACTGGGAAGTTATGTAGCAAAGACAAAACATGAACTTTTAGACGAACCTAGCTCTGTTATTTAAACACTTGTTTGACCTTGGACAAATTACTCTTTTTTTGTGTGCCTCAACTTCCACACCTTGAAGATGAGGATTACGTGTCGTCTGTTGTCAGAAATAAATGAAGTAATACAAGTGCTTTGTAGATGCTTGATAATGAAAGTTTTTCTTTTTGTAAAAAAATAGTTAAAATTCCCATAACTTTGTGATTCTCTGTAATTTATTGCAGACTTTTACATTGGTATGTTAGGGCTACGAGTTTGTCTTTTTTTTTTTTCTTTACTTGAAAAACATACAGCATACCACATATTTAGGTCAGCTATGTCTAGCAATTACTAGTTATTGTTAGTAATCACTTGCTTTTATACCCTGACTTGCATTGGTATTTTCAATATTTCAGGGCAAAAGAGAGATTTTATGAGAAAAGGAGGAAAAAAACCAACCAGTAGGAGGATTGTTTTTACTGTGTATGCATTTTTCATTTCCTGTTCTATTTTTATTTTGTATTATTTTACTTGCTGTGTTATTTGCATTCTTTTTAGCTTTCATCACCAGGAAAGGATGCAGGCTTCCTTCTGAGCTTGGCTTCCCACTCAGTTTACCAGCAGCATTTGTCATATTAGTGGTGTGATATAGTCCTTAACTGCAGATTCCTCTGTCAGTTCTGCAGCTGTTTTCCTTCCTGTCATCAGCAGTAGTTATTTTAAATAGAGTTGATATTATGGCCTGTATTTTGATATTACCTCTACCTTATATATATATTTTTTTATTTCAGCTTTCTTGCTTGTGTGGGTTGAAAAATGTGAGATACAAGATTCTAAGAAATAAGAATGAATCTAAAAAATAAACTATAGTTCAGACTACATTTCTGTTTATACTTTTAAGGTATTCACTTTAAGACTCTGCCAGTGGCACGTGTCCTCTAATAAACCTGATGACTAGTTGAAGCCCAGTTAAAAAGAATCCTTCATTAGCTGGAATTTACCCCAAGGTGATAGAAGAGTAAGAGAATGAGGTTAATTATATGAATTTATGCTCGAATTAGTGATTTTCACACTAACACCACTCAAATTTTTTTGGCAAAAAACAAAAATATCAATCCAATTCATATCCCATAATTGCATGCAATGTGTCATATTGTGTAGCACTTCAGTCAAATTCACACCACCCTCCTTCTCTCCCCTGGGTGCCCTGGGTGTTCATTTTCCTCCTCTCTGCAGCCTTAGAACTTGGAAAATATTATTTCATAGCATTCATTAAATGGTTATGCTATAGTTCCTAATTCCAGATACAGAATCACTTTGTAGACCCCATGGTACTCTGAATTACCTTGGGGTTAGGGAACTTTTGTTTTTTTCCAAATCACAAAGTATAGAAGGAATAATTGATGCGTGGTTATTAACAAAGATGTTGACCACAAATAGAAAATGATACAGGGGTTCTGGATAACCTTAGAAAAAGACAATAAAGCACTTCAGTATGGTAATTCAATTTTAAAAAGCCTATTTTTGAAGTTAAATAGTGCAAGAGTTTGAAAAAATGATGTTTTCTAATAATCAGTGCACCAGAAAATTAGTTCAACCAGAACATTTCATTCTCAGTGCATATCAGTTATCTTCTTATATAAAATAGAGAGCATATTTGATAGAAAATGTGGGAGAATTTTCTAAAGTAGCTGAATGCTGTCTTAAAGAGGGACTCTGCAGGAAGTTTTCTTGCATTCAAATTCACAAACCCAAGCAAAGCCAAGTGCCTGACTAACATAGAGTGCTAGATATGGAGAGCATACTTGTCTTGTTTAGTGAAAAGAATGGCAAAACGCGGAATGAAATACTATAAAACTCACCCTGGATTATTTCACTATTATTATCGGATCAACTTAATTTTACATTTGGATTGGAATAGTTATTCACAGAGCCACTTACGATCTCTTTAAGTTGAGGTGATTTGTTTTTAAACCCATGCCTATCTCTAAATATACCTCCTCCCAATCAGTATGCCTGAATTTCACTGGGAAAACTGGCCTAATTCTTCAAGAGGTTTTACCTGGGCCAGTTTTGGATTGAGTGTGACACTCTTCATGAAGAGCTGGAGGCCCTTTGTGCAACTGCTCCTTTAGTCTGCCCATATTTCAGACAGGGTGTCTCATTACTCTGGAGTTGTCTTGCTTCAAATTTTTCTGTCTCTGCTGCCTCTGATCTGGTGATGCTGACTTGTGTTCACCTACTCTAACTATAGCATAGATTGTTCTTTTCAACTATAGTATACTAAAAAATAAAACAAATATCACATTCCTTCTCTGGATAGGCCATGGTATATGTGTTCTCTTCTACTTAGAACACTTACCCCATCCTTTGCATTGCTAATTCCTACTACTCCTTCAGTTCTCTTATATATGGTATTCCCTCAGAGAAGATATCTGTAATCAATGCTCTTATCACTGGATTAAATGGCCTCTCCATGTCTCCATTAGCCCTATGTGGAAATCTTTCATAGCATATACTACCCCTTTTTTCAAATTCTTGTTTTCTCTGTATTTGTTGAAGCCTGAATTTTTTGTCCTCAGCATCTAACCAGACTGTGCCTGGCACATGATAAACACAAAACAATATATATGTATATTTTATACATACATAGTTTTACAAATTTTTTATTTCAACATTTTAAATTATTCAACTTCTTAGCAAGTTTGGCTTGGTTTTTGTACATGTAGTTGGGGGAGATGAGTAGGGGATCCCTGAGCAGTTACCTACACTGACAGTGGTGAACTGCCTAGGACTCTGTTTTCATGAGTCTCTGTAAAACATAAACTTTTAATTAATGTTGACATTTGATGGTTACTTTGAAAAAGGTTGATATTTTCAAAAGCGTGGATTACCTAACTGATGTTATGCTTACTATGCTGGGAAGATTTATAGATTCTTCTCTTTTTATTAATTATAAATTAAACCTTTCTTTTTGCTGTTTAGATAAACGTTATCATTGGGACAAACATAGGTAAAAGGTGGTTGATTCTGGTGATTTTGCAAAAGATAGTAACTTCACTGAATTTTGTTTTTCATTTTTTATTGGTATGGTTTTCTTTCAGAGTTGAACCTAATATGTATGATATAAAATTTAGTTTTATAAACATTCTTGGATTTCAGCAGTCCCATGAAAAATACTCACTTGGACAAATTAGGAAAAACACTCAAGTTAAACTCATTTAATGATTGCTTTTTAACTTTTATTTTAAGTTCAGGGGTACAAAGGCAGGTTTGTTACATTGGTAAGATTGTGTCATGGGGTATGTGATTATATGAGTATAAAGTGGGAAGCTAAGTAACTGAGGATATCTTTAGAACAAACTATCCCAGCAATACTTATATACTGTGATATAAAAGTGAGAATTACATATAGTTTTCTTATTTATTCTACTCCCTACTCCTAACAACTATATTAATAACAATGCCTTTTATTTTGATGAGCAGAACCATGTTTTTTCATCCTGCATAATGTCATGCTAGTTGTTGTATTAGGAATTCTTTCTTTTAAATGAAATTTACTGGTATATAATATAGAAAGCATGCATTTATAAGTTTTATTTACTTAAAACTTTTTTTCAGTGTTTCTTTTGTGTTTCAGTTAAAAGAGGGTGGTGCAAAATTGAGCATATTCTTCAATTGATTGTGAACTAGGTGGAAATATTTTCTCAACTTTTGGTGGCCAAAGGGTACTGTTTTTGTTGGTTCATAGGTACCAGGCTTTACACAAACTGTGAAGTGCTGTGGATTTCTTTGTGAATCACCATATCTAAGCTAATGTGGTGGTGGTTTACAAAGTAATTCATAGTGCTTCACAGGTGCTTCTGCAGTTGATCTACACCATGAAGCCTAAGATTCCTTTATTGAGCCAGTGAGAACAAACCAATTTGTTTTACGAGACAGACAAGGTCAAGAGATTTCTGGTAAATATACTCTAGAATCCTTCTATTTGGTGCTCAGTGTTAACAATGATCAAGCCTCTGTCAAACACACCAGAAATTATGGTTACTTTACCTAAATACACATGTTTTAAGTAGTTGCTATCTGTGTCTCTCCTGTTCTTCTTCTGAAAAGTAATTTGTAACATTTCCTGGTTAAGAAACATGATACACAGAAACACATTAATTGAATCATCACTCCCACCTTAAATTATAAGTATGCCATTTTGAAGTTTAAATATTGTATTTTAATTGAATTATTATGCCCAATGAACATACTAATTCAATAGTTTGGTAAATGATCAGGGACTCATAAACATTATTGTTATGCAGTACTTTTGTAGAAACCAACATTTTATTTTACTTAAACTAGAAAGACATTGTTGGTGTGGGCAAAGAAATCACCTTAACATATCTAATTGTACATTTTGATGTCATATATTAAAATTAAGTATTCATTGAACATTTATTGCCACTACTCTTCTGGAAACAGTTTCTATGATCCCGTTCTATGATAGAAAAGATTGAGTAACCTTTATAAGGTCACAAAGGCCTAATTGTTGACTCGTAATTTTTACTTGTCAAAACAAATGGTCATTTCTGTCATTGTGGTCATTTCTGTCATTAGAATTACCGAATGTGGTTGATCCCCGAACCATACATTAAACAACGGATGATTAACCATTTTAATAACTGATTCAGCTTTCAAATAGTCATATTGGTTTCACCATTTTTTTTTTAACTTATGAGACAAGAGCTTAGGTCTTATTTAAGTACAATGCTATGACCATAAGACTGTCAGAACTATGAAAACTTCCAACCTTTAGTTTCTTATGTGACACATCTGTATACATGTGACAGTGGTACAGGCTTCTGAAATTACTTTTGCATCATCATTGAATATATCTATTGTAATCATTATGACTTCATTTTGTCCTGTTATGTTTTATTCTTTAGTAGTAGATTATGCATATGCTCTATAAGGTTGGGTGGCTTTAAATAAATTAGCATACTAATTCCTTAAGACTTTCTGTTAGATAAAAGAAAATCAATATATTACTTTTAAACATACATATGACCAAAAGAACGAATTAATACGTATACTTTTAACCTTAAAATGTTTTTGTACAAATATAATTGGAAATGCTTTATCTAAGAAATATCTTGCTACTCTAATTTAATTTTGAAATATAATACAAGTATGTTATTCTTATTTTCTAGCCTTTAATTCATCAATATTTATCATTGCCATTCCTTATCTGATAAATATGTAAACTTTTTATTCATAGGACTGTGTTCATAAGCAAAATCTTCAGAGCTCAGGGATTTCCTGTGCTTTTGTTGGGTGCTACCTTGCTGATGTGTAAGGACCAGTGGGAAAACAGTCTGAGAAGACAGGTTTCTGAAATTAATTTGTCCTAGAGCTCTTCAATTTTTCTGTTTTATGTAAGGGGACATCTGTGAGATTTCCTTTGAGCTGAAGCTTGTGTTTTTAATGATAGTATGTAGAACTGCTGATACATAAATTTAGAAGGAGGTCACAAGAATTTTTAGTTTACTGGATATATAATGGAATAGGTTAACGTGCTAATAAGTGTATCTCATAGTCATGTACCTTGTGTCTTAATTCTAATCCCAAGTTGTTTATATTTATTTCACTATAGCATTTTTTTTAATTTTTAAGATAAATACACACAGGTTTGCAAACAACGTATTAATTTTGAGTCCAAGTTTTGTGTTTTTTGATAAGAGACCAGGTTTTATTCTGTGTCCTGAGCTGGACACAGGTTTGCAAACAATGAATTAATTTTGAGTGTAGGTTTTGTGTTTTTCGATAAGAGACTAGGTCTTATTCTGTGTCCTGAGCGGGAATGCGGTGGTACAATCACAACTCACTGCAGGCTTGACTTCCTGGGTTCAAGCAATCATCCCACTTCAGTCCCCTGAGTAGCTGGGACTATAATGCCTGCCACCATGCCCAGCTATTTTATTTTATTTTTTTTATAGAGACACAGTCTTGCTAGATACCCATGCTTGAGTACAGTTATGAGTAGAACATGTGTTCAAAGTGGACCTGAGCTCTCCTCTTAGGGACAAGGTAGCATAAAGCTCTCCTAACTTTTGTGACAACTATATGAGAATAAGAATTTTTAAATAAATGTATCAGTCAGAATTCTCTAGAGAACAGAACCAGCAGGATTTTGTGTATATATATATATATATATATATATATATATATATATACATACATACATATATATATATGCACATCTCTATCTGCATAGAAGGACTCTACCTATCTATCATTTATCTATCTATAGAGAAAGGGATTTTTCATAAGTAATTGGCTCACATAATTGTGGAAGCACGACAAGCCCAAAATCTGATGGGATGGAGCAGCTGACTGGAGGCTTAGGGCAGAGTCGCAGTTCAAGTCCAAAGGCAATCTAATCTGCTGGCAGAGTTCTTTCCTGCCTGGAGGAGGTCAGTCTTTGGCTACTAAGGATTTCAACTTATAGGTTAGGCCCACCCACATTATAGAGGGAAATCTGTTTTATTCCCAGGCTACAAATTTAGATGTTTTTTCTCATCTAAAAATCACCTTCACAAAAACATTCAGCATAATATCTGAGCAAATATCTGGGCACTAAGGTGCAGTCAAAGTGACAAATAAAATTAATCATCACAGTAAAAATGTTATTTTTCAATGAAATACATTTTCGATTTTTAAATAATAAGTTGATGTTCTTTGTAAGATTTTCTTAATTATTTTCCACATATTTCTATGGGCATGTGAAATTTAAAATATTTATATTTCATTTAATTTATTGGAAGTTCAATTAGTTTATGAACATTTTTTCAGGCAATATTTCTACAAAAACATTTTCAACTTGGAAGGAATGTAGAAATAATTGTAACCTCATCATATCTTCCATATTTGAATTTCATTTTTATGGAGTTTAAATATTTTTAAATAAATGCAAGTTTTTAAAATGCTTACTGTTATATATTTCTCTTTTACTGTTATGGAATTCTCATTTTAGATATTATTTTGTGAAATTATAGTACCTGGTGTACTGCACTTACCAAAAATAAATGTTTGCTGAATAAATGAATGAAATTTGAATATTACAATCTTTAAAAATGGATTTGAGAAATGGTAAAATATTCATGTTTTAAACGTTTTTAACTACTAACATGATTCCTGATTCTAGCTTTAATTTAAATGTAAAGCTCTCCTAATGCATCTATGACATTCTGGCAAAATTCCAAATAAGCAAAGCAATTATTTTATCTAAAAATTAATGAAGTGACAAAAAATTAGGGAATCACGATAGGATAAATAGATGTCATATAAAATTCAAGTTAAATACTTAGAATAAGGGAAATATTTAGTCTACCAGGCATCTGACTTTTAAAAACTTCCAGTTGATTTGAATGCTTACTTTTTAAAGTACTTCAATTCAGATTCTGAAGATATTAGCTGTGTACTAATTAGCAGTTAGTAGAATACCAACCTTTTATTTTCATGTGGGTATACTTAATGGTATAACTAAGCAGCACTGTAATCAGTGTCCTAATTTTGTCTCCTTGAGAGACTGTACTATTACAGCCGGTTCCCCAAATAATAATTAGAGGAGTAAATTAAATCTCTGCAATTCTGCATTAGAAAATAATATGGTGAACTATAAGCAGAAAGAATTGGGAAAGGTAAAAAACTAAATTCTTGAAAATAACTCTCCTTCAGAAAAACAACTAAGATATATAGAGATTTTAACATATTTCCAAGTACTTTACTCATATTGTGACATTTAATCTCTAAGATGGGTATTATTGCTCCATTTTACAGTTAAAGGAATGAAAGGGCCGTATCTTCTAAGTCTCTGCTGCATGTTATGACATACGATCTACCTGCAAAACACCCACTAGTCACATTCATGAGGCTTTACAACACACAAGGGGAAATTTCAGAATAATTATAATAAAATCACAAGAGCTACATTTGGGGAATGTTTACCTCTGTTCTCCTTAGAACCTAGATCATAACCTTCCCATTCAATTCTTTTTTAAAATGCATTATTGCCTGTGAGGAAACTCACATCTCAGTTTTACCTGGGGTTTATTATGAAATATATATGTGCTATTTTTAGAAAAGTTTTCTCTAAACAGGTATGTCAAGTGGAGGTCTCCTAGGTAGGCAGGTGGGCATTTTCATATGAACTAAAAGCATAACTCCTAGGTAACCATTATCTGGATCCAGTGATCTGATCTGATAGTCATCTGTAAGCCAGATGAAATTGATGTTTTAGAGACTGTGACGTGGGTAGAGAAATGGGGGCCTTTGGTGACTAGCAGATAAAGCAGGTATGATATTCAGCTGAAGATGTAAAATGAAAACAAAAATGAAAATATAGTGTTTATAATGCAGCAAGTTCATTTATCATACAGTAGAGAAATTAGATCAGTAGTTCTTCATTGGGGTCAGAAGCACATGTAAAATCTTCCAGGGTGATGGGATTGCATAATTTAAGAAAAATTCCCAGATGATTCTTAAATGTTCAACTACCTGACTAAACCAGAATCTGTGTTTTTAAGAAATCTTCCAGGATGATGGGATTGCATAATTTAAGAAAACTTCCCAAGTGATTCTTAAATGTTCATCTCATTCACTAAACCAGAATCTGTGATGTCAAAAATCCTACATACTCTTAGAGAAGAACAAAGAGATAACCATAAAATCAGTATTAAATAACATAAAGCCAGAGAATTGAAATCTTTAGGACTCAGATTTTAAAAGCATCTTTCTCTCCTTAAAGCAAGGTTACCATGGAAACACCACAGAGGGCAGGTCCTGACAGCCTGAGGGACAAGCTGGAGCTCAGGCCTGAATGCGATTCCTGTGTCGAACAAGACACATTAAAAGGTTTGGTAGTGTTTATTTGATGGTAAGAATCTGGAGACCAAATGGGAGAGATATCTAGAACAGGGATGTTGAACACCTATGCAACAATCTTGCATGCTCTTCACATGTACCCCAAAACCTAAAATGCAATAAAAAATAATAAATAAATAAATTTTAAGAAATATAACGTGAGCCACATACAATATCTAAATCATCTATTTTTAAATCAAATTCAATTAATTTAAAACATTTAAAAAGTTAAAAGAAATAGGTGATATTAATTTCAATAGTATATTTTATTCAATCCAACATATCCAAAATATAATTTTAACAATTAATCAGCATAAAAATATTAATGGAATATTTTATATTTTTTATGTTAAGTGTTAAGAATTTTATACATATTTTACACTTACAGCTTGTCTCAGTTTGGACCAATCATATTTCATATGATTGTCAGTTGCCTATGGCTAAAGCTATGGCATTGAATGCTACAGATCTAGAGGACAAATGCATATATGAGTTTAGATCCTTATGTGTCCAGCTCAGGCTCCTTTGCCAATCTGCCTAAAGTACCTGTCAGGTGGTAGTGATTATGAGCATGGGCTCTCAAATCAGACTGCTGGGATGGCCGAGTTCTGCCATTTAATCTCTGTGTGTGACCTGATGCTGGTCACATATCCTCTCTATACCCCACCTGCCCTAGTATGAGAAAAATAATATTTATCTCACAAAGCTATTATGAACAGTAAATCTGTTACTATAAAACAAGGGATAAATTATAAGTAACATGTAATAAAAGCTTAAAACACACAGCTAGTAATTGCTTTTGTTGTTGTACCATGAGACTCAGTTCTAGATTCCTTTGTTTTTTATATACTTTCTCTAGAAAACTATCTGTTCCAAGGGCTTCAACTGTCTTCTCTATGACAATTAACAGATTTTTATCTTGGTCTGAGACTTCTTGTTTCCAAACTCAAAAAGTCCTTGACAGATCTACTTAGACTACTCAAAAGTATCTCAAAATCTACATAAACTGGAACTCAGAGTCGCTTCCTTGAATTCTATATCCTTCCAAATAACGGAAAAAAGGGGTTATGTGTTTTCTCTGACAGGAATCAACACCTGTACATAAGTGTAGCCTAAAATTTAGATGTCATCCTTCATCTCTCATCACCAAACCTGTGATCAGATAATTTTCTCTAAATTTCTTAAATCCATCTTTATCTTCTCTGTATTTCTACTATCATCAGTTTAGCCAGACTAATATCATTTCCTCCTAGATTACTGCAATACCCTTCTAAGTGGTTTGTCTTCATCTATTTTTATTTTAGGTGTCAATCTGATTATTTTATTCTCTTCCTTAAAAAAGCTTCAATAATTTCCCATATGTTCAAAAGTTAATGACCAAAATCTTTTATGTGACCTAAAATTTAGTAGTGCCTACTTCCAGTCTTTCCCTGGGCTTTAGTCACAGTGATTTACTTTCAATTCACTATGCTTCCTCTAGTCTCAGGACTTTTGCAGAAGTTAATTCATCTGTTCATAATTCTCTTTTCTCATTTATTTTTATAGTTAAATTTTTCCATCCTTCAATCATCAGTTCAAATGTTACTTCTCTGGGGACAGTCCAGGTTAGTCCTCTCTGATTTCATCTCATAACACACATAGACCCGCCATAGTCTGTAACATATTTGTTTGTGAGGTTATTGATTAATATTAGTCTCTCCTGCTACACTGTGAGCTTCATGAGAGAAGGAATCATTATTTTGTTATATCACTTTTTATCGTCACCATGAAATATAGTTCTGTTTCAAAAAGGATCCTCAAACATATTATGAAAAGAAGATCAAGAATAAGAGAATATTAAGCATGGAAGCAAAGCACAAAATCTCTGTGGAAATGAAACCTTTTATAATTACAACAAAATTGTGTTCTCCCCATATCCTGGCACAGAAATATTCCTATTCATATGATGTTTCCTATTCATTGAAATGCCTATAATTTGGCCCATTTACACCCCAAAAATGTAGCAGGAATATTGCCAGGATGCTTCCCAACTCTTGGTCTATCTCCAAATAACCATCTTATGAATTCCTGCCTCCCAGTTATCTTGTTTTCGTTCTGATCAAGGTCCAAAAGAGAAGGTGTTAACTGTGCTACTGCCTATGTCACTACTGTCTGGTCCAGCTACAAAGCCTGAATATTGACTTAGGTAAGAATAGTCAGGGATGGGAGGGAGGACCTGAACAGATTGGTCCCTGAAGTCTGAGAGCAAACTGGAATTGCCTTAAGCAGTCTGGGACCTGTAGACTCAATGGATTGCTTTGGGGACAGATAGTGCCTGGCACAGCTGCAGGCATCTAGGTTAAAGTAACCCATTGAATGTTTTACTCTCATGAAAGGATGAAATTTAAAGGAATTGCTTGTGTGTGTATGTGTGTCTGAGGCACCTATCTTGTTATATTTTCTTTGACGTGTATAAATCATTGACCTTGCAGTAGTAAGAGAAAATATTTGAATAGCTAAAATGTATAAAAATGAATAGCATACATGCAATTAATTTATGTATATTATAAAACCTACCTGATCATTAAACATTCATGCAGCTTAAGGGTAAATATGGGGTGTCTTTATTTTATAAAGACTAAGACCTAGACATATTGATGATAAAAGCAAAATATACATAAACAGATGCCTTCTGGTTAAGAATGTATTACTCTGCTGCTACTTCTTTTCATTATAGCAGGTTCCAGCACTGTATTAGGGTACCTGTTTTTAAAAATCAATTTACCTGTATTTTAAATCTTAGGGTGCCTTCCACCCTTCCTTTGCATTGCTGTCATCTGCGATTTTCTGCTTCTTATTTACATCATCAGAAGATTTCAAATAGTCTGTACTAGGGCAACCAAGAATTTTTAAAACCATCTTGCAAAACATACAATGATAAGAAGAGCACCCACTAAAGACCTCCTGTTTATCAATCTCTGAAGGAAATACATGACTATATATTTGGTTCCAGGACCTGGTCAGGAACCCAGAGATGGGTTTATAGCATTCACAACTTCGTTAATAGCTGTGCTTTAAAACAGTATATATGTATTACTTAATATATGCTAATGTTGGCTCTGTATTCTATGGAAATAACTCAAAGTTCTGTTTGCAATTTATCGTTTTTGTTTTTTTTTTTGATTTTAGGAAGCAATTTTCTATTACTGACTCAAGTATGTGGCTCTGTTAATTATTAGTGCCAAAGAACATAAGGTTGAATTTGCAAGTTTTGGCAGCCAACAGTTCTTTTTGCTACCTGACAGTATTGAAGTTCTAGAACTGAATATCGCAATATTTATTTCTGGTTTTTGTCAGAAAAATTGTCACCTGAATTTTGACAATTTTCTGCCGAAAACCAAGAGCATTATTTCATATTATAAATAAATAAATAGCCTAAAATACAAGTTAAAGACTTCTGGTTAAAGAAGTAACTTTATTCTTATCTGTGTATTTAAATACTGTGGCAAATGGATACTACTTACCAATTTCCATTAAAGCTCATAAAATTATATTGCAACTCTGTGGAGATCCCATATATCAATCAGTGATTTTCTATTTTCAGTGTATAAGCTCATCTACAAATAGGCCTAGCACAAAGACGTTAAAACACAAGCACAATTTTTCTCAAAATACCAGCTTTAATGCTTCACATTCTTTTATACTATGTTATCTTTGTCTAAAGATTTCCGTAACTTGGCAGTCAAGAAGATGGTACCATAACTCAATGTTTAATGTAGCTATGGTCTTCTTCAGCATTCAAATGGTGCTTGTGTTGTATTAATAGATAACAATTTGAGCACTTTATGCTTAAATCACACGTTCTCGACTGTGGCACTATAGAGATTTTAGACCTGATAATTCTTTGTTTTCATGGGTTCTAGGACATTGCAGTACATTTAGCAGCCTTCCTTGCCTCTATCCTGTGTAGCTAGAAATTAGAGATTTGGAAAGACTGATGAGGTTGCAGGAGGAATTTATTTAATGTGATTACAGGCGCAGCGGAATTGCTTTTTAATTTTGAGCAAAGGACAAAGAAAACAGGGCGCCTTTTATGTACCTGTGCAGTACAAGAAGATGAAGCAGAAAACAAGTTTCCAGAAACCAGAATAAAGAGCAGGTAACTTGTGACATATTTTATGACACACTTTACATTTGAAAGGTAACATTTTGAGAAACACATTTGCAGTTTTGAGTTTATTCGCTTTGTTACCTTGCAGCTGGTTAGCAAGAAAACCAGGAATTTTTAGATGCCTGAGAACTTTGCTAAGAATGTGAGGAGGATAGATAAGGTTTAATGATTTGCAGGAGGGCAAATATTCTGTGTTAAACAGAGCTGGGGAGGTAGTATATTAAACAACACATAACACAGCAAAATTTACTTTATTATGTAGCAACTACAAATTATAAGGTTTGTTTTACTATTATTGCTATTATATAATTTCCTTCTTCACTAGTAGTACCTCCCTTCAAGTTGTGACACCCAAAAATGTCCACTGTCATTGCCACATGCCACTTCAATGGTGGGAATTTTAATTGAGAGCAACTAATTTATATAGATTATTTAATCTTCATAACTGTCCTATGAGGAAGGCGTAGATTTTCTTTCTCTTTTCAAAAGAGGAAATTGTAGCTTAGTTTATGTCGTTTGGCTCGTGTCACCTCCTGAATCTCACCTCAAGTTGTAATCCCTGTAATTCCCACATGTCAAGGGCAGGAACAGGTGGAGGTAATTGGATCATGGGGGTGGTTTCCCCTGTGCTGTTCTCATGATAGTGAGTGAGTTCTCACAAGATCTGATGGTTATATAAGCATCTGGCATGTACCCTGCTTGCACTTCTTGCTCCTGCCACCTTGTGAAGGACATGTTTGCTTCCCCTTTCACCATGACTGTAAGTTTCCCTAGGCCTTCCCAGCCATATGGAACTGTTAGTCAATTAAACTTCTTTCCTTTATGAATTACCCAGTCTTGGACATTTTCTTATAGCAATGTGAAAATGAACTAATATGTAGAAGGCAGTGATATCTTGATTTAAAACCCAGATATCCCTGGAGCACATGTTTCTGATCACCAAACTTCCATGCATTCCAATCCATATTTCTTGAATTACTTTATCTTTATATTTGACAGTTTTTTTCATGTCTTAATAATGTACAATTACATGAACTTTTAATTCACTTTAAAATTCAATAAGTAATGAGTCCGTGAAATGCATTTAAGTTTGTATGGATGCAGATAAGACACACTTATGCATATGTGCATGACTAACAAACACAAGGAGTTTCAAAGGGGCTTTATAGATCTCCACCCTGATCTCCTACTCCCCGAGAGGAATCCCTCTGCATTATTCAATGAACAAAGAATTGGAAGCCACAATAATGCACATTTAATTTGAACATCATTTGTAAACAAATTGCCTTTTTAGAGATGAGACAGTTTTCTGAAATAAATACAGGGATAAAAGCTGGGAGCCACATGGCTCCAGGTCTGCCATTCACCTGCTCAGCAGTCCTTAGCCACTGTTAGACACAGCTTCCTCCTCTGAGAAATGTAGACAATAATTTCAGCACTGGTCACTACACATGCAATTATGCACATACTTAGTCCAGCAGAGGGTGTTTTATAAATGAGAGACATTACAATTGTTTTTTAAGCTTATTGAAATTTTACTTGCTAGGCTGAGAAGGACTGTATCCTTTTGAGATTACTTTTATAGGAAAAGTTAGGCAACTGGTAGAAAAGTGACATATTGAAATGTATCACATTTTACAGGAAAAGTTAGGCAACAGGTAGAAAAGTGATATATCAAAATATTCCCTTTCTAATCTATCTGGAGGCAGGAGAATCCATATTATTCTGGAAAGCCAGGATCACATTAGCAAATCAGTACATTTCTTTTGAATCTTAATATCTAAGTTGTTATCTTGAGTTTTTTTTTTTTCAGGGTGGTAATATCATGGCAGTACCAGTAATTTAGTTACTGGCACAATGGCTTCCACAGGGCAGTAGCTCAATATACATAGAACCGTATTTGTAGGCCTATGTATAAATAACCACTCTTAACTGAACCATAATGTATCCTACCTGTTGAAAAGTATATTTTGTTGCCTCTTCTAAACGTTTACTTTGATACTTATTAGTAAGTATTGGCTAAGTGCATACTTTGAGGGGAAAATGCACACTCACCATGTTTTTATCTGTAATACTAAGGGTTTATGAATATTGACAGGGGAGGGAGCTGCAGGCTGACCCTTTCCTACCTTAGGTAATATCTACATCTATAACATCTTTATCCTGCAGCTTGTGATGTATAATGAACAAACAGTCTTCGCTCCTAAACCAGGATAGTTCATTTCCAATAGCCTCTTCCCCTATCTGTTAAAGTTAAAACAAGTAAAATGGATCCAGCACATGCTCTTTACCCCTGCTTTGTGCTCTTGGGGAATGATGTTGTACAGGTACTTTTATCAATCTTTTGATACTTTCCTGAGTATAACTGGAAGTCAGGTTTAGCGGACAGGAATCTTAATGATTTGTGGCAAAATACTGAGACTTTCTCCTCTATCTAGTAGAGGAAAACCATTATTGTCACCTCTTGAGTTTTTAGACTTTTACTATTATCTCCAAATGTGATTATATATAATCACATATATATATTTTATATATTTCCTATATATATACTCATATATTTGTGTTGACAAAAATTGTTAATTCAATGTAAATAATTAAAAGTAGTAAAACTTCTCACGATTTATTCTCCTAGGAGTCTCAAGAATAGACATGGTTTGGGCTGTTTTCAATGTGTTTCATATCCCTTCAGTGAGGATTATAATAATCTATCTCAAAGAGAATGCTTGTGAATTATGTTAAATAAGGTTGTATTAAATAATGGCTATTGTGTTACCTCAGACATGATTCCGAGAAGCTGTGCATGTCCTCCAGTGAGATCACAGATTAAAATCAAGGTGGTAGGCAGAATCATGGCCCCCATAGTTGTCTATGTCCTAATCCTTGGATTCTGTGAATATGTTACTTTGAATGGCAAAGACGAATTAATATTGCAGACTGGTTTGAGGTTGTTAAGCAGCTGAGCTTAAAATAGGGATGCTATCCTGAATTACCTGGGTAGACCTAATATAATGACAGTGGCCCTTAAAATTAGAAGAAAGGACCAGAAGGGATACAACCAAAGAGGCAGCAATGTGAAATGACTTGGCTCAGCACTCCTGGCTTTGAAGGCAGAGGAAGAGGCCATGAGTCAAGGAACATGAGGAGTCTGCAGGAGCTTGAATGGAAGAAAATAAATATGTTGTCTTCTTTCTAGAGCTTCCAGAAATCAGTGCAGCCATTTCAACACCTTGATTTTAGCCCTATGATAAATTTCTGTTTAATCTTCTAAATTTCTTATAATTTGTTATAGAAGTAATAGAAAACTAATTCACCAAGTGAGCATTGGGCTAACATTTTGTTGTTTTAGATCTTCCTTAGTGTGCTTCCTTCAGTCATTAAGTCTTTACTCCTGGGACTTCTGAGCTTTCTTTTTGCACACTCTTTATTTTTTTTTTTTTTTTTTTTTTTTTTTTAAAAAGAGTTTCACTCTTTTTACCCAGGCTGGAGTGGAATAGTGCGATCTTGGCTCACCGCAACCTCCGCCTCCTGGGTTCAAGCAATTCTCCTGCCTCAGCCTCCTGAGTAGCTGGGACTACAGGCATACGCCACCATGCCCAGCTAATTTTTGTATTTTTAGTAAAGACGGAGTTTCACCATGTTGACCAGGATGGTCTCCATCTCTTGACCTCGTGATCCACCCTCCTCGGCCTCCCAAAATGCTGGGATTACGGGCGTGAGCCACTGCGCCTCACCTTTTTGCACACTCTTAATGGAACTACTGTGGGTATCATTCAAAGAGGCTACTGGAAGTAGACACATATATGCCATTTAGTACAACAAGTGCTTTCCGAGAGAAGTAATCCTAGGACAAAGTCAAACCTGTATCTGACACATCCTATATGTACAAAGTGGGCAGTTTGGGGAGAAGTGTCTCTCTGATCAGAGTTCCTCTCTTCTTACAACCAGGGACTCACCGGATGCCCCTACTCAAACACGAGCACACAGAAGAATTCTATTAGAGCAAGGCAGGTTATGGAGGTGTAACAAACAGCTTTACAATGTCAGTTTATTTTTAACTCATACCATGTATCCCTGGGCCATAGACCCTGGCAGAAGGTTTGTTCCATACTGACCTTGCTTCAAGACCCTAGTTAGTAAGCACTCCTTCCTCTGGAATATCATTGGCTGAGGTGGCTAGTTAAACAAGAAAAAGGTGAAGGTTTTCTTCTGGAGATTAATTTCTCCAGTTCTGGAGTTGATGCATGTCATTTTTGTCCACAGTTCATGGACCAGAAATAATTGCATGGTGTAATGTAACTACAGAGAGTGGGTGGCTGGGGGAGAGGGAGTCAGGCAGGGGTTGCCAAATAATCAATGCATATACCCAGAAAGAGAAGTACTATCACAGGGTGCAAGCCCCTCGACAGGAGTGTACATTTCTCACTCTCCACTCAGCTGTATCTCTCCATTTGAATATTATTAGCAGTACATTTATTACTGTCAGAACAGAATTTCTAAATTATTATTCATAGTCTAAAGTCGACTGTACTTCTTTTAACTGCTGAAATTATATTTTTCTGCCTGGCTTACTACTATTTTGTAACTGCTGGAAGAGCGGCTCACATAATTTGTATTATAATTATAAGAAGTAACTGTATGTAAAAATATAAATTTCCACTTAATTAAGTAGCCATACTCCTTTAAGGAAGGAGCTGTTTGAAAAGAAAACCTAGAACCAAAGTAGGTATTATAAGCACTTCATTCACTCAGTAAGCAATTACTAAACTAAGATCATGTACTTAAAAGAAGGTGCTAGGTTCTGGATATTAGACCAGACAAAATAGACAATGTCTCACCCTTAGGTGAGATTGAGAAAAATAGAACAGCAAGTTAGAAACACTGTGATGCGTACTAAAACAAGGCAGCAGGGTACTCTGGGAACACATAAAAGGCAAGCCTAACCGAGGAGTGACCATAGGTCAGGAGATTTCCTGGAAGAAATGTGATCTAAGCCGAGAACCGAGAGATAGGAAGGGGGAAGTTCAATAAAGGAAGAGACGGTTAGAGTTGGACATGGGGTGAGGAGGAGGGAATATTGCAAAGTAGCTTGTGTTAAGTATAAGGACCTACAGGCTAGAGAAATTGGGGCCACAAGTGTATGGTATTTGGCCTCATAGAAAAATAATGTCAACTTTTAGCACTGGGGAAGTCTCAGCTTCCTCTGTTAATTATGTACTATGCCACCATATATGGGCATAGATATAAAGTCAATGAGATACTATCAGAGCAAAGTTTTCAGTCTCTGTTAAACTCTAATGAATAGAAAGTCTTCTTCATTCAATGTAGGTCTTGCTTTGAATTGCAATGATAATGTGGAATTAGATAACATTCTAGATGGAGCAGCTGGTATTATTCTGGGTCTGTGTGGTGCATGTACAGAGCTTCAAGCTGGTTTTCTCTGTTTTCACATGCCAGGGACAGTGTTGTACTAGGGACTTAACTTATAGCAGAAACAATAAAAGCTGCTTTAGGCGTTTGCAGTTTGCTATGCAAAGTTTATTTCAGATTAAACCAAAATCATCAAATAGAGATGTTTTATTGTGTGTGTGTTTTAAATAAGAAGAGCTTAAAAAATGTCTTTGACCAAGTGTACCTACCAGTGATAGTGGAAGATCTACACATAAACTTCTAGAGTAGATGTTGAATGTTTTCCCCCTTAATTCCCTAAATATGTTTTCCATCTTGTGCTCTGAGTAGAGGGGAGGAGTCAAGTAAATCTATTTTATGTAAATAATACATAACTTGGTCTGCATAATCAGTATTCAGATTTCAGAATAGATGAC
Source organism: Sapajus apella (assembly GCF_009761245.1). Classification (NCBI taxonomy): domain Eukaryota; kingdom Metazoa; phylum Chordata; class Mammalia; order Primates; family Cebidae; genus Sapajus; species Sapajus apella. The sequence goes on from NW_022436982.1 coordinate 5,271,695, forward strand.
TTGATCACCTTCCAAAGGGCCCCTCTACTTATGCCATTACCTTGTGGGTTAGAATTTCAACATATAAATTTTGGGGGAGGCAGCACTAAACATTCACATCATAGCAGGAGGGAAGGAGTAGAAGACATGGGAGTTTCAACAGCTGTATTTAAAATAAAACCCAGAATGGGGTTACAATATTGAGACAGATGTATTATCTGTATGTCCATTTCTTTTTACCCTGCTCAGATAAACTGTATCTCTTTGGCCTTTCACTCTTACAGTGTCATCTCAAAATACAAGACTTGAGAACAAGCTTTGTAGTTCTTTCTGAACCCATTGACTTGATACACTCTTTCTTAACCCATTTTGATAAATCGTCAAAAAGCAGGGTCTTGTTGAGATGAGTCATTTTGTTTAGGAGCTGACCAAGCAGAAAAGATGAAATGCATTAGAAATGCAGCATTGTCAGCAGTTGAATGATACACATTTCAAAATTATAATTATGGTGTCTGAAACTTACCCTTCAAATCCACATAGAATATATAACACACATGTATATATGGTATATTAGGGCAATAACAGTATATCAATATGTAAATGCTCAGTTGCTAGATTTGAAGTTGAAATGATAAGCTATAATGTGCAATGGGCTCATTTTAATTTAATTTAATTTAATTTTCTAGTCTTGACATGTGACTTTTGGGAGTTGCTTCCAAAGCAGAAAATCACTTCAAAGAAAGCTATGGACTTGGATATGCTCCATGGGGATGTGAAGGAAGAAAAGACATGATCATAACAGACAGATGATAACTGACATAACTGCCCATGAGTCTCATGTGCAGCTTAAATCAAATGACGTGCTATAAATTAAACCCTGTGATTCCTATAAAAAAAAATCTGACATATAAGGCTGACTGAATTGAAAAAAAAAAAAAAAACTGGGTCAAGGAAAGCATATTTCTATGGCAGAGAGGGATGTGTGAACTTCAGGTTTTTCTTTTTAAATTGTGCTGGTTTAATATTGATAATAAAGATATCCTTTTCCGTATTAGCCTACCAAAGCCTATAGGCCTGAGATTGGAGTCCTAGGGACCAGAAATGGGTCACAGAGTTGAGCATAATAGCAAGTGTGTAGTAATTTTCATCATTGTTCAACAACCATATACCCCTCTGATTGAGAGAATTATAGTTCCCCATCTCATCAGCATTCAGTTTAGCCATGTAGCTTGTTGGGGCTACTGAAATATATGTGGTCTGATTGTGTCAGTTGTAGGAAGAGGCTTTGAGAGTCATCACCTGGCTATAGCCTTTTTCTTTTCCCTCTGCCATGGAACAGCAGTCCCCATGATGGGGACTTTTTTTCTTCACTCTGGATTCTGGACTGTAGGAAGAGCAGAACACTGTTAACCAACAAGCAATATATAATGTGAGTGGGAAACCGTCTTGCTTTTTGTTAGCCAGCCACAATGATTTTCATTGTTACTGTAGCATAGTCTAACAAAAACTCACTAAAGCACTTCATATTGATAGTATAGAAACGGGGAAGTGAAATGCAGCATAGGGAGCCAGACTGGGCCCAGAGACGGTAAATAGAACTACTGGATCAGGAGCTACCCAAATTCTAGAGCAGAAAAGGAAATAAGAAGAAAGGCGGAAGAAAATCCAGTGGCACTCTTGATAGTTACTCTGATCAGGGATGAAGTTACCAAGGTCTACTTATTTGTCTCTTTGTCTTTAGCTACAGTGTTATCTGGTTGATGAGTTAGTCATTTTCAATTTAACTCCTACTCCCATCTAACATTTTTTTTTCTTTCAGGAAGGGGAAATTCCCAGAAACTAATAAATCAGGAATCTTAAGAGTGATTGTTCTAGGGAAGAGATAGATTTATGGCAAAAGCATTCTAAATAAATTAATCCCCACTTGGCCTCCAGTAACTCTGCACCACCCATTTTGGGTGTGATTGGCTCAAATAGGGCAGAAGTATATCACTGCAACTTGAGGCAAGAGGCCTGCGAGTGGAAAAGAGTCAACCATGTTGATTACAGTAAGACACTGAGCGAGATCTGTATTTTATCCTTAAATTTACTTAAGCCCATGTGAGAATGCTACTCATTGCCTATATACACTCATCTCTGGGGAACTCTCTACTGGGATGAGAAGGCAAATGCACAACTATGACTATGTCTTATGATAGAGCAAAACTCATAACCCAATGTTTTGTCATTATTTCTGATGGTTGGTGTGTGTGTGTATGTGTGCGTGCATGTGTGTGTGTTTGATACGGCATTATTTTCTAGAATTTTGTCATTATAACTCTGAAAGTCATGAGAGGGATATTGTACCTCCACTGGGTTTAATTTAATTGGAGAATACCAATGAGGCATTGTCTCTAATCTTAATAAGATCCCATATACAGAAAATAGTTAGCATGTAGATACATTAAAATGTATTGTTTTCTGTTTAAATAAATCCTCTATAGCATTTCATTTTGTTTTATACTAATTGAAAGATTTTTAAAGGATTAACAGAAATTATCTGTTTATTATTTCTCAGACTGTAACATTCAAAATCAGATTTAATGTAAATATCGAATACTCATGCATATATATATATATATATATACATATATATAAACTACCAAATTTTAACAGAAATTAGACTCTAAGAAAGGCCTGTTAATTTTAAATGCTTCAATTAATTTTAAAATGGCATCATTATCTCTTCACTTCCCCACATTGCTTTTAATGATTCCCTTTTGAATTGGAACTATTGGCTATATTTAATTTTTGAAAAGATGCTGTGTGGGAAATAGGAAACATACAATGTATGACTGTTTTGCATCAGGTCCATTTAAGGGGTAATTAATTTTCATAAGACATAATAGGAAAACTTAATGAAAGGCAATTCTTATTTTATTCCTGCTTCAATCCCAAAGGAACTATGTATGGTAGAGAATTTACTATTTCATTGCTTTCCCGGAGTATTCAGAGACTTTATTAAGAAAAAAACAAAACTTTCATGCCAAAAAATATTCCATATTCTATTATAACAATAACTATTCTTCAACTCCTAATTCAAGAGCATCTAGACACATCACACTGTCAAGAACAACTTTCTCATTCTTATCCGAGGCTTAAATTTTTTTCCCTACAATAAATGATTACCCTCTATATCTAAAGAGAGTATTAGAGAAGTGTAATGCATTGAGCTGACCTGTTTGAAACAAGGAATTTCAAATATTCATAACTTTTTGATGAATACTAAACTCTCATCATTTGTGAATGATCCATCCAGGGAACTTGTCAGTCCACAGATTCATAAGTATCTATTTAGCATATGATTTTCTCTATACAATGGATAAATGATAATGAAGAGAACAGTAAAACTGTGTTGAGATACATCTTTTTTTTATTATTGTACTTTAGGTTCTGGGGTACATGTGCAGATCATGCAGGATTGTTGCATGGCTACATATATGGCAAGGTGGTTTGCTGCCTTCATCCTCGCATCACCTATATCTGGTATTTCTCCCCTTGTTATCCCACCCCATACTCCCCACCCCCCACCCTCTGTCCCTCCCCCAGCCCCCTTCCAAATGACCACAGTGTGTGATGCTCCCCTCCCTGTGTCCACATGTTCTAATTGTTCAACACACGCCTATGAGTTAGAACATGCAGTATTTGGTTTTCTGTTGTTGTGTCAGTTTGCTAAGAATGATGGTTTCCAGATTTATCCATGTCCCTATGAAGGACATGAGCTCATCATTTTTTATGGCTGCTTAGTATTTCATGGTGTATATGTGCCACATTTTCTTTATCCAGTCTATTGTTGATGGACATTTGGGTTGGTTCCAGGTCTTTGCTATTGTAAACAGTGCCACAATGAACATATGTGTGCATGTGTCTTTATAATACAACAATTTATAATTCTTTGAGTATATACCCAGTAATGGGATTGCTGGGTCACATGGTATTTCTATTTCTGGGTCCTTGGGGAATTGCCACACTGTCTTCCACAATGGTTGAACTAATTTGCACTCCCACCAACAGTGTTAAAGTGCTGCTATTTCTCCACATCATCTCCAGAATCTATTGTCTCCAGATTTTTTAATGATCGCCATTCTAACTGGTGTGAGATGGTATCTCAATGTGGTTTTGATTTGCATTTCTCTAATGACCAGTGATGATGAGCATTTTTTCATGTTTTTTGGCCTCATCAATGTCTTCTTTTGTAAAGTTTCTGTTGATATCCCTCACCCACTTTTGAATGGGTTTGTTTGTTTTTTTCTTATAAATCTGTTTTAGTTCTTTGTAGATTCTGGATATTTGCCCTTTGTCAGATGGGTAGATTGCAAAAACTTTTCCCCATTCTGTTGGTTGCTGGTTCACTCTAATGATTGTTTCTTTTGCTGTACAGAAGCTCTGGAATTTAATTAGACCCCATTTGTCTATTTTGTCTTTTGTTGCCATTGCTTTTGGTGTTTTAGCCATGAAGCCTTTGCCTATGCCTGTGTCCTGAATGGTTTTGCCTAGGTTTTGTTCCAGGGTTTTTATGGTGTTAGGCCTTATGTTTAGATCTTTAATCCATCTGGAGTTAATTTTAGTGTAAGCTGTCAGGAAGGGGTCCAGTTTCTGCTTTCTGCCCATTGCTAGTCAGTTTTCTCAGCACCATTTATTAAACAGGGACTCCTTTCCCCATTGCTTGTTTTTCTCAGGTTTGTCAAAGATCAGGTGATTGTAAATGTGTGATGTTGCTTCTGAGGCCTCTATTGTGTTCCATTGGTCTATGTCTCTCTTTTGGTACCAGTGCCATACTTTTTTGATTATTGTGGTCTTGTAGTATAGTTTGAAGTCAGGTAGCATGATGCCTCCAGCTTTGTTCTTTTTGCTTAAGATTATTTTGGCCATACGGGCTCTCTTTTGGTTCCATATGAAGTTTGAAGTGGTTTTTTTCCAGTTCTGTGAAGAAGGTCATTGGTAACTTGATAGGGATCGCGTTGAATCTATAAATTATTTTGGGCAGTATGACCATTTTCACGATGCATGATGTTGATTCTTCCCAAACATGAACATGGAATATTTTCCCATTTGTTTGTGTTCTCTTGAGCGGTGGTTTATAGTTCTTGAAGAGGTCCTTTACATCCTTTGTTCGATGTATTCCTAGGTATTTTATTCTCTTTGTAGCAATTGTAAATGGGAGTTCACTTTTGATTTGGCTCTCTGTTTGTCTGTTGTTGGTGTATAGAAATGCTTGTGATTTCTGCACATTGATTTTGTATCCTGAGACTTTGCTGAAGTTGCTTATCAGTTTCAGGAGATTTGGGGCTGATATGATGGGGTCTTCTAAATATACGATCATGTCATCTGCATTAGAGACAATTTGACTTCCACTTTTCCTAATTGAATACCCTTTATTTCTTTCTCTTGCCTGATTGCTCTGGCCAGAACTTCTAGTACTATATTGAATAGGAGTGGTGAGAGAGGGCATCCTTGTCTAGTTCCGGATTTCAAAGGGAATGCTTCCAGTTTTTGCCCATTCGGTATGATATTGGCTGTGTGTTTGTCATAAATAGCTTTTATTATTTTGTGATACGTACCATAAATACCTAGTTTATTGAGGGTTTTTAGCATAAAAGGCTGTAGAATTTTGTTGAAGACCTTCTCTGCATCTATTGAAATAATCACATGGTTTTTGTCTTTGGTTCTGTTTTTGTGAGGGATTACATTTATAGACTTGCATATGTTGAACCAGCCTTGCATCCCCGGGATGAAGCCTACTTGATCATGATAAATAAGCTTTTTGATTAGTCCCTCTCTTACAAACTCAGTGATTCATGCTTCACCCCCGCCTTGAAGTGCTTATAATTATAATAATGCATGTTTCAGCAAAATTACAGACTGACTATATATCTTGGAATCTGAGGGTCAGTCCTAAAGTAAAAGTTATAAATATTAAATCAATAACATCAATAGTCCACTTTATTTCTTTCAGAAAAGGCACAAAACTTGATCGTAGATGTTCTTAGCCTATATTGAAGTTTTGCTATTGGGAACTACAGGTGGGATTGACTTTCCTTCAGTGTAAGGTTTTCCAGAAGACAGTAGGGATGGGTAGTAATTAACAAAACATCAGCTCAGGATGGAGCATAAAACACATAATGTATTATAACAGTGTTATTAAAATTAATATTTTAAATCTGCATGCATTTTTGTTATACTTACAATATAAACTTCTTATCCAATATTTAAAAACACTCCTTAGTCAATGCCTCAGCACGACCACTGTGCTCACGTTAGATTACATCTATTTCTTCTTCTTTTTTTTTTTTTTTTTGAGATGGAGTCACATTCTGTCACCCAGGCTAGTGCAGTGGCATGGTCTCAGCTCATTGTAACCTCCACTTCTCAGGTTCAAGCAATTCTCCTACCTCAGCCTCCTGAGTGGGTGGGACTACAGGTATGCCACCATGCCTGGCTAATTTTTGTATTTTTACTAGAAATGTGGTTTCACCATGTTGGTCAGGCTGGTCTCAAACTCCTGACCTCAGGTGGTCCACCTACCTCAGCCTCCCAGAGTGAGCTGAGGTAGGGGTGAGCCACCACACCTGATTTTTTCTCCCCTTTTTTTTGGAAGAAATAATTCATTTGAAATATGATGTTTTGATATAGCTACAAGTACTTAGAATTCACTGATATTTTATCATGAGGCATGTGTGGTGGATTCATGTAGATAATTAACTCCATTTAAAAGTGCAGGAGATTAAGACTCAAAGGAGTTACTCTAGTAAGTAAGAAGTAGAGCCAATAATTTGAACCTAAATCATTCTGATTCGATTATTCTGTGCCTCCGTTTGCACACTAAGCTCAGAGAAACAATAGGAAATTGAACATAAGCAAAAAATGCATGCTTACCCTACTTAATAGGTTGAATATAATAACAAAGGCAGTCACGACACTAACAATGCTAAAAACAGCAACATTTATTGAGAGCTTACAGTTGCTTGCAGGTCAGCATATACTCAGAAAGACAGATTTTCCTGAGCAAAAATTGATGTACTTCCTCCATTCCTCCCCTTTCTTGATTCACTGGAGTCTCTCTATTTTGTTTCTTTAACACTCTGCCTCATGCAGATTTTTCAGTATGTCTCTGTCCTGTGTCCTTCTCTGCCACTCCTTCTCTTCCCTATCTCTTTTTATTTTTTTTCTCTTTGCTATTATTTTAAGCCTGTTGTCTTTATCTATTTCCGTGTCCTTAGGATTAAGTGATTATTAAAGCCTCTATACAAGAAAAGTATAAATCAGAAAATTGAACAATTTTTAATAAGGACATAGAAACCCATGCATCTGAGGTCGGAATAATAGAACATAATACACTTTAAAAATATAGCCTTTACTCTTTGGGTTGAGCTATATAATTATCATTTTTATATGTCAAAAAGATCAAATAAGGACTATTTCTTATAGTTCAACCTAGTATTATTTCCTATGCTTGAATGTTTGTGAATAATTTACTGACTGCTTTCTTATTTTAAGTTACTGCATATATTTTAATTTTTGAAGATATTCATAGGTCTTGAAGAAGCTGCAATACAATAGCCTTAATCAGAGTTTCTCTTCCTGCTGTCATTAGTTGGCATAGCTCAGTTTCATATTAGCATTTATCATATTCCTTTAAAAAATCACCCATTGTATATCATTAAGAACATAGCAAAATATAAATTTGTCTCCTAATTGTCATATTTCTGAGAAAAATAACTCCAAAAGCAGCCAAGAGTCAATAACAGACTCTTCTTCATAATTATTTCCTATTTCATCTCAGAGTAACTTTATAAACATAAATCAAATACCTTCAGAGAGATGGGATTTGTGTTGGAGGAAAGGTTTAGAATTTCAGAGGAATGCTTGAGACTCAGAGATGGTAATTACCAACTCTGGGAAGCTCAAATAAGTATGTAAACAATTGTGTTAATTTGGAAGAGTGAGAACGAAAGAGCAGAGGATTTGAGGGCATGTGACTATTCCAAAAAATTATTCTTAGCTTTTCTATGGATCTGTATTTCTGGCATGCTTTAGAAGTTGCTTAGAATGACCAATGAACTTATGTCTGGTAAGTACTTACGAACATCCACCTTTTTATAATCCACACATTATTTCTCCTTGACTTTAAGATCTCATTTACAATTTCCATTCATTTCCAGCAGTTTTATCAGAGATGCCTTATTCACCCTTAATAAGTGTTCAGGAATGTGAAATAATGAAGAAGCCTTGTTGCACAGTTTTTGTAGGCACAGAGACCTAATCAATCACTTAGTGTTGCACACTTAAATTTCTGAGCCTCAGTTTCCTCATGTGAAAAATGAGGTAATAAAATTACTTACATTATAAAGTTAATAAGCAGAATAAATTCAATAAGCATTCAAAATATGCAGCCATGGTTATAACAGGTGTTGTTATCAATCTATTCCAACTCAGGGGACAGGGACAGCCTTTCAGTCTTGTAGAGTTAGAAGAAATAGAGTATTTTTTTCACTGTAAAACTGTTAGTTTGTCTGAATCACATTTACTTTCCTAGTTCAGTTTCATTTATCCACACAGGAATTGCTTACAAGAATAGAGTCCTAGAATATCATGAGAACTAGGAAGTGTTTTTAGTATAATTAAACCACAAGACTCATGATTCAAGAGAATGCCCTTCTACCCTAAAACCTCATTTATGACAGATTATCTAAATGAGGGAGTTTTTATTAGGTCTCAAGATGCTAGTATGGTGCCCTTTGTTCTTATCTAGGTTGTGGACTCAGCAAAAAATACTCTCACTATTTATTAAGTGGCTATACCTTATCATGTAATTTAGCTTCCTTCTTGTTTGATCACTGTAACTCTAAATACTCAATAACTTTATATACTCATTGCTTAGGTGTCATCTTTTTTGCCTTCTCTGATCATCCTGTTTAACATTGCAATTCCCAACAAATCCACCTCCTAGATTTTCCTCATCTAATGTTCTGCTTTATTTTTCCCATTGCCTTTGTCATTTCCTGGTATGTTGTATACTTTAGCTAATTGCTTGTTAATTGTCTGTTTCTCAAACCAGAATGTAAAATCCCTAAAAGTGAGGATTTTTGTCTGTTTTATTCATTAAATATTCAGTGCCTATGCTAAGGCCTTAAATTGTGTATTTTCTTCATATATTTGTATAATGAATGGATGAGCAAGTGTAAAGTACTAATACTTTCCCAGTTTTACAGATAAGGAAATTTAAGGCCCAGAAACATGGGCTATGAAGGTGACACACTGTTAAATTAGGAGCCAATCTTTTATTCATTCACTTTTCAAATAATTTGATCTCTTATTCTATGTCCAGCCATGAGTTAGATACTGGATATCTCCCCCTCTCCCATCCTACACATACACATACACAGACATATAACATGCACATACACATACACATATATACATACATATATATATGTATGTATATATGTGTATGTGTATACACACACACACACACACACACACACACACACACATACACATACATATGCATCAGCCCTGATTTCTACCCTTGGATGGCTTGCACTTTATTGGAGTATATAGGCACTAGTTAAACATTCCATAAGTAAATAATTATAGGATCATACATGCAGTGACTTGAAAGAGTAAACATTTAGAGGTTACAGAGTAACCTAAAGAAAAAAAAAACTTTTATAGAATATCCAAGGAAAACCTTCCTGAAGAAAACAAAACAAGAATTAAACTTGAGAAATGTTTGGAGAAGAACGTCTGACTCAAGGAACTAACAGTGAAAAAGCTCAAAGGTAGGAAGGAGCTTTTCATGTTTCACACCAACAACCCCATTAGTGTTGGTAGAACATAGTAAATGAGAGGGAGAATGTACAAGATGAAGGTAGACATAGGTATGAACCAAATTACTCTCCCTTTTGGACACTTCACACCATCTTATAATGCATCTTAAACTGGATCCATATCCTTAGTTAAAGGTAACTTTTCTATAGCTAATTGAATTGTGTTGATTAGTTGATATGCCATTCTAAAGATTTTCCAATAAGCATTAATAAGCTTTCATTTTGTGGGTTATTTTTCTCTCAGTTTCAATGATTATTTTTCAAGTTCCAAACATTTCGTCATATCCCTAAAAGGATCCTAGGATATGGGTACTGAGGCTGTAGCACCTATGGGATAAAAGATGTTTGGCTGAATATAAGAATGGATTGGAGAAGGGCAAGAGTAGAAGCAAGAAAGTCAGTGGTAGGGATGTTATGGCAAAGAATGGTTCTTCAGTAATGATGATGGAGTAGAGAGGGAAAGTAGAACACAGGTCAGACATATACATTGTTGGTAGAATGTATAGGCTTTCATAGTAGTTGATATTGATAGCAGCAGTGGCCTGTCTGGAGCAGCTGCTGCAAATAATGCCAACTGCAGCAGGCTGGGGCTGTGCACCACAGGGCCAGCAGTAGCCAGGAACAGGTGGAAGCTCTGACCCCTTCCAAGTTTAAGGGGTGGGAGACCCACCATCCTGGGTGCAGCTGCACCCACAGCCTCGGAGTCACCACTAGGAACCTGAGCATCTCCATGCTCTTAGGAAAGCCCCCTGTCCCTGCAAGCTCAGAGGTGCCTGCTCCCACTGCCTGGCCTCTCCCTGCTCTGGGAGCCTTTTCCAATTTCAGAGCAGGGTTATAGCTGAGCCTAGGGGCTATTGCAGCTATTGCAACACAGCTGGGTGTGCCTGCACTTGTGGTGGCGCCGAAACACCAGTCCTCTGCAGCCTCAGCCCTCTTGAGACTTTAGGCACTGATGAGCACATGAGGGAGAATAAAAGGGTGCTGAGGGAAGTGAAGTTCTGGCCTGCAGGCGCCCCTCAGCATGAGCAGCCTGGGTGCCATGCCCCTCAGCAGGCAGCAGAGAGGCTACTGGGAAAAATGTGGTGGGTCCTGGTGAAGATCTGCCTTCAGGCCTGAGACAGCCTAAAGCCTGGAGGCTGGAAAACCAGTTCTGCAGACCAGAGTGAGAACTTATGGTGCTTTATCCAACCCTGCACATGGATGCCCATGGATCAATCAGCACATACTTCCTCCCCTCTGAAGCCCATAAAGACTCCCAGACTCAGCCAGACTGGGGTGGACTTGGGGACCACCTACCTGCAGATAGGAGCTACTCACTCCTGATCTCCTCTCTGCTGAGAGCTGCATAGTCGATGGGACAACCTGCCTGCAGATAGGAGCTACCCACTCTGGGTCTCCTCTCCACTGAGAGCTGGACTTGTCAGGAGGACATGCCTGTGGAGAGAAGCTACCCACTTCAGGTCTACTGAGAGTTGTACTGTTGCTCAATAAAGCACCTCTTCCCCTCATTCACCCTTATCTGCATACCTCATTCCTCCTGGATGTGGAACAACAACTTGGGACCTTCTGAACAGCAGGACTGAAAGCTGTAAACACAAACAGTCCTGAAACATGCCCCTCACTTGCCGTGTTGAGGGTGATGAAAAGGACAGAAGAGAGGAGAGAAGAGCTGTGGCCCTTTTGGGAGCCCAGACCTAGAAGCTCCGGAACGAGTACTGTGACACCCTCTTTGGGACTCCACAGTTCCTGGTGTCTCTAAGTTTCTAGGTGCCACAGCATTTCCCGGTGCCAGCAGTGGAAGCCACTTGCGATATGCCTGGTCCGGCTGCAGCCTTGCAGGGAGTTAGTACCTATGCTGGTACCTGGAGTTGACCACCCTGCTGCCGCTGGTGTGTCTGCCTGTGTGCAGTGGCTGGATCTCATGCTTGCTTCCTCATGTACCCCTTGCTGCTCTGCACCCAGCTTACCTTTGGCAGGCATGGGATTGGGCCTGGTAGCATGAGCCGAGTGTAGACTGCCCCACCAAGTGGGCAGAATGAGCCCAGCCAGTGGGCCCAAGCAAAATTCAGGCAAAAGTGCTACTGGCCACAGAGGTTTCCAGCTGGCAAAGTGACACCCCAAGGATCCTTTGACAATATATAGGCGAATGAGAGAAAGAGAAGAATGAAAGATGACCCCCAGATTATTAGCTTGAGCAAATGGAAGAATGATAAAGACTGAATTTGCAGAGAGAGGGAAGATTGTATAAACCAACAGTTGTTAAACTTTTGGTCATGGGGTATCTTAGCGTGTTAGAAACAGGATCCTCAAAAGCTTTTGTTTTTATAACAAAAAGGTAATACGTCTATTCAAATATTTAACATATTCAAAATTAAACTGTGTATTAATACATTTAGAAATAATAATCACCTATAAAATAACATATTTTATGAGAACAACTATACTTATTTACTTTCTAAAGGCAGAAAAATAATGAAAAGAATGGCATTGGTTTAAATTTTTGGCCAATCTCTTTAACATTTGACCTAATAGAAGGCAGTTTGACTCTCATATATGCTTCTACATTTTATCTTTTGTAATGTCATGTGGCTTTTGGAAAATGTCACTGTACACTTGGGACAAAATAGGAGTGAAAAGGGAATAATGTCTTAGTATAATTATGAAGCCAGCTTTGACCTGTGGACCCCTGTGGTATCTGGATCACACATAAATGCCTCTGACTCAAAGTATTTGATGATTCTCCAACATTTTTTTTCTCCTTTGCTGACTTTACTTCCTTTCTTTGAAGGGAATAGTTTCATAGCACTTTGTTCTTTTGTTAATGATGAATTGCCTTTAAAGGAAATTGTAATAGCATATATTTAAATCTAGATACTTTTTCTGGAAATCACATTTTTCACTTCTCCACTGGGCTTATTGAAGCTCATGATCTCAAACCTTTATGTTCCTAACTCATCTTTCTCTGGCGTTTTGTGACTGAAGGGAAATGTCCTGCAGGACCAGTGGAGTCAACCCTTACTATCTGTCTCTAAGCCCAGTTCTCAGCATGAAGGCTTGTTGGCACTGTACCCTTAGGCATCCCCTATTATATTAACAATATTTCCAATAGTCACTTTGTTCTAATTAGGGAACCAGTCCTGTTTTTGAAGGGTAGCCTGGAAACTATGAAATATAATTAACTAATAAATATTTGTTCCTGTTCATGGAAGACTGGATGTTATGTGCACTTAGTTGTATAACTTTCTTATATTCAGTCTTTTGAGAAAGCATCCTTTTATGTCCTAGCTCTTGGCTTGAACAAACAGAATAAACAGGATAGCTTGTTCAGTTGAACAGTGGCTCTCAACCCCATTTCCATAGAAATTTCAAGTAGTTAGATATGTGTTATATGTTGGTCAAAACCACTAGGATCTAAAATAAGCATTTATTTATCTCTCTTTAGTCATACAAGAACAGAGGGATATAGTTATGATGCCTGATTTTATAGTTCAAAATCATCCTCACAATTTTACAAAGGTCACTTTTCTCTCAAAGGATAACTTTGGCCTGTAATAGAAATCCTGTCTTTTCAGACTAAAAGAATTGTTCAGACTTTCCTAATGTTAGCGCTGCTACTTAGTAAATTGATTTTTCTTGCATATTAAATGAATTGCCATGTGTTAGGAGAGTTTACTCATTTAAAAGGATAGTAATTTTTTATTTTAATTTTTTGCTTTGATAAAATAGAAATATATCCTAAAATAATGATATACATTGAGGAAGATTGGATCTTTATTGAAGTTGTTACTAAATATGAAGCTAAAATTAGAAACGAGATTGGGAATTCACAGGTATTAAGCTCTTATCATGTGACACTTCTTGGTCCTCAAGATTCCTTGTTTTTCAGTTTGTTAATTTCTCACTCACTTCACAGTTTGGATTGTTTCTACCATGGCCCTGAGAGCTTCAGTTTTCTTGTCTTCTGTTGCAAAGAAGACATCTTCTTTATCCAGCATATCTGTTCATTCACTCACTCAATTACTTATTCATTCAAGTATTTTTGGAGTTTGTGCTGTATCCAGGTTCTGAAGAGATAAAAATGAAAATGAGTTGTTTCTTTCCATCAAAGAAGTCATGAGCTGTTAGAGAAAAGAGATGTAGAGATGCAAAGCAAAGAGTGTGATGGGTGCAGTAATAGAATTAGAAAGATAATGCAGACTATAGAGATCTAAAAATCTGACTTTTCTAACCCAGACAGTCTCCATAGGAGTAGGGAAAACTGGAGTTGGACCTTGAGATATTAGCTGGATTTTAGCAAATGAGAAGGAAGTTAAGGAGAGAAGGGCAAGGCCAAGACATTCTAAACAGAAAAAGAAAGTATTAGTAAGTTGGACAGGCAAAATAGGACTTGCTTGTTCAGTTGAACAGTGGCTCTCAACCCCATTTCCATAGAAATTTCAAGTAGTTAGATATGTGTTATATGTTGGTCAAAACCACTAGGATCTAAAATAAGCATTTATTTATCTCTCTTTAGTCATACAAACAGGGTTCTAAAGTGTTTTCTAGTAGGAAAATTGAATTAACAAATCTGGGGACTAAGTGGAAAATGAGAATAGCTGGGTTAAGAAAGCCTAGGAGGCCTCATTAATGTTTCTATATTTGACAAAATTAAGAAACAAGCATGTTACATTAGGAAAAACAATATGTTAACATTTTATATAGTATATGTTATTACTTTCTACTTAATATGCTTTGCTCCAAAGAAACTTTTCAGAAGAGCCCCCACACCAAGTATTAAGTGATTCCTGTGAATTCCTCTTGCTTTGGGTCAGGTACTATATATATCAAGAATCCTTTGTTTCCTGAATCTGGGTCTCTGTGGAAATATTTAATGCCTTTTTGAGTTCATGACTTTAGAGGTGCCAACTCTCACGTGGCCAGTATTGTCTGCTGCCTATTCTCAGCATCTCCTTCCTCACAGAGAGCAGGTCTGAGCCCCAGAACTACTCTTGCTTTGCTTTCTTAACCTTTACTGCAAAATTCTACCTGTTTGGCTATGCCTTACCTTGTTCATTTATTCATTTGTTTAAAAAGACATTTATTGAGTATATATTTACTTATTAGGGATTGTATGAAATACTAGAGATAAAATAGTAAACAGGGCCAGACATGGTTTTTTTTTTACTCTCTTTTATTCTAATTAGTTCCAATATGAGACAACTGAAGTCAAGTGATCCACCTACTATGTTGGAACAAAATTCTTCAAATTGCTAAAACATGATATAGACGTAAAATTCAGTGTTCTTGAATATTCTGTTAGGTCAATGGCAGATTCAGAAAGATCACTACAATGAAAAATTAAAACCTTCAAGACCAGTTATTGTACAGAGTGGAAAGAATAAGGTCAGTGTGGAAGGCAGGAGAATACTGAAAAATCATCAAATTTTACTTTTTAAAAGCATTTTTATCTGCTCAGACTAAGTAGCTTCATCACTTCCGGGTGCTATTAATTGTTGTGGTTGTTGGATACCCTACTCTTCAAAATGCTTAAAATTATTTTTACTAGGATTTAGTTTACAAACATGAAGTCAGTTTAACATAAATGGATTTGGAAATACAATAAAATTTTCATATAAGGAGTTCTATATATTCTTCCAAAATAGATACATAGAAACATTGAAATCTTCCTGGCATCTCTGTGTGGAAATTCACATTAAGAATTACCATAGTAACAGAGTCTCTAAACTTCCACAAAATGTTTGCACTTAAATGTCTTAAGTATTACTAATGCAATATGATGATTTTTGAAAGAAGCCTTGTTACTAAGTTCAGTTTCTCTTTGTTGCAAGAGGCTCCAAAACAGCTACATAGTGTAGTCTTTGATTCCATGCAGTTTGCCAATTACTTTCTGAATTTAAACCTCTCTTTGATAAGAGCTCAATCTTATTAGCGCTGAAATGTTTTCTCTAAATCTACCTAATCAATTAATTAGCCAGTTATCTACTGTGTACTAAGTACTGGAGTAGGCATGTTAAGAGATCCAAAAGAAACAAAAAAGAGAGAGAAAAAAAAACAGTTTCTACATCAAGGAGCTTCTACTTGTGCAGGCTAAGAAAGTGTAAAATGAACCATAAATTACGACACGCAATCTATGAGTGCAGTATAAAGAAGGAGAATCAGTGAAAATTGGATCAGGCAGGGCTTGGGCTGGGATTGGAAGGATAGAAGTGTTTGAAGATGCCAATGTCCTGTACCTATCAATATCCTTCTTATCAGTGTCCTTGTCTTAAATAGAAAACGTGCCTTCTTTCTATTATTTCCATATCCTGTTGCCAAACCTGGTATTTACTCATTCATTTCCAAAAGTCTACATTTTAATAACCTTACAAACTCTAGAAAACTGTGAAAAAATAACACAGGCTGTGAATTCTGTCTCTTCCATATATTTTATGAAGTTACACATTTGTATCATTGAATGTGGCAAAGGATATAAAGCCTTTTCTTCGATAGTGGAAAATTCAGCTTTATTTGGTAGAAATGCTAGTTTGACATGTCAGTTTTCTTCTCTTTCAGACTTAGATTCCTTTACATATCATTAAATTTTTTAAGTGCTAAAGATGACTAGCAAGGTTAAAAAAACTTAGCCTTGAATGGGTAGCAAACTAAATGTGAATAATTTTCTATAGACTAAGTGAATATGGGATTGTACAGTAGATCATGATGGATACCTTCTAAAAGGTACTATAGAGAACTCTAAGAATCATGATTAGTTCCAGAGTCTAGGACTAAGAATCCAGGTGCTACAAAAGATGGGTGTGTGTATATATATATATAGTGTGTGTGTGTGTGTGTGTGTGTGTGTGTGTGTGTGTATATATATGCAAAGTCAAGGGGTTTACTGTATTGAAGGCCACACTAATTCATGTGCCTGCTTTAGCTTACAAAATTAGATAGAACAGGCCTGCTATCACAGTCCAGAGTGAAGCATTACATCTGTGCTTTGTAGGAGGAGGTGTGGGTTCTTCACAACTTTAGTTATAAATATAAAACTACAAGTTGTCTATGTTTCCAATGTGAAAAAAAATTGACTAGCCCATCCTTTACTGGTTCATTTTTTTTTACATCAAAAAATGGACTATTTCAGCCACTAGTATCACAGATGAACTAGACAGCCTTGTAAATAGATAATTTGAATGAAATATAATAGGTACACTATTCAAAACATGAATCAAATGCTTAGGGAAATACAACCCCTCTGTGAGTAGGATACAGCAAAAGCTTTACTCAGGTAGTGCCTTTTGGAATATTTAGAGTTCTTTGAGTAGACAAGAAAAGAACATTGTGGAGAAATATTGGAAAGACATGGCTGGGTCAGTATTCTTATATATGGAAACTGATATTTTTTTCTTTTTAATAATTATGTGGATGTAGCTAAAATTACTCTTTTAGGTTGAGTCATATGAGCCATATGTTGATATCAACACTTCCCAGGAATTTTCCAGGACATGAGCCAGTGGAAAATTCCTTGGAAGTGTTTATATTATCCCAAGTCACCTCACTAGAACAGATCAGAGAAATTCTGTGGTTCTCGAGAACAGAGAAGACAATGCCGTTCTGAAACATGCATGCTTCAGAAATTATTGTATACTCTATCAGCTCTGGGGTTATGAAATTGAGTTGAATCACTGATCTACGTCCCATATAACATATCATTTGTCCTTGCGTTTTAATAAGAAATATAAGTTGCACAAGTGGTATGAGGTATTTGTAACAAATTATAAAAGCATTTGTAGGAAAATAAAATTGTTATCAGCCGTGAAATATTAACTGTCAGGAACAATGTATTTGTTTTCATTAAGTCAGATAAACATGAAAAGAAGTGGTAATAGGAATGGGTCTCCTCTTAACATCTTGCCAACTGCTTTTCTTTATTGATATTAATTTACCACTAAGTTGAAAATAATTTGCTAAAAATCAGATTTAAATTAACTAAAAGGTTTTCTTTTAACATGAGCAAGTCAAATAATTTTGAAATTATACTTGAGAAAAATAAAATAAAATGCATATACATGGAAAAAGGCAAATTAGGGAAAAATGTCATAAAAGACCCCCTTTCTCCTTCATATGCTCCATTCAGATCTACTGCTCTAAAATTTGTTTAATCATTCTTTACCAATTTATGTGGAACAGAAGGGTCAAATAGTAACATAAGATTAAGTTTACATTGAGGCTGGAGGTTACTTTCACTATTTGTTTATACAGGAAACAAAACATATAAAAGTGTTCTTAGGCATGTGTCCAGGCACTGACTGTAATGAATTACTTGGTGAAAGATAGTCATGACTACAATATTATATTATTGAAATTGTAGCTTTCGTTTTTCTCTTTATTGAGTCATCCATCTTCTTTCATTCGTTTCTATCATGTTTTATTGCTTTATACATTTTGCTATTTTTTTTTTTACTATCTTTGATTATTTTCCATGGTGTTTATACAATCCACATTTATCACTTTCTTGTAAGTTTCAGTCTAGGCTCCTGATGAACATTTCTGGCTGACCTGGGTTTAAATCTGCTCTCTACTGCCTACTAACCAAGAAAGTGACTCACTTACTCCTCAGTTACTGGGTTTCATCTAAAATAAAACAGCAAGGAAGAAAATATGGACAATACAAGGTTGTTGGTAGCATTTAATAACTTGTGTCCTTGCATGGGTGTGTTTAGTACCGTGTGGCCTTCCTTCTGTCTGTTAAAATTTTCCTGATAAGTTGATTATTATACAATCCCTATTTTCTTATATGAGAATAGTCTTTGTATGTTTGTTTAATTTTTCTGGGGAAAATTAAAATTCCCTGTGAAATTAGTTCATATGTATTCAACAGAAAATTGATAATTAACACAAGGAAGGGAATGTATCAAACACATATTGCTGTGTTGGCATTAAGTTAAATCACTAAACATATGGTCATGTTCCGTGGTTCTTTTCTTTCTTATGAGGTGATAGGAGACTTTTGACTTGGGTAGCTTGCAGAATCCCTTACATACTAAAAGAAGTCCAGCATTTTCCTTTTCTTAAGGAAGAAGGGGCTCCACTTCCTTTACTGATAAAAGCTCCTTTGTAGACTAGGCCCACAGCCCTTCTTATGTTAGCCCGGGGATTCTAGGCCTTGTTCTCTGCATTACGTTAGTGTTAGTGTCTGTGTGTGTATGTGTGTACATGCACGAGCATGCAAGTAAAAATGTGTGTGTGCACATATAGGTGCATGTACACATGCATATATACAAGTGAACATGCATGTGTGTGCATGTATATGAGCACACACGTGTGTGTGTGTGTGTGTGTGTGTGTGTGTGGGGCTAGGGGCAAGAGGAAGGTTTTGTATAGCAGTAGTTTTGAAGAGACATCAGCAGAAGCACAGCTTTGGGACTATATAAAATTACAAATTAAAAATCCATTATAAATCCAACCAGAGACAGTACCAAAACATCTTTCATTCATTCTCTCCTTTTATGGAGTTGGTTTCTTTTATGTGGATGATCATATTAGCTTCTTACAGATCTTCTTGTTTTTAATCTTCCTATCTGTCTACCATGTACTTTCTTGAGTGGCCAGGGCTCTCTTCACAGAACAGTCCCATTCATTTCCTCTTTGGTGTTCAAAGCCTTCAGTGACTCCTATTTGCTCTGAGATAAAACCCACACTTGTTCGCAGATGATTACAAGTAAGCCACAATCTGTGGCAAATCAATTTTGACAGGTGCAACCTGCATTACTCTCCCTGCTTGGCCCCCACCCCATTCATCCAGGGCTGTAGTTCCATACTACTGTCCTCACTGCCAGAATGAACTTTCATTACTCCCTGCCCAGTCTTTCATCTGCCTAGGAAACAAGCATTTTTCTCCATGCTCATTTGTTTAAATGCTACTTACCCCTAAAAGCCTAGTAAAGTATCCCCTTCTCTCATCTATTTGAGACCAAATTTGTCATTCCCTCATCTGTGGGTTTGTAGCCCTCTCTTTTTATCATTATTATAGTAATTGAATTTTTATCTTAGGTTTTACAGAATAGTCCTGATGTCCAGGAATCTAGCTGTCAGATAGTGTTTCACTAAATTGAGTTCTGAATGTATGTTCCCTATGATCACAGCACTTACAGTATGACTCATATGTCAGAAGTATGTATACAACTACTTTTATACCTCTTTCATTTTATCTTTTTTGAGATAGACTTTCTCTCTTATCACCCAGGCAGGAGTGCAGTGACATGATCTTGGCTCACTGTAACCTCCACCTCCTGGGTTCATGCGATTCTCCTGCCTCAGCCTCCTCAGTAGCTAGGATTACATGTGTCCACCATCACACCCAGCTAACTTTTTTGTATTTTTATTAGAGATGGAGTTTTGCCATTTTTGCCAGGCTGGTCTCAAATTCCTGACCTCAGGTAATCTGCCAACTTCAGCCTCCCAAAGTACTGGGATTACAGGCGTGAGCCACCATCCCCAGCTGATTTTATCTATGTGGAATAGGTAGTGTACAAATATCATTACTTAATAAATCAAACACTGTGCTTTTCCCAACCCATCCTCCAAATGTAATCACTTGCTGAAAGGTAAGCAAAGGCCAGTTTTCAAACTTTTGTATTCTCCTCTCCCCCATATTTTTTGCCTAACAGCCTCTCATCCCATTCATTTGCAGGCTGGAAACTCAATAACTAAGTGTTGAAATAAATTGTTAAAATAAGAGAAAAAGCCCAGCTGGTTAACTATTCCAGTGATAATGTTGCCTGAGACCCTTCTTCTATAAAGAAGCTGGATGACTAAAGAAATAGTAGAGAAGTACTAAGTGAAATGAAATTTTCCTTCACCCCTTTGTGGGTGGGAATTGGAATGCGGGCAATGGAGCTAGCTGTCAGCTTCTGCTGGTTTCACTTCCCCTATTCAGCTGAGCTCCACCTCTCATAGGAGAGGAAGCACACCTGAGCTGGTGCAGGAGCTGGGATGAGTGTTATTGTGCACCTGCAGGAGCAAAACTGTGTGCCAGTCCCATGGCAGCATCTTATGGGGCATACCCACCACCTGCTGAGGCCAAAGGAGTGTTACAGCAGTGCTCTTTTAGCTTTACCATCCATGAATGGCTTAGGTGTTTAACAGCTCAGTGGGCCCTCTGCCTTTTTGTGAGGGCAGAGGGTCAGCGTGATAGCCTTCTGTATCCTGAGTTCTTGTCCATTGTCCAGGAAAAATCAGGTCACATGAAAGAATTGAAGGATATTACATGTGGAAGATTTTATTGCCAATGGAAGTGGCTCTCAGCAGGAAGTGGTTGTGGAAAGGGGATGGAGCAGGAAGGTATTCTTCCTCTAAAGTCCGGCCATCTCTGTTAGCATCCTTCAGAAGTCGTGCCATCAAGTTGTCCCTCTGAAATCAAGCTGCTTCTCTCTCACATTGAGCTGCTTCTTTTCCTCCCAATGTTTGACTGCTTCTTTTCTCTGATGGTCTGGTCCAGGCGACTTTTATGGGTGCATGATGGGGAGTGGGATGGGCCATGGATGGTTTTGGAAAAGGCAACATTTGAGCAAGTAAAACAGGATTACATGTTCTCCCTTTGGGCCACAATTCCAGGCTTGAGGATGGTGACTTCTATGGGGACCCACCCTCCTCTGCCCAGAATTTTCCTGCCTTCTGTCCCTGTCCCTAAACTGTGTGATGCAAGTAAATATACAACTGCTGAGAAAATCACCTGGCCTATGGTAAAACTGTTATATTTGTACTTGAAGGCAGTTTTCAGACTGCCTTCCTCTGTAGGTTCAGCATCTGTATTTGGCATGATTTTCAGACCCATAATTCTGCATGTCTTCCTCTAGATTACCTCTCATTCACTGATATTCTGCTAAGAATTGGACAACCTTAGTCACCAAGTAATTCTTGTCTAATTAACCCAGAGTCTGGAAGGAACAGGGATAGGAGAAAAAAGGTATCTCTCACATTCCTCCTATCAAAAGCTGATCTCTAACTCAAATTTAGCACCTCCTTAAACTACAAATGTAGGCAACAAACCATAGTAGGATTTTTGACTTTATAACTAATAGAAATAAAATATTTTCATATCACATTACAGTTGTTATAAATATTTGAAATTTTTATAATCTCATTACTATCTTTAAATCAGTTTTTGGTGTTATTGTATCACTGCTAGATCATATATAAATAAATAAAAAATCTAAAATATTTTGAAATTGATTTTTAATATAAATTAATGTAGCATAAATCACTTGGTAATCTTCTGTATTTTATTTTGTGTTTTAAAACCATTATTCTAAGTACACTTAACCAGATTGCCAAATGGTATGAAAAAGGATAAGGCAACCTGATCTAGTTGAATTTATAGCATATGTGTAAGAATATAACATTTATGTTCATAAATGCAGACTCAGACTCTATTTTCTGAGGTTTAACTGTTACATATATATGTATATACATCTAATATATTCATAGTTTTCATAGTAGAAGAGTTTATAAAATATAACATTTAAGTATCCAGCACCTTCCCCAAAGATAGCCATTATGGTTGTGTTTTGGTTATTTTTTCAGGATATTGACTACATATAACATAGATACTAAAATATATACATATACAATATTAGTATACTATTATACACAATCTGCATTATCTTATAAATACTGCTTCTGCCCCTGTTCTGCATTGCCTTTTAAGTAGGAAAGTCACATTCTTAGTTTACAAAAAACAGTGTTGTGGTTAAAAAACTTTTCAAGTCTTGCCGTTTCCATTATCTTTAAGCCACATTAAAAAAAATGTACATTAATGCAGTGTTTTCAATAAAACATCTTTTGCTGCAGAACTTTTTAATTTTTCACTGCTAATGTTAATCTTGTAAATTTTGGTTGATTATCATAACCTAATCAAATCATCTAGAATTCCAAATATGCTTCCCAACATATTAGTTATCACTCTCAACTTTGTGTAATTGTCAAATTGTCCTTAAATCATTCAACAAATATGTATTGAGTGCTCATCATTTGCCAAGTACTATTCTAAGTATTGTAAATGTATTTACTTATTTAATTATTCTTACATCCTTATGAAATAAATACAATAATCTCCATTTTAAGATCTGGAAACTGGGCATAGAGATATTAAATAACCTGCCTAAGTTTTATAGCTCATAAGTATATGAACTCATCAAAGAGTAAATTAAATTACTGGGTACAACAAGAAACTGTGTTTGACAGTCAAGAAGGATAACTTAAGCTAAGTATCAGGAAGAGTAATTAGAGCCATCTCAAAAATCAATGAGCTCACTATCACTAGTTATCATGAATATTGCAAAGTGATGCCTGCTTTATCAGAGAAACTGGACAGATGTTCCTTAAGTCTGTTTTTATTGTAGTATTCTGTGACTTGATTCAGATAGATAACTTTATAACTTTATGTCTTTCAGCATTATTGCTATATGCTGTGCTTCTAATTTTTACTTTTTTAATTATTTGCTTTCAAAAAGTATTAATGTGCTATTACCTATAGTTGACTATTCGCAAAACCAATGGTTTATTCACATTTTAATCATGGATAGACACTGGGACATGGTTTTAAGTGAATTCGTCCGCACAAATAACTATAGCATCCAAACTCCTCTGAAACTGGATTTCAGAAATGCTTCAATGGAAGAAAATGCTATTGGAGGAGTAAAACTTACATTGCCGTCCTTGTTGACTCCCATGATTGTCCCATTGTTGTACTTTACAGCAATCTTGCAGCTATGTTGATTTTATATTAGACCCTGTCCTGGGTCTTCCTCTTAACCATCTTATCCTGATGAAAAGAAAATAAAAGGGAGCGTCGGTCAATTAACAGACTTTGTTAATTGGATAATCAGGAAGTCAGAGTGACTTCCTGATTATCATTAAGCCTGCCACATTTTGTCTGTGTTCCTGGACATGGATGTTAGTGTTTATTATCAGCATTAAATTGATCATCTGGCCAATTTTATTATCACTGACACAGCCAGCAATAATCCAAAACAATTTTGTGTGTGTTTGCTGGAGCATATTCAACAAGACTGAGGCTTTTGGCAGGCCTGTGATGCTCTTTTTGCATATCTCTTCCCTGAGTTCTACAGATCCCAATATGCAGCTCCCAGCAGGAGTACAGGAAAAATCTGGCTTACTGAAGCAGAGGGGTCATGACTGTGGAAAAGATTCATCAGATGGCTTTTTAGTTCTCACCTGATCTTTCTTCTGTGTAGAGTAAGAGGTATAATAACTAATTTAATTTTCAAAAGTCTTATGATTGTTATACAGAAGTTCTTACTGTAACAGCCAGTTTGATGGTGATGTTGATAACACTGGAGGAGATGAAGATAAATCATTCCTAAGTTACCAGTGGGCAGAGATTATATACAGCGTTCTGGCCATTAATGTTGTTCACAGTCTGAATTGCTTCTGATTGGTTGATATGTCATTCTTATAGTTCAATACTCATTTTACCATTAATACTTTAGATACCATCTTGACTTGCCCAAAGTTTGTTCTGTTAAGGTAACCAAATTGTCACTCAGCCCTGTGGCTTTGTGCCTTGGCATTATGCCAAATAACATTAAGACTTGAGAGCCAAAGGAATCATCATAAGAAATGGCATTATCATATGGAGTGATCATGCCATGAAGTCAGTATATGTTTCAAGTTCTGCTCAGAAAAATAGTCATTTATGGTAACTTTAATGGCTCCAAGGTAACTTCTCTAAGTTTCTAAGAGATATTTTCCCAACCAACTGAACAATATAGGATGAAGGAGTGTGTGGCTACAAGTTGCAATTCGCTTCTGAGAGATGTTCTTCTGCTTTCTTCCTGGGCACTTAATGGCCTATTTTCTTCCTGCTTTCTTAAATACTGATTGACCCACATTGTGCTTCACATGTTGGTGGTTTTATCCCTTGTTGATATTCACCATCAGGGGACTGGGAGGCAAAAACTCAAGATCACATAGAATGGCTCCATTGCCCTTGGTAAACATGAGAAATCAAGAAATTGTCACTAAGCAAATCAAGGAATACAGGCTAGAGAGGTAATAATAACCTAATTTTAGACTAACTATGAGTATAGATCACAATACATAAGCTGAGAGATAATAATGTGTTCCCCAATTCCTCTGAAGCTATACAATTTTTTTTAACCACTGAAAGATTTTCTTCTTTTCTTCCCCAGAGAACTACATGGCTCCTATCCTCTAATAGCCTTTAAGGAACTCGATTCTTCCATAATATACATTCAAGTAAAACAATTGCATTTCTGTGTATTATCTTTTCTTAATTTGATTTTTAATATTAAATTAACTAAAACTTTCACACAGTTTGGATGAAACAATATCTCTTTAGTTACAGTTGATGAAAAGATAACATTTCTTTGAAAGTCTTTCGGCATTGTGAAACCATAAAGGATTAATTTTGTCTAAGAGATGGAATAGGTGACATAAATTTTCTGTGCACGGAAAAATTACTGCTTTTAAAACTGTAGTTTGAAATCATCCAAATAATGAGAAAATGTTTTTAAACCCAACAGAGTGCATTATATAAATAGCCTTTTGTGATCTGATGCTTGCTTTGTGATTAAAGAAAGAATGCATCTTGGTGTTTTTGTGCACAATGAAAATCAATGGGATTTTTTTCCCTGGCAATCTTTGCATTTTTGCAACAATCAGTAGAATATATTTGTGGTTAAAAATGTTCTAAGAAACTATTTTTATTCATCAACTTATAGTTCAAACATTAAGGGGCCCCTACTATAGGTTAAATACTACTGGAGAAATAAAAGGCATTCATATGATTCTTAATACCCTTGAAGAGTGCCCTTGTAATTCACTGTGAAGGAATCAAGTATCTTTGTTTGTCAGACACCTGGCAGTATGATGTGTGATAATTGCCAAGCACATAAGGTTGTAAACACTAAAGAGAAAGAGAGAGAACGTCCTCCAGGTGTTAATTCAGAATTAGGTCATATGAGCTGCGTGTTAAACGATGGAGACAATTTCAATAAGCAAAGCTAGAAGACTGGAAGGACAATGTGTCTGAGGCTGGCATAGAAAGCAGACTGTAAGTAAAGTAGAGAGGGGAAAATGTACCAGATATTTGGGATATAGCAAGTAGACCTATTTTACTACACAGGAGGGTTCATGTAGGATTGTGGCAAATCGTCCTTTCTTAAAAGAATGCAATATTAAAAAATAAAGCAGATACGAATTAGCTGATATTACTTAAATCAGGAAACTCAGGATGACAATCTTTGGGGAAGCAGAAGGAAGTTCTCGATGTCAGTGTGAGTTTAGTACAAAACTTCTTAATCTTAATCACTGTGTAAATCTTGCCTATTTACCTCTCTGCAATTCGACTCCTGCTTGCCAAACATACCCGAATTCCTGACTCACAGACTTACAATTACAACTCTGTTTCTTAATTTCTCTGGGCCTGTCTACTCATTTCTTCTCTACTATTAGTTCTAACTTTGCTTCTTCCTAGCTGCAGCTTTACTCGATTATAGACATTCATCGCAATCAAGAAAATCCACCCATTTTCAGAAGAGTGTCAAGCATAATAGTAGGAAAGAAAGGAAGCATTGGTGGGGAAAAAAGAACTTTTGCTTTACATTGCAAGTGCTTTATAATAGCGATTGCAATGAATCAGGCATAGATAATAAAGGAGTTGTACCAAATAAGACTTACCCTTTTGGGCCAAATGGGGAAAAGTTGTACATTCATAATGGTTTGAATAACCATTAATATGCATGCAGCCTTCACTGTTAATGAAGCATATTCTTACAAATTCTCTCATTCACCCTCATAACAAACTCATTAAGAAGATTTTATTTTCTTTGAAAACTAAAGGAAAGAAGACATCAGTTTTTTTTGCTTAAAGTCATACTACAAGTTTGTTCAGTCTACTGATTTAACACCAATCTTGTGACTCTAGCTCCTTTCTTCAACTCATGGTAAACATCTGAAACTGTACGAAACAGTAAAGGTATTTTCTGCTTTCTTTCATACTGGGTCTTGTGATGAGAGCCTCATATGCAATTTTGCAATTAGTCACATTTAACACAGGGCTAGGAAATGCAGGGTATCCATGCAAGTTGCTTTTTCTACTCTGGTAAAAGACGTCATTAATCAGTCGCCACACAGTCTTTCCTGCTGAGCCTGGATGCTGCCTCATAGCCTTTTTCTGCATATTACTCCAAGCAACTACTACTAATAAATCAGAGTTTTCTGAAACTTGAAATTCATTTGCCATTCTGACACTAGTCTTGAAGTGATGCATGTGCTCTGGTATGAAACTCAGTAAAATGTCATGCTTAATTTCTAATCCCCCAGGATAGCTCTTCCTTGTCCCATATCTGAGGCTGATTAACTTCTCGAGCATCAGGTCACACTTGTTAAACTTGCCCTAATCATGCGCCTACTAATTGGGCTTATCCCTTGATTCCTAGCACTAAGCCCCTACTTTTTACTCAAGGTCTAGAAACAGATGTTCTATCTTGTTCCATACTCCTAAAGGTCTGTTCGTAATCCATTTCCTTCAAGCTAGAGTTTTGCCTTACGTTCTCCCCTATATTCCCAGAGACTATAGTCCAGTTTTTGTTGTCAAGTTTCTATGACTTATGTCAGTTATTACTGTGAAATAAACCACGTTCAAACTTCGCTGGCACAAGAGAATAACAAGTACTAAGGTGTGTAAATGTACAATTTTAGTATAAGTTTTCAGGAATTGCTTTCCTCTATTCCATGTGATCTCAGCTGTTTTTTTTTAGTTGGTTGCTTGGTTGGTTTAGTTTGTGTATATATGTATATGTATGTATATATATATTTTTGCTTTTTCTGATTACCAGTTAAATACAGAGGGTTTAATTTCATAGCTTACTATCTAAGGGCTATGCATGGAAGTCAATATGTATACCTGACATTTCAGCCTAAGTTGGTCTGTATACACATCTGAGAACAGTGAGACTGTATAGCTTAACAAATGCTAGAGAGGCTTTTAAAAATAACAACAGAGCAGTATTTACAGATATTAAATGTCATCTTGTACGCTGACAATCCACTTTCAAGATGCCTCATTCACATGGTTGACAATTCAGTGCTGTCTTTGTCTGGGAGCTAATCCAGGGCTATGTATGGGCTAGGGGCTTCAGTTCCTTTGTACATAGGCTTTTCCAAGGCATCTTAGGCTTACTCACAGCATGGTGGGTAGATTCCAAAAACAAGTGCTTTAAGAATGCATCCATTCTTTAGACTAAACTCAGAGTCATTTCTGCCATATTCTTTTGATCAAAGCAGTCACAAG
Source organism: Sapajus apella (assembly GCF_009761245.1). Lineage (NCBI taxonomy): Eukaryota > Metazoa > Chordata > Mammalia > Primates > Cebidae > Sapajus > Sapajus apella. Next base: position 5,299,862 of record NW_022436982.1, read on the forward strand.
GGCCCACCCATGTTCAGAGGTGGTGACATAGATTTTACCTTTTGAAGGAGGATTTAACAGAGTCCTAGAAGAGCTACATATTTGGAGATACATTATGGTAATCTTTGGAAAAATACAAATCTTTTAATAATATTGACCTTCTTCTGCCTTCTGCTGGATTTCTAGGAACCATCTGCCTGGATGCAAATTTAGTGGCCCATTGTCATAGTTTGTAATGCTGCTGCCATAATATATCTTTTATTTATGATTTCCCCTAATGCTAATGTTTCACATACTCCAGGAAGGTCCCATCATCAAGAAATCCTGTGACTGGGAGAAGAAAAGCATGTTTTATAGAGCCAAATATACCTGATTTCAAATCCTGGCTTAATAAGTGAACTCTGAGAAATTTACCTCTCTTACTCCCAATTTACTTTTCTATCAAGTGAGTACAATACAATTCTAACTCATCATTGTGAGAATTAAGCACGTTAATACAGTAACAGGTTTATTGAATAGTCTAAAAGCTGTGGGGTATTAATATAAAAAGGGTAATTTTGTTCAATTATTACTTTGAACTGTGTTCTGTTTTAACCTGTTCTTTTTCTATACCCAGTGTTATCTCTGAATTTTAGTTTTTTCAGTATGCATTAGGGTTCTCTAGAGGGACAGAACTAATAGAATAGATAAATACATAAAGGGGAGTTTATTAAGCATTAATTCACACGACCTCAAGGTCTGCAACCTGAGGAGCAAAGAGAGCCAGTCAGAGTCCCAAAACTGAAGAATGTGGAATCCGATGTTTGAGGGCAGGAAGCAACCAGCATGATAGAAAGATGTAAGCTGGGAGGTCAGGCCAGTCTAATCTTTTCACATTTTTTTCCCTGCTTTATATTCTAGCTATGCTGGCAGCTGCTTAGATGGTGCCCACCCAGATTAAGGGTGGATCTGCCTTTCTAAGCCCACTGACTCAAATGTTAATCTCCTTTGGCAACGCCCTCACAGACATACTCGGGATCAATACTTTGCATCCTTCAATCCAATCAAGTTGACACTCAGTATTAACTATCACACATTGCTTGCATTTCTGGTTACTTTGTTATTAAAATTTTATGACAGTTAAAACTTCCATATTATGCCCAGTTTAACATATCCTCTTCCCCACAGTGCAGGCCAGGTTTATATCTTGAGAAACTTGAAGTATGCAGAGGATATAGTTTGCTTCTTATTCTGCCTCCATTCATCACCTGAGGGTAGAGGTAGAGGAATGTTGACCTTGGTTGAGTATACATTGGTGTGAGATTCTTCTCTTTTTCCCTTTCCTGGGACTTCTTGGCTTCAGTGGGATTGGAAGGCATAAGAGCCTTGGGAGATAAGAAAATAAAGGGTTTGGCTACCTATGAGTCATTTAGAAGTATCTCGGGGTTTGCTCTGACCATGCTGGTTTTGTCTGCTGCTTCTAGTCTCTGTTGATGGTAGGTTTGATTTTAGAGGAAACAGTATCCAAGTTCACCTTGACTCTTTCTGTCAATGAAGACCCCTTGGAGAGGCACAGCATTGTCTCCCACTCTTCAACAGTCTATGTACATCTCTGAAATGGTTATTACCTTGAATAGCCATTGACCACCTAGGTAATTCTAAACTACTGTTCCTATATCCTCTGGACTTCACTTGGAACCAGAAGCAGCACTGAGCGCATTGTGGAACAGGAATGGGAATGTCCTCCCATCTTTTGCTTTCCAAGCACCTTACCCCATACATGGTTTCTTTACTCTGTGGTCTGGGCAGCCAGGGCAAGTATATCCAGTTGAGTAATTTATAGTTGCGGAGCCAGCACCAGGTCTGTCGTTCTACAACTCCAGAGTTTTCCTAAGTACTTTTGCACAACGTTCTGTTTTGATGGCAGTATTGAAGTAGGACTGTTGCAACAACAGCTGAAGACATCTAGTTCCAAGGTTGAGGTTATCACTTGCTCATTTTTGCAAATTTCCTTGATCTGTATGAATAAATTCCTAAGGGCCTTCTCTATTGCTTGCCTTTGTTGGGGTGAGCACCCCCCCAGGAGGAGCATTATTGCTACTTCCCTTGTTTATTTGTTCTTATGATCTTTCAGCCCAGCTTTTGTTTAGTCCTTTATTTCCTACTCCTTCTATTGGAAAGTCCCAGGAAACAAAGCAGCACAGTTTCAGCAGGCTTTCATTGGAGCAACAGTATTCTGTCAGAGTCTAACAAGAATTAAATATAATTGGAGGACCCTCCAAGGTATGCCCCTAGTCAGTGCACCCTGTGTGATGCTCACTCTGTTCACAAGGGCTATGTAGCCAGCATGATGTTTCAGTAACTTATTTATTTTTCCCAACAATGGATGTAAAGCATTGCCTGCTCCTATTTAAGTTAGATACTAACAGCTTCCTTAGAGATGCTGGGCATATTAAAATACTAGCTGTGTAAGCAGCAGTGAAGGAAGCTGTGCATTGTTAATCCTTCCTGTGACAGAAGCATCAAAAAGCAAGCCTTGAAGGCTCACTTATGAAGCTGGTGTTTCCTCCACCCTTTACCAAGTGTGTGCATGGGTATGGGGTGCCCCTCTTGGCAAGCCTGTAAAGCTGTGGGAACTATGACTGTTGCTATTTTCGAGGCAAATTGATTATTGGCCTTCACTAAATATTCACAGCTCTATTAGCAAAACCCCACTGTTTCTCAGGGAGTAAAAACCGGGTAAACTTCCAACTTTCCATGCCCACTCTGTGCCTTAACAATGGCCCCAGGACTGCTACTTTCAACTGAATTTAGAACAAGAGCTCCATTATATTTTTCCCGTTTATATTTGTGAATTATGTTTGCCAGGTTTTTGCAAATGATTTTTAAAGTGGTCTGCCCTGATTTTTAAAATCATCATGCTCTGGACATACATAATTAGCTTCATTCCAGGTAGAATTGAAACCTGTTTCCCATCCTTCTGACCTTGACTGATGCTTGACATATGTCAAGGTATGGGATTAGATGACATGTTGCTTTTTAAAGCTGTTATACTGCTTGCATCTTTTTCAGTCTTTTAATGAAGATTTAGAATGTTGGATTCCATTAGCCTAAGGTTTCTAAAGCCATTTTTGTCGTCTTCTCTTTCCTGTTGAAAATTCTCTAAAGGGCTTCTAATAGCTTGCTCAGTGTGACATACGTGGTCTTCTATAGCCTTGCCCCTAGGCCTTTTTTCTTTTCATCTTTTCTCTAGTACATGCCCTTTCCTTAGCCAGGAAAATCTCATTCCAGTACCATATAATGCTCAGGAAAAATTAAGTTTGGTAATATATTACTTACTGGTTTCACTGTTTTTAAATGTGTCATGAGGCATTCTGGTTAAAATGAGTGATAAATTGACATCAACATAATCCCTGTACATATCCTTCTAAATGAATAATCTAAAAATGTTCAACAAATTAAAATTGGTTTATTCAGAGCAGAATGCAACCATTTGACGCAGAGGGTAGGGGATTTTTGTGAGGAGGAGTGGTACGTGTAGATGGACAGATTATATATGTGTGCTCTTCCGCTTCATTGGTAAAAGGAGAGGTTACCAAGAGTAGAAGACACAATAAATGGGATATGTGGTTTCTGTAGCACAGGAAGCTGCAATGGAAGCATAAACTTACAAGGATGCTGTGAACTTGGACACTGACTTAATGGTCAACTCCAAGGCAATACATTACCCTTTTCTAATCTTCTCTTTTCTCCGTCTTTCCTAAATGTCTCTGCTGTGATATTTGTCTCGATCTTTACACTAGAACAGTGACTACATTGAAGAGATAAGTTGCTAAATCAGGTTTAATCCAGTTGGAATATAACAAGCATTTGTCCTTGGCTTGAGAATTTCCACTTAGGACAGGCCCACCACCAGTCATGGCAACTGTGAAATGTATCTACTCTGCTTACTTAGCTTTTCTCTTCTCCACAACTTACATACCAGAAAGCATGCCTTGCATTTATTTTGATTTCTTTCTTATCATTTTTCCACCTCATTTAAAATTTTCTTCACTGATTCATAAAACTTTCTGAATCCCAATTCTATGCCAGAATTATTCAAATCTTGGTGGTGAGATGATGAAGAAGGCAGAGCACCATTCTAACGCAGTTCACAAACCCTGCACCGTTCACTATGATAGCCACTAGCTACAGGTGACTATTTAAATTGAAAACAGTTAAAATAAATATTGAGTTTCACAGGCACATGAGCTACATTTCAATTGCTAAATAGCCATATATGGTTCTTGCCTGCCAAATAGGACAACACAGAAATAGAACAATCCTACCATCACAGAAAGGTCCACTGAGAATTGCAGAGTGTAATAAAAAATATATACTGTTGACTTTTATTGAGCACATATTATTTGCTAGATACCAAGCTAATTGTTATGCAAATATTTTATCATTTAATATTACAATATCCCTATGAGGTGAAGATATGGAATACTGACTTGTAAGTGGGTTTAACCTCTTGGGAATAATCCCTAAATTTGATAACAGTTTATTCTGCCCTACATATGTGACTCCTCAGGTAATAGCCAGTGAGCACACTCCCATGGAAGAAGACAGTAGCTTCAAAAGAAGCAACAACAAAAATGAAAGCAAAATTCTCACAGGTATAGACTAATTGTATGTTAAATAAATCCTGAACAAGTATTTTAATAATATTACTTTGTAGAGGCATTAAATCATTAAATGGCATTTGTATGTCTTGATCTGAGAGAAATGGTTTTTGGATCTAGTATATTTTATAATTTAGTGACCTACTGATGAAATTAGGCAGTTCCATGCTTATAATTATTCCCTCATTCAGGAAATAGTTACTCATGACCTGTTCTGCAACAGACCTGAGATTAGGTAAGAATGATATAAAGTTAAAGAACATGTCTTCCTCATTAAGAGCCTGTAGTCTAGTGAAAAACACAAAACACCACAATGTAATAGCTGTTTGAGCAGTGAACTCTGGTCGACACTCCAGGATTCAGAATAAGTAGACATGATCTTAAGGAAACTTGTAACAACTAGGAGGGAAAAGAAAATCACACAAATAAATATAACACAATTTAAGATTTGTCATGTGGAGTAGTGGTAGAATATGCCAATATGCCACATCAGATGTTATATTATGAAACTTTTTTTTGTAACTGCTTGTGGATGCATAGAGGAAGACATATAGCTGCCGAGTTGGGAGGGAAGGGGAAGAGGGATGATGGGTGGAGATTAGGGAAAGCTTTACAAAAATAGTGAGATTTGAGCCAGCCTCCAAGACTGTGAAGAATGGGATGAAAGGATATAATAGGCAGAGGATCAATAAGAGCAAGAGCAAAGAGTTTGACAAGTGTATCCCCTCCTTTAATGGTGGTGAGTGTGCTGTGATCAGAGCCTGATTATAGGAGGGAAGATCTGTTGGATAAGACTGAGAACAGGCTGTTTAATTAGTTGTGCTAAAGGATTTGGAGCTTCTCAAAGAATGATGAGAGCAGTCAAAAGACAGAGGTATCATCTGAAAACCTTCCTCAGGTAGAAAAAGAACAACAAAACTATGTATTTTTGTGCTTAACAACTGTTTTAGCTTTCTCACTGTGAATGGTTTAAGATTTAATGTGGTTGGTATTAAAGAAAACAAACAAAACACTTTGGAATTAGTAAAAGTATTTTTCAGGTTTAAAGTTTTTTTAGTTAATAGTTTATACCCTGTGAATAATGCAAGATCTTCATCTTTTCTGCATTGCCACTCAAAGTGCAAATTAGAAGGTTTATCTCCTTAAGGTTTGAGATTGAAAACTGGTAGTTACAGGTTCTGAGGAACAACAGTTAACTTCCTGTAAACTGGTAAAAGAATGAGTTGAAGCCAGATGCAGTGACTCATGCCTGTAATCCTAGCACTTTGGGAAGCCAAGGCAGGTGGATCACCTGAGATCAGGAGTTCGAGACAAGCCTGGCCAAGATGGTGAAACCCTGTCTTACTAAAAATACAAAAATTAGCTGGGTGCCAGGTGCCTGTAATCCCAGCTACTGGGGAAGCTGAGGGAGGAGAGTTGCTTGAACCCAGGAGGCAGAGGTTGCAGTGAGCCTAGATCACGCCACTGCACTCCAACCTGGACAACAAGAGAAAGACTTCATCTCAAAAACAAACAAACAAACAAAATGAGTTGATGCCTCTAAAAGGAAAAGGTAATATGGTAGGTGAATTAAATTCTGTTTTCTTCAAAGAAAGGTTTTTTTTGAGCTATCAGCTACTCTCTAGGAACCATACTTTAGAAATGCCTGGTGTACAGCAGGTCACCTCTGCTTTTAAACTAACACCTAATACTCTGAGCACTGACTAAGACCCACTAATGAACTGCATGTATGATGGACAGAATGAGAAGGTATAGCTATATTAACCAGGGTTTAGTTCTGATCTGGAGAGAGGCGTGAGTTCTATCATTAAATTTTAAAAACATACAAATTTAAATTTTAAAATTTAAATTTTAAAAACATACAAATTTAAATTTTAAAATTTAAATTTTAAAAACATTAAAATTTAAAAACATTTAAAATTTTAAAAATATCTAAAGTATCATTAGTTTTTAAAAACATTAGGATTAACTCCTAAAAAGTACTTTTTCTGTGATCTAAAGTATCATTCATCTCAGACTGGGCTGTAGGTATATAACCCTCTTCATTTTACTGTCGTTTTCTGATTCTTATGTGAGAAGAATGACTAGAAAAGTGAACCTGTTAAAAGAGAAATGGAATTAGCTATCTAGATAAAGAGTCAACTTGTGAGTATGTTACATAACACAGCAACCCAAAAAACAGAAATGCAAAAGTCAAACTATATTTATTTCCTTACTCATTATGACTGGCATGAAGGTTCATCATCTTCCCTGAAATACGTTGTCCTCCTCTTGGAAAAATCCTCTTCCTCCTTTTCAATTGTTTCATTCCAATAAGGGCAGTCAGTCGTAGGCCACAGCTGATGATTCTATAATGGGCTCCTAAGCAAAGCCTGAACAATCTGAGTGCTTCCTTGAGACTTTTAAAGCTGTATTTGAGAAGAAAAACTAAACAGTTCTCTGCTATTGCAACTTTGAAAAGTGAGCCTTGGGCTCAGCTAGTGGCCATCTTTCTGCCACTAGCTGTGGCAGTGGACAAAGCTGTACTAGCAGAAGTAAGCCACCGTCGATGAGGAATGGAAAGGAAAAGTCCTGAAAGCATTCAAATACCTGTGTCTTCAGTCCTGACACGTTAAATCTCTATACCTGCCAAGGTTATATGAAAAGTTCAGTATCCAACCAATCAATTTTTATTTCTGCATAACTTAGTTAAGATAGCTCTCTGTTACTTGCATCCAAATCATTCTTTGCTAATACAAAAGAATGGGAATATCTACCTTGTTTTAAATCTTAAGTCAAATCCTTATATAGCTCAGCAATGACTGTACTATGTATTAAAGTTTTCTCTTTTTTTTAAGAACCTTCTACTGATAATAACTTTCCATTTATTTGATGCATATGGGTTTTTCAGCGCTTTGGCAAAACTTATAGACCTGTTGAATTCTCAAACTTGTAAAATTTCCATATTGCCATGCTAGATAAAATATGATTAACTTATTTGTTTCACTACATCCACAGACAGATTTCTAAAGAATGTTTCCTGTGAGTATAGTAAATTAATAAGCCATGGGACCTAATCGCTGAACATACTACTTTAGGGTATTGGAAAAAAATAATTCTTAAATGCTTCATTGGGTACTCTTTGTTAGTTCCTATGTCGTGCTCTCTTTTAATTAATTCTATTACTAATTCACAGTGAGTTATTAGCATTTTGTATTTAAAATCAGATCAAGGGATAGTATTTATTTTATCTGAGTAAAGCAGGTATCTAGTTCATTTTACAAGGTTTTGATTGTGTCTGAGTTCCTTATTAGATCACCTCTCTTTCTTTGCATTTGTTCTTAGCAGTTGCCAGGCAACTCCTATGATACTTGGCAAAAATATTCTGAGAGGATTTTTTAAGAATAAAATTAGTAGAGACACAGACCCCTTATAAAGATGAATATTACAGTTCAGATGTAAAATTAGCCACTATGAATGAGGATTATTATTTAATATTATACTTAATGGGAATTTCTGTCCAATTATTAGCTGGGTCTCCCACCTACAATTTGCCTAAATTGCAAAGAATATCTTTATTCCTGATTTAAAAAGAATATGAGGCTGATAAAAAATGACAATGACTCTTTTATTGAGTTTAAAAAGGTGAGTGATAATAAATGAATTTGCCCAAGCATTTTTCTCACTGATTCAGTCTGCCGCCCCTGGCAAAATTGCTCAGAGAAAAGCAATCTTTTCATTGAAGATTTCTTATTTTATGTTTAAATGTGTCCCCCAAAGTTCATGTGTTGGTAGCTTAATCTTCAATGCCACAGTGGTAAGAGGCGGAACTTTAAAGAGGTAATTAGGTCATGAGGGCTTCACCCTTATGAATAGAATAACACTGTTATCTTGGGAGTAGGTTAGTCTGGTAGAAGTGGATTCCTGATAAAAGGATGAGTTCCTTTTCCTCAGTCTCTTGAGTGCTCTTTCACTGTATGAGCCTTCCACCATGTGATGTAGCAAGGAGGCTCCCACTGGATGTGGCCCCTTGATCTTAGACTTTCTAAACTTCAAAACCATGAACTAATTAAACATGTATTCTTTATAATCACCCAGCCTGTGGTATTCCATTCTAGCAGCACAAAATGGATTAAGATACCTATTGAGAAAGAATTGGCAGGACTAAGATGGGAATTTAACCCACTCAGCCTTCTTCTAGAAGCAGTCCTGTGTAAGATGCATTTTAATAATTTAACTAACATGTTGTTATCACTTAGAAACAAGTCTTATAGAAGAGTGCTAAGAATATTAAAGAGTAGGCAAAATGAAATAAACTATATGAAAATTTTTTTGACCTAATACTCCTGGTTTCGATTTTTGTTGTATTGGTGTTAGTGCTGGTGGTAGTTGTTACTTTAGGAAGAAATCCAGTATAAGAGCTTTCTGAGAATGACTTCTATTTTCTACATTTAATTTGGAGCTGAGAATTAGCCTTGGTGACTGCAAACATGTATGTAGATTGAGGGAGATAAGTTAACTTTTTGAGTTAATGGATTTCTTCAATCAGAAGCCAGAAAGATTTAGGAAAATAGTGCTGTTATATTAATAATGGCAACCCCACCATTTGCTGTCATTTTTCTACATGTTAAAACTCCCCCTCTCAGCCAGAACTCTTCCTTGAGTGTATCAAGCTATTCAAATCTATATTAAGAAATAAAAAAATATAAATAAGCAATTATTGCTTATTTGCTCCTTGTCAGGAATGCCACTCACCTTTTACTTACAACTGAATATCTTGTTTGGGTTGTATGGTGTGTCTTCACTTATTTCTCATCCTAATATTATTTGGTTTATTTACTTCTCAGAGAGGGCTTTTCCCAGGGAATAAATTTGCTAGTTCAGTTGAGCTGGCCTTTCTATAGAATTTGAAACTATTGAGAATTAGGAATCAAAATTCCTCTTTAGTTTTCAATTTTATTATTTGATCCTGCTGTCTCTCTAACTTTTAAAAATTGTTTTAGGGGTGCTTTCTAACTAAGTTATTTTTTAAATATTAGCTCCATTCAGGAATCTTATTTAGGCCCCCTTACTATCTCATGTTGTGTATTATCCCTGAGTGATTTATCACTCTTGAGTTTCTACAACCATTTATTTTCTCATGATCCAAAATGATGTGTGTGTGTGTGTGTGTGTTTGTGTATCTCTGTGTATGTGTGTGTGTGTGTGAGAGAGAGAGAGAGAGAAAGAGAGAAAGACTCCAATCCACATTTTTTTTCCTTCAGTCAAACTCCTTAGAACTTAGTGTTGATGTCATAAAGTCGCCTAAAATTTAATATGCTCCAAATGACCTCTCTCCCCAGTACATTTTCAAACTCTTTATTTTCCTTTTCATTAAATAGTATGTTTGTTTACATATATTTCCACGCTTAAATTCTGACCTAATTCTTAACCCCTGCTTCCTTTCCATCTCTAAAACAATTGTCTATGAAACTACAGTATCTCTCATAAATAGTTTGTAAATGTCTCCTCCTTTCCAACCCTATTATCTTTGCCATAATGATCTTATAATCTCTTTCTTGATAGCTTGATCATATATTCTTCCAAAGACCAACTTATTGCTATCATGGTGCTTCCTCTTTGTGTTTATTAAAAGACAGAGAAAGATAAAGGGGGAAATTGTGCATTTTTCACTTTTCATAGTAGTATGTGAATATTTTTAATACTTCATAAAAATAATATTATATAATAACAAACAGGGTTGGAGGTTAGAAGAAATGCATATGATTTTCCTAGTTAAATATCAGCAAGTGAATATATTTGAGAACTTCTGAAAACCATTATTTTCAAGGATGTGGAGTAAGGGAGATTTTCTGTATCCATCTGGATCTTCTAAACTTAGCTATGGTTCAAATATTCACCAAATCCAAGAAATTTTAAAAATCCTACTAATATGAGGTCTGATTTTTAAATGTAAATATCTAACTATTCTAGTTTACATATGTGAAATGAACTTCCATCTGTTGACTTTTTGAATGATTCTACATTTCCTTCTCCTGCCAGAATTAATTATGAATGATGCTCAAGAATCTTGGTACCTTGCCTTGGAATATAAAGTTGTAGCATTCAACCCCACCATCTCCCTGACATGGAATACTTTAGTGGTTACAAGTGCATTCAGTTAGAGAATTCTGAAAATCTTCTAGTTAATTCAAAGCATTTGAGAGATTACATCCTGCCATTAATTGGTGTAATTCAGTGCATCCAGGATTTTTAGTTTGTTATTAACCATGACATGATCATGATATTTATATTAGTAGCATGCATGTGTATGCACATAGACAATTACTATCATGATAAATTGGGTATCCAAATACTAGAAAAAAATGGGAGGAATATATAGTAGAAATAATGGCATGCTTTTACCAGAGGAGGAGGAGGAAGGAAAGAAGGTGGAGGAGGAAGAAGAGATGAAGAAAGATTGTTTTTGATAAAATCAAAGGTTTATTCAGTATAAAATCTAACTCTGTGGGAACATTGTTAGTTAAGTGCTGGGGGCTAAAAACAAAATACAATAGATTAAAAAGTGAAAAAAGACCAAAAGGTAGAGACTGTGAATGCAAACTCATAAGAAAACTGGCAGTTAAAAAGAAATTAGAAAGTAGCTCAAGGGAAACAGGACTGGGAAGTTTTTATTGATTAAAAACAAAAACAGATTTTTGCACAAGAGATAGAAATACCTTTTGAAGACAAGGTAATGGAACTCGCATTATTAAAAAAAAAAAAAGAATGACTTTGTTAACCTTTATTCTTTTCTTCATAGTATCTCCTTTGCTGTAGCATCATCTGTGTGTAAGTTCCCATGTATTCAACACCAATAATTTCTCCACTTGAGCACGACACTGTAAGAACCTACATTGTGTAAAGAATCTCTTTCCTTTGCAGGGACATGGATGGAGCTGGAGGCCATTATCTTCAACAATTAACACAGGAACAGAAAACCAAATACTGCTATTCTCACTTATAAGTGGGAGCTAAATAACGAGAACACAGGATCGTAGAGAGAGGAACAACACCCACTGGGGCTTATTGGGGGTGGAGAGTGGGAAAAGGAAGAGAAGCCGGGAAAATAATTAATGGATACTAGGCTTAATACCTAGGTGATGAAATAATCAGACAACCAACGCCTAGGACGTGTGTTTACCTATGTAACAAACCTGTACATCCTGCACATTTATCACTGAACTTAAAAAAAAGTTAAAAAAAAAAGACATTTCAGTCCTACTCTATCCAAATTGGAAGAATTTGGGGGGGTCTAATATTTTCATGATATGACAGATATGACTTGGTATCTTGGACATTTCTAGTAGATTGTCATTTCCCGAAGGCAAGACCCATATCCATAATTCATTTGCATAATCTTCAGCATGTGAGGACAGTGATATACAACTTGTGGAGGGGATCATTGAAAAACATAAAAGGAGGTAGAATGCGTCTGTCCATTTCTGGCCCTGTTCCTGTGACCTTTACACATGGCAATATTTTTAGTGTCTCAAATCAAGAAGATGTAGAATTTCTAAAGATTTCTCACTATTCTGATTTAATATGTCAAGGTCTGTTCTGTAATAAGATACCTATACCTTTGTTTATAGGTTTAGTGCTGTTTATAGGTATTACAATTTATAGGTATTTTCAGTCTTAATATCTCACATAAGGAAACTGAGACTCTGTGATTTAAACCACTGGGATAGAGTCGTTCTGCAGAATGCCAGTCACTTGCTTTTCCCACCATATGATGGCTTGACCATTGACCATTTGCCATATAAAATACCCATGTGATATTGTTCATCTGAATTAGGTTACTTCATTTGTTAGAGTATTGTGGTGAATATATAGATTTCCAAAGAGGACCAGGAAGACAGCATAAGATAAGGAGAAAATACAAGTTTAGGAGACCCTCTAGAAACACTGTTGAGGTATGGTTGAGGAGAGTTGCCAGATAGGAATGATCCCCTATGGATGAGAGTAATCTGCTGACTGAGGCTGGCTTCATCCAGGCCCCTAAGCCTAACTGGATGATTTCTGTGACCTACTAGCCAGTTGATGAGTTAGTGCCAGCTTCCCCTGATGATGCCCAAGTCCTAGACTATAATGACAAAAGTCTTTCCCCAAACTCTGAGTTTTTATCCTCATGGTTTGATTAAAGCATGATCTACTAGCACTAACTCTGACTGTGTTTTTAACTTGCCTCCCATTTATCTGCAATTCTCATTTTTAAAATATTCTATTTAATAAATGGTGTTGGGAAAACTAGCTAGCCATAAGCAGAAAACTGAAACTGGACACCTTCCTTACACCTTACACAAAAATTGACTCAAGATGAATTAAAGACTTAAATGTGAGACCTAATGCCATAAAAACCCTAGACGAAAACCTAGGTGATATCATTCAGGACACAGGCATGGGCAAAGACTTTATGACTAAAACACTAAAATTGATGGCAATGAAAGCCAAAATTAGCAAATGGGATTTAATTAAACTAAAGAGCTTCTGCACAGCAAAAGAATCCATCATCAGAGTGAATAGGCAACCCACAGAATGGGAGAAAATTTTTGTAAACTATCCATATGACAAAGGGCTGATATCCAGAATCTACAAGGAACGTAAACAAATTTGCAAGAAAATAAAACCCCATCAAAAAGTGGGCAAAGGATATGAACAGACACTGCTCAAAAGAAGACATTTATGAGGCCAAAAAACATATATAAAGGAAGCTCATTATTACTGGTCATTAGAGAAATGCAAATCAAAACCACAATGAGATACCATTTCATGCCATTTAGAATGGCAAGGATTAAAAAGTCAGGAAACAAGAGATGCTGGAGAGGATATGGAGAAATAGGAATGCTTTTACAGTGTTAGTGGGAGTGTAAATTAGTTCAACCCTTGTAGAAGACAGTGTGGCAATTCCTCAAGGATCTAGGACCAGAAATACCATTTGACCCAGCAATCCCATTACTGGGTATATGCCCAAAGGATTATAAATCATTGTACTGTAAAGACACATGCACATGTATGTTTACTGCAGCACTATTCACAATAGGAAAGACTTGGAACCTACTCAAATACTAATCAATGATAGGCTAGATAAAGAAAATGTGGCACATATACACCATGGAATGCTATGCAGCCATTAAAAAGGATGAGTTCAAGTCCTTTGCAAGGACATGGATGAAACTGGAAACCAACATTCTAAGCAAACTAACACAGGAACAAAAAACTAAACACCACATAGTCTCACTCATACGTGGGAGTTGAACAATGAGAATACATGGACACAGGGAGGGGAATATCACACACCATGGCCTGTTAGTGGGTGGGGACCTGGGGGAGGGATAGCATTGTGAGAAATACCTAATGTAGATGACGGGTTGATGGGTACAGCAAACCACCATGGCACGTGTATACCTATGTAACAAACCTGCTCGTGATACACATGTATTTCAGAACTTAAAGTACAAAAAAAGAAAGAGAGAGAGAGAGAGAAGGAAGGAAGGAAGGAAGAAGGAAGGAAGGAAGGAAGGAAGGAAGGAAGGAAGGAAGGAAGGAAGGAAGGAAGGAAGGAAGGAAGGGAGGGAGGGAAGGAAGGAAGGAGGGAAAGAAAAGAAAAAAGAAAAGAAAAGAAAGAAAAGAAAAAAAGAAGAAAAGAAAAGAAAGAAAAGAAAAGAAAAAGAAAAGAAAACCATCTTCTATTTTGGTTTAAGATTGCTGCTCCAGTATTTCAGCCTAGTTTCTTGAGTTTATTCTTGCTGCTGGGTTCTGGTATGTGATGTAGGCCAAGTACAATACTGAGAAATCTTGAATGCTTTTAGCAAAAAAGCTTCTTTATTCCTATAGTAGTCTCCCAATATCATTTCATTTTTATATTGCTTGTTTGTTTTCTTCCCCCGGAATCTCTACTTGGTGTGTGAAGAAGGCAATGATAGAATCATAGAGTCTGATAGCTGAAACAGCTTTTAGGATCATCACAGAATTTGACTAGAGATGCCTTAAGGTTTTTGGTAGTGTCTAATGACTTCCCCGTGGGGCCCTTGACTTTCTGTTTGCTCTGTTTTGAGTAGAATATATCTACTTTTTTTCTGTTCTGTTTTAATCTTGGTCTTTTTTCTAAATTGTTTATAATAAATACAATATATTTGCTACTTTATGAAAATAATCAAAATTCTGAAAACCACATATAAAGTACAATCATTGTGACAAAGATAAGTGACACAACTATTGCTTGCATTGTTTAAGCAACTTTCTCAAAATTGTATATTGATTTAAAAACAACTCCAAATCCTGACCTTGTGAGTTCTTGTTTTTCTTTATAAAACTGTCTTTATAATATATCCATTAGCCCTAAGTACTTATATCCACATTCATGTTTCTTCTCCATGTTGTTTGGGCTTTTGTGACAGAATTACCAGACAACTATGGCAGTGTGTAATGATCACTAGACAAACCTCAGAAGACTTGAGCTCTAGTTTTAAGACTTGTTACATGTATGATCTGACTGCTCATATACAAACTCATGTGCCATATAGACTTGTGAAGAGTGCTTTTAAGCTGAATTCTCTCTATAAAAATTCTAGGCTTGTTATCAGTAAGTATTGCATATATGCTTCCTGGCCTCTAAATCTGTCTTCTGCTTCTTTTTACGTCTTCATTTAATATCAGGTTGCCCACGGTAACTTTGCTGCAATCAAATTGACCTTTCAGGTTCTTGTACATAATGCAGTTTTTCTGCTTCTTTACCATTTTGTTCCCTTAAATGAAAATATCTCACCAACCCTTTGTATGGCTAGATCCTTTTTATTCTTTATGTTTCAACTCATAGGCCCTTCTTGATTACCTAACCTAAAGTAGACTCTTTCAGTTATTATATTTGTACCTTATCTTAATTCTGATTATTTTATTTATAGCATTTGTTACAAAATATAATTACCTTATTTTTCTCTTTATTTATTCCCTGTCCTCAGAATTACTATGAAGGAGGGACCTTTTCTGCCTTGTTCAATGGTGTATCTCCTGTACCTGCTAACATAGTAGATGTTCTTGTTCCTTATATATGTATTAAATAACAGAAGGAAGTAAGGGACAAAGAGAGAGAGGGAGGGAGGGAGACAGGAAGGGAGGGCGTGTGAATAGAAGGGAGGGAGGGGAAAAAAGGAAGAGAAAGGAAAAGTGCAAAGGAAGGAAAGAAGGAAGGAAGGATGGACAGACGGGAGGAAGGGGTACATTGAGGCTTACACAGTAGTTCTCTTATTATTTGCAGCTTTGTTTTCCTCAGATTTAATTACCCATAATCAACTACAGTCTGAAAATAGGTGAGTACAGTGCAATAAGATATGGAGAGAGGGACTACATTCACGTAAATTTACTACAGTATATTGTTATAATTTTTCTCTTTTATTAGTTGTTAATCTCTTAATGTGCCAAATTTATGAATTTAAGTACATATGCATAGAAAAAAAATATTGTGTATAGGGTTGGTAATGAGTTTCAGGCATCCACTGAGGGTCTTAGAATCATATACCCTTCAGATAAGGGTTGGGGGTGGGAGCTACTGTGTCCCATTTTCCTCTCACTTGGCAGCAATAATCTATGTGATGATACTCATTCCAGATCTTTTGTTTTTGTGTTTGTTTGTTTGTTTGTTTTTTACTGTAGGAGGCTATAGAATTCTAAAGCCTGACTCAGTATAGATTATTAAGGCTCTGTTTATACTACTTTATATTGCTGTATGTTTAATACTTAGAACCATTGGAAATACCATTCATAAACTTCAGTTGTAGTGGAACTAGAAGGAGTGGTTGCTTAGCACAGGAGCCAGGGTTGTCAGTGACATACAGGTGCTGCAGATTCTTTCTCCCTAGCCCAGATTGTCTCCTTATCACGTCATTTAGGATTGTTTTTTGCCTCCAAATTTAACAGAGTTGGGATCTCAGCCCATAAGATCATGTCTCTCTTGCTTTTTTCTCAACCAGATAAATCACAGTTACTTTGCTCCTGATTTTTTAACTCATCATGAGAAGAAGCCATTTTCTGAGAAAAACAATCCTACCCTATGGAATTTACTGTTCCAGTTAGCATATTAGATTCTCTTAAGGTATTTTATAAGAGAAAGATACAAATATTTGCTTTCTCTTGGTGCACGTAGCTAGGGCATTTTGTGGCAGCTAAGGCTTGCTATTGGGTATACAACTAGACCATTAAACATAGGAATTTTCATAGACATTGTTCCATACTGTTGAAAAACCTGAATTTCTTAGGTGAATGGGGCACAGCTTAAGCATTATCTACCCAGAACAATAGCAAATCATTACATAGCATGATTGAGAGATTTTAAATAAATATATTTACATTTCATTTTTTAAAAATTTAGATGCATTAATAGAAAAACTATATGAAATTATCAATGAAAATGTTTACTTGCCAAAGTCCTTATTTGAAATTATTACCAGATAATCTCACACTAAGAATATTTTTTTAATTTAAATTTGACATGCAGCCAATGTCCTCTCTCTAGTTCCTGCCTCAGTTTTACTTTTCTAGCAAAGCTGTACTTATGTAAGTGTTTAAAATTCTAAATATATGCTAACTGATGGTAGGAAGAGTGATGCCGAAAAAATTTGCCACAAGAATGAAGCCAAAGGTTAAAACTCTGCTGCATTGACTTCAGAAAGATATGATTTTATATTAAATGTAGAAAACTATACAGAAAATATAGCTTATTTTTTCAATGAATACATATTGCATGCCTACTATGCACCCATTGTGTTGTGGGGGTGAATAAGGAAAACAAGTTTCTTACTCTCATAGATTTTATTTTCAAGTAAGGAGATGCAGATAAGAATGAATGAATGAATAGCAAATTAATAAATATATAATATTAGGAAATGATAAGTGCTATCTAGTGAATTAAAGATGATAATAAAGGAAGGAAGTAGAGTATATGGTTAACTGTAAACTTACGGTTAGAGAATTCAAATTTAAGCTAAATTTAGAATGATAACAAAGCAGTCACTGGTAAAAGTATTCTAAGTAACATTAAAACACAAGGTACAAATGAGTGTAGTGTGGTTGAGGAATAGAAAAAAACCTAGTGTTGCTAAAAGGAAGTGAGTGTGGGTAAGAAGTGTGAAGACGATTAATAAATGAATGGGAACATATTATTATACAGGGCTTTGAAACTCAGGATTAGAGGTTTGGGTTCACTTGCCAGTTTAATAAGAAGCCCTTAGATAATTGTAAGCAAGGCCACTGTAAGGTTTCACTCATGTTTTGAAAATAATCACTCTAGTTACCACATAGAGATGGATGGGGTCAAGCGAACCAAAATGGATTCTGGGAATAAACTCGATAGGTGGCTCTTGCAGTAATTTAAACAGAGATAATTGTGACTATGACTAGGGTGGTGTTTATGGAAAAGAGAAGAGTGGATGGTTTCAAGATATGATTTGGAGTCAGAATAACTTGTTGACGTAGAATATGTGAGATGGAAGGAAGAGAATAACCAAAAAAAAACCTCTATATTATTAGATGGAGATAATGGTAGATTATTATCCCATTTACAGAAATGAGGAAGACTGATATAGAACTCTTGGATAAGACCAAGAGTTCTGTGTTATCCATACTAAAATTAAGTTTGAAATATTTATACAATTTTTATGTAGTGACAAGTAATAGTCAGCTGGAAATAAGAAGCTACAGTTGTCAAAAATAAAATGTTAAAGTTATGAGATGATATGAAGTCACTTAAGGAGAAAGTGAAGAACAAAACAAAGTCCTGGAGGAATACAATTAGAGGTTAAGCAGAGGATGTGACTCACCCCCAAGAGACAAGGATGACCAGTAAGATTGGAGAATACTAGAGAACAGAAGAGTACCCTAAAGCCAGAAGGAAAACAAGTTTCCACTGTTTTGCATACTACTGAGAGATCAGAAAATATTTATAACATGGTGGTAGATGCCCTAGAGAAAGATTCAACAATCTAGACTTCTGGGCTTCTCTTTTTCACTTTGGTGGGAAGGTGAAGCCAGTTCATGTCTTTTAATCTTTTTTTAAAAATTTATTTAAATATAAAGTGACTCACCATTTCTCTGCTTTTATGCCCAGGGTAAACATCTTTAAATCACAGCACTCTTTCTTGATGAATCTGAACTCTACCAGGAGCCTTTTACAACACAATTCTCATAACCATGCTGACCCATCTCAGTGTTAGTATGTGAGGTGACAACTCATTATAATCCCTGCTGTAAATGTTCTGTGAATATTTTTATAACTTTGTTTTTATTTTATTATTGAAAGAAAATGGTACATGATACGTAATCATTTTTAAAATCTACTCATGTAATAGTTTAGTTTTAATTTATGTCCTTTGTGGTATGATCCTGAAAATCCTTGTCTGACTTTATAAATATATTTTAAGATCCTGGACTTTGTAGTTCACCATGCAAATAAAACACATTTCAGATCCATGGGTTGATTATCAAAATATCCAAATAGTTCTACATAGTGGATGAATGACCTACGAAGCTTAACTTTTCATTTCTTAATTATCCTTTCATGGAGCTAATGATGAACACTAATGTGGACTAAATCTGGCAGGCAAAATAAACCAAAGTAAATGCAGTATTACACGAAGATCTGATTGTGAGTTAGAGTAGGGTGCCAAAGGCAAAGATTTTAGACAGACAATGAACAACAGTAAGCAAAGGAACAATGCTTGTGTGAGGTGAAGGGCAGCAGAAATGTATTCTAAGCAGAATAAATAATGATGTGAAAACTCTGGAGTGAATTGCTTATAATGTTTTAGGTACTGAAAAGAGACCAAAATTGCTGGAGTTTGATGAGCTGTAGGGAAGATTAGCCAATGTCTCAATTGGAAGACATGAAATTAAGAGGCAAATGACATAAGACATAATCATCCTAGCTTTCTTTTTTTTTTTTTTTTTTTTTTTTTTGGAGACAGAGTCTTGCACTGTCACCCAGGCTGGAATGCAATGGCGCAGTCTGGGCTCACTGTAACCTCCACCTGCCAGGTTCAAGATATTCTCCTGCCCCAGCCTTCAGAGTAACTGGGATTACAGGAACCTGCCACCATGTCCAGCTAATTTTTTGTATTTTTAGTAGAGATGGGTTTTCAGCATGTTGGCCAGGCTGGTCTCGAACTCCTGACTTCATGTTCCTCCCACCTCGGCCTCCCAAAGTGCTGGGATTACAGGCATGAGCTACCACACCCGGCCATCCTAGCATTTTTAAAAGATCACCCAGGCAGTGCTAGGGAGAATAGATTTGAGATCATAATGGTTTTGGGGAAACTTGCCAAAGGCTATGACAGTAGTCTGGAAAAAGATGGTGTTACCTTGGCAAGAGAAATAATTTGTAGAGATAGAAAGTCAGGCAGGTGCCAAGGATTCTGTCAGTCCTCATAATCGACCATTTGTTCCTTCTATCAGTGGCATGAACACTTTGATTCCTGTTAAGAACTTTGGTACCTGTAAAAGTTATTATATTTTAGTGAATACTGTTCTCTAAATAAATTTTGTGTAATATTCCATGGACCAACATCTTTTTCTCATTTTATAAAAAATTATTAGTTTTAATTAAAGAAAAGCTTCTAATTGCCAGATATGTTTATACTACAGGTAACGTCATGCCCCTGTCCCACGTCGATGAATGTTTATAATGTAATGATAAAAATATATAAGTGCATAAACTACTGGTAAGACAGAATGGGGATTTGATGCCAATGCCACTCCTGGCACTGGATGACCAGAGTGTTAGTCCTAGTTTTTATTTTATCTGTTCTTGTCATCTAAGAAAATTTGGTTTCTAGATGCAGATACAGTCCTCAGACTGATAGTAGAAATATTTACAGACTGTTAAGCCTTGCTTAAATATTTGTCATAAAAATGTCATTTATAGATAATATTAAAATGAACAGAATCAAGTGGGATTATAATCTCATTTCTCCTTTGACTGGTTTTAAGTATGGTCATTATTGCTAAAAAGATGGAATGCATTTTTTGTTGCTTGTTCTACCATTAAATTACTTAGCTTTCACTTTATCCCAGAGAGCCTGCCACATGGAATGAATAGTCCAAACCCCACAGTTACAAAACTGGGATTCCATAAAATTGTATTCCAGTGAGAAATATGTAAGGACTGTGGTCTTTGGATAAAGTTAGAGCTTTCCTCAAATAATTGTTTCACTTCATAACTCAACAAAGGAGAATGCATACAAAGATAATTTATCAAAAAGGTCAGAATGCTTAGATCATATCTTTGTAGAAACTTTAGCATTTAGAATCAATAATGTCATTGAAAACATAAAAACAATAATATCATTGAAAACAAAACTATACTTTAAAGTAGCATAATTCACGACAATGAAATCAGTTGAAGATTTCTTTTGCTCTCTTTCTCTTTGTAACAAGGTACACTCAAAATAAGCAGATGGCATTCTGTGGGCTGAGGATGAATGACTAAGGATCCATGGCAGGATTGCATCACAAGATTATGTGTAATTGATGCATTTAGCTCTAAAAGCTTTTGGTTCTGCAGAATGTTTAAAGCATTGCTGAAATGGCATTGAGAGAAAAATTTGGAATGATTCAAAATTGCAATATGATGAAAAATGAGGTTTTCACTATTACTTTTTTTAGTCATTATGATGATTCTAATCATTGGTAATGCTAAAAACTGTACAATGTGTCATGATGTTATTATAAATAATAAGGTCAGTAAGACCATTATATTAGATTTCTGCATTTGTCTTGCTCTTGTATTTTTCCTTCTTTCATTTAGCATTTACTGAAGTCTTACTATTTATTAGACACTGAGGTTATTAAGAATGAATACTATTCTGACCCACCAAAGGCTTATAATCTAGTAGGTGACATAAATTGGTAAATTGATAATTAGGTATGCTATGATTATGCAAAAAACTGTCATTTTATACAATGATTATAATAAAATGAACTTATAGACTATTTCTAAACTGCTTTTGTGTTTCAGTTATCTAAAAGCTTACATGGGGCAAATGTTATTCTCAATGATTTGTTTTTGCAATTTAAGAATGGTTATTTAAAGCTTCTATATTAAATGCATGCCATTTTGCTTAATTGTACTTATTTTACAGATAGGCTAAGTAATGCCTATTTCAAGGGTAGAAATTGGTCTAGCAAAACAAGACCAGCTGCTCTCCAAGAGGCTTAATTCTGTTACTATGCTTCAATTTAGTTTTATAAATTTGAAAGTAAAGGAAAAATGAAATTATGTTTAGTTACATAAATTCTTATCAGAAAGAATAAAGCAGACTAGTTCTCTGAGTCAGGTAACCCTTTTCTTGCTCTTGATTTTAAAATACATTTTTCACATGAGACCTCCTATAGAAAACATTAAGTCTGAGACTCATATTATGCTTTTATACCTAAATGTGGAAACAATGATAATATGACTGTTTCTTAGAATGGCCCTCTATAAAACTGTACAGTTAAATGATTATATTCAAGTATCTGAGGGAGAAGGACTTTACAGGAGGCTAGCCAATATGGTTGAGAAATACTGGGTCCTGCTGCTCCAATGTATTATATAAAAATAAAGCTAGTTTATGGAGTATAAGAAAAGTATTATCTTTATATTGTCTTAATTATAGATCATTTATGTCTCTGTGGCATCTGATGAAACTTGTATAGATGATAACTATGGTTATGTTTTCTGATATGAGCCTGGTGTCCTAGATTTTATAGCTCTGGAGAAGGGCAGGTGATTTGCTTTGGCAACTGAATAAGATAATAAGGTTAGCATTTATTCAATTATAGGAGCAATCTAGAGTCAATACAGAATTGCATTCCCATTTTATAGATAGGAACTGATTCATAGAAACTTCTCAAAATTGATAGTCTGTGGCTGATATGAGAACTTGGTTTTTCTAATTCCTGATACAATCAAGTTATTAATATAATATTTGGAATTTCCAGAGAGCAGAAGACCTTGTCAGTAAATACACCTGAGATAGCAACTAGAGATCCTGAAGGCAGCAGCATTTCTCCTATGTGTGATTCACATTTATCTTTGTGGTTTATTTTTAAATGCTACCAGATCATTTTGCTAATTAATCATGCATAAAGTTCTGGGAAATCACTTAACTAATCAGAAATGGAGGAGATATCTGTAGTAGAATTTTGAGTCTCTATTAGGACATTGTATGATAAGCACCTACTCATAGGCAAATTATTGTGAGAAAAATAGAATAATATGAGAAAATAAAATATATATTTTAATTATCTCTGTGTTTATACTAGATAAATCTCAGGGTATTTTTTCCAAAACCCATGCATACTGACCTGTATCACAGTCTTAATATCCCTGAACTACCCCAATCATTACTCAGAGGATTCAATATTCTGTAGACTATACACTGTACAGGGACTGATCAGGGTCAACAATTCCTTGAAGACAGAAATCTTAGAGATATGCAGTTTCCAGCAAGCTTCAACGTCATCTCTTTACCTTAACCCAATCCTGTTAGGAGATTTATGAAGGCTGAATAACTATTTTTACCATGATGCCTTAAAGCAATACAGTAGCACAAGATGGATTGAAATTTAATATAAATGGATGTTGCAAATTGGCCAATATGTATACACAGCAATCTGTTGTAGCTACCCAAATGTTAGGACCTAAACTTTGGCTGTTACATTCATTGAATAAGATAGAGAACCCGGCCAGGCGTGGTGGCTCACGCCTCTAATCCCAGCACTTTGGGAGGCTGAGGCAGGTGGATCACGAGGTCAAGAGATTGAGACCATCCTGGTCAACATGGTGAAACCCCATCTCTACTAAAAATACAAAAAATCAGCTTGACATGGTGGTGCGTGCCTGTAATCCCAGCTATTCAGGAGGCTGAGGCAGGAGAATTGCCTGAACCCAGGAGGTGGACGTTGCGTTGAGCCGAGATCGCGCCATTGCACTCCAGCCTGGGTAATAAGAGCAAAGCTCCGTCAAAAAAAAAAAAAAAAAAAAGATATAGAGAACCCATGTGGTAGATACATTTTTGCCAACCCCTTAAAATTACATGGAGCAAAAAACTTGTGCCCAAAAGGAGATAGTGTCTGTAATACCACAGAGCCACTTAGTGACAAATTAAGACCTAGAACTCAGACCTAGTCTCTGATAGGCAGTTTACTGCTTCAGCATTGCAGTTTACTGTTTCAGCATTATACAAGTTGTCTGACACTGAAATGTATACCTTTGCAGGAAATGTATACCTTTGCAGGAAATGTATGCGGCAGCTGATGATGCCTAGAAATATAAATGTATCTAATGTGTCACAAGAACAGAAAACCAAACAGGGCATGTTCTCACTCATAAGCGGGTGTTGAACAATAAGAACACATGGACACAGGGAAGGGAACATCACATACTGGGGCCTGGTGGAGGGTGGGGGTGCTAGGGGAGAGATAGCAGGGGGTGGGAGGATTGGGGAGGGATAGCATTAGGAGAAATATGTAATGTAGATGATTAGGGGATGGATGCAGCAAGCCACCATGGCATGTGTATACCTATGTAACAATCTTGCACAATCTGCACATGTACCCCAGAACTTAAAGTATAGTTTAAAAAAAGAAGTATAAATGTATCTAATGTGTGAAGGAAAAATACTGTAATGGCAAATTTCTGAACATTATATCCATGTTAACAGAAGCTGAGTATCACATGTTAATACTCACTCAGAAGCCAAAGGAATCTCTCAATTATAACAAACTATAGATTTGGGGTAAGTGTGACAGACCAGGATTTAGAGGACAAATAGCCCTGAATGTTAAGATGTGGACTGTATAGGACCTGAATGTTTAAAACAATCCTCATGAAATTTTAATGTTTTCCTAAGGTGCTTTCATACATTCAGTTGTCATCATTTTAAAATTGAAGACCATTCAGCACTGGAGCTTGACAGGAATATTAAATGTATCATTCATCTTAAAGGAAGCACTAGGAATAGTGTTACTGTAATTTCAAAAATAAAAATGGTAAAAATTATCTCTGATTGGTTAGAAGAGGTTCCAGCTGTGCTATCATTTGATTTAATGATCCAGAAAGTGAACTGCTTAATGATTTACTTTTAAGCATGCTTATCTTTGAAAAGAATTGAATTTTAGGACTCTGTATTTTACCTTAGAATATAGACAAATTATTTTAGGAAGGAAAAACAATAAATAAAATTCTTTCTGATCAAGGTATTAAATCATATTGTCCTATTCCAGATCTTTTTCTTTTTTTTTTTTTTTCCTGAACCCAACAAAGAATATGCCAGGCTAAGAATTTGGAAATCAAATAAACTAGGCTTTCTTTAAGCCCTAGAAATATTAAGGGAGAACAGGGCCCAACTTATTCAGGCTAATGGTCATCTCTTTGTATTTCTCAATTGCTCTTTCAACAGTATCAAATTAACATCTCAACTTCACTTGCAGGAATTTCTAGGTTGTTTGTGTGTCTTACAGAAGTTCCCTTAGATGGACATCGACTTAGGACCTGAGGGACAGAGAGGATGTTGGCCCAAATAGCTGCAAAGATAACTGTGTATATAAAGGTCTGAAGAAGTCACTGCTCTGTTTACTTTCCTCCTCACGCCTTAAATACCTACATTTTTAGTCTTAGCATAGGAAATGGGGAAGGCTGGGGAACTGACACAGACAGAAAAGAGAATAAGAGCAACAATCAAATTTAACATAAGAGCCCCAGTTCTATAAACTGTAACTATTGTCCTAAGTGGAGGCCTTCAAATAAGAATATTATTTGATGCCCGTTTTAGAGATAAATTAATCACCATGTTATATTGGGATGAGAGAAATCATGGATTCACACTTACCTTTATAATTCTTTGAAGAAAAAAGATGGAGAACAGACATTATTTTATGAAACAACAACAAAAAAGAAATACTGAAAAGTAGAATCATGACAGTTACCACTTAGTTAACACTGATTTTATCTAGCATTAACACAGGTTACATTTATCATCAAATTTCACATATATTAAATTGTGATCCCTTTTATGGTCTGTTTACAGAGTATTTATGATTTGTACATGGCTATTATAGGGAAATGCCATTATCTTGACTAGTGGGGAAATAATTGGACTAGATGTCACAACTTCTGAGTTTTATCATGCCTGGCATTGAGCCACATTACTTTAGGAAATTCACCGAACACCTTAAGGGAAGTTAAAGCATCATGATTTTATGTGGTATCAGTTGATACTATACTTTTGTTTTTCTAAATGAACAGAGTAGTATATATGTATTAAAATTTTCTATCATATTTAAGATTATTTAATGTTAACTCTTTGTTCAGAATTATCCTCAATTGTGGTTTTTAATATGAAATTGAAAACAGTGACTTTCAAATATTGTTCACTGTGATCCAGAATAAATAACAATATATTCCACATTGCAATTCAGTAAATACATGGTAGTATATACACACACACACTCACACCCCTAAAAAATATTATTCCTACTTATGATGCACTTTGACTTTTGTGTTATATTCTATTTCATTTCTTAAAAATATTGTTTGTAATCTACTTACCTGATTTAGAAGTTAGGTGAAATAAAGGATTTATAGTGTGCTTCCAAGAAAAAACAAATTTGATAATATAGTCTGCTTAGCCCCATACAAGATCTTAATGCACTGAAATTTTTAGTTAATTTTCTAACTGACCAAATCAGATCTTAGTTGAACTGGTGATACTTATTTCTGTTCTCTCTTTCCCAGAGTCTTGATTTTTAAGGTTCTTTCTATTTCTAAGTTTTTATGTTTCTAAGAGAATGATACCTAAATTTAGAGACAGAGAGGAAATCATTGACTTCTGAGACATGAGGACAAGGTGACAATATCCTAAAGTGTTTATTTTCCTCTTTTAGCTTTCTGATTTGGGAAATCATACTTCCTGGTAGTGAGATAACTAGAACCCAAAGAGATAGCAACAGATAGAAGACAAAGAGATACAAGCCCCCTCTTTGCATCTGACCCTTTGTCACACAGATATGCCTTGGAAATTGGAACTCTATTAACGGACTTTAAAATATATCCTTAAACATTTTAATTTTCAATTATTCTTTTTTGTTACTCAAGTAAGTTGGCTGGTGGATTGCATTCCATGCTACTCAACATAATTTCCTAATTGCCAATAGTTTGTTCCATATTAGAGACAAAAGTAGACTTATCACTGAAATTATCACCATCCTGACAAATATTTTTGAAAATATCACTTATTTTTGCTTTTTTATAGATTAAGCCAAAGCAGAAAGTGAAAAATGTAAGCTGGTTGGTTACCTTATTGGCTATAATATAAAGCAGAGTTGTAATTAAGCTATGTCTGTTAAATGATGATAGACAACTTAACTTAGAGATTTCAGATTTTTCTCCTAGCTATGCATGCTTTCAAAAATCTGTCCCTAACTTTTCTTTTAGAGGATCTTTGTGACTGTTGGAACTGCTTAGATTTTAAATTATAGAAATCCAACTATGAAAGAATAACTAAGTAATTTTTCCTGATTATGGATAATTTTGTATATGATTATTTTGTGCCTATCGTATGCAAAACATTGTTCAAATTGTTAGAAATATACCATTGAAAGAGATAGATACAACTTTTGAGTTTATATTCTATAAGGTAAATTAGAAAAGTTAGGGACTAACATATTATTAGATTTTCAAAGTTACAAATATGCTATCCATTATAACTTTGGTTAAAGTATAAAGGTATCATATATATATATATATACAGAAAAGATTGAAAACTATATGTAAGCAGTTAATTTGTCAGTGTTTCTGTGAGAATTGTAATTATTTTGGCACACTGCATTTTCCAGATTTTTTACAAATAAAAATATAATATTTCATTGTAAAATTAATACATATTATATATGTGTATATGTAATATTAATTTTAATTGTTACTACTTCTGGCTTTTCTACCAAGTGTGTAGCTCCCTAAAATCTTGGACCTGCTTTTGTTGATTCTAACATACCCTTATCCTCCAGTGTATCACAGTTTCTGTATTCAATTAACTGAGCAAATGATTTGTAAAAGAAATGATTAACAGCATCCACCTGGAAGGAGTTTACAACCATGTGGTGAAATAGATATGGGAATGACTGGAGATCACACAGTGAGGCTTGTAACCGGTGTACAGACAAAAGCAATGTAGATGTGGACCACAGAGTAACTCTAAGGTAGCTGAAATTAAATGATCATAAATAGTATTTGCATATTTCTAGCCACCTTAGTTTTGAGGTCACAGTTTTGCAACCCTATGTCAGGTCATTTTATGTGATAGAAAAGTGGGTAGAGGTGGGAGAACAGAATCTTTAAAATCAGACTCATCTTGAAAAATTGTTGACCAATCTGGATCATGGTTAGGTTTCATCTAAATTATTTCTTGGTATTATTTTTATAAGCTCTTGGTCAGTATATAGTCTCCTGAGATCATCAACAACTGCCCAGTAAAAATCATTACCTTGAGGCTGTCAGATTGCCCCACCTGTCTTGAACGGCTTTGCATTGCTATTGACTTATAAATCTCTAAGCCTCACCATTGGCAAGAACTGTGATTACTATGACAGGAACCAAAGACTCAAGCTTCTCACTTGGTCATTAACTATATTTAAGGGTTAATGCTTCAAAATGAGATCCTTTCTTATCCAGCAGTCGGATTAGGAAATGAACCAGACTACCGTAATTAGGATTCAGATTTACTGCCTGTTTCTAAGAGAGGTTCAATGGGATTATAGTATCTCTAGCCAATCATGCCATATTGCTTAACCTTACACCATGGCTTATTAGCTGTCCGTGTGCTTTTACATGTGACTTTCTATCTCATCAAGCAGTCTGAGGACACATCTCACATTCTACAACTGGCTGGAAATAACTATATATCCATTGCAACATAACCCCATTGTTATTTACAGTTAATTAGAAAAGACAAGTCAGAGTATTCTTGTCTCTATGCATAGAGGAAGATATCATTTTCAGACTGGCATATTATTTTCCTTCACTTGATGAATGTTTACTGTCATGGCTCAATAAGAGATGAGCTACAGTCTGCTAGTTTTGGCAGGATCTGCTTAGTGGGGATGTTTAGCTTGTCCTCCCGAATTACAGCTCCATTTATTTTATCCAGTTTCATTAATCTTCTGAGTGCCTTCATGGCCAATGATATGGCTACTGCTAGCACTGAGTAGAGAATTGATTATAAGTAGACTAGAGCAATACATCTATGGGAGCCAGACCCCCCAAATGGTTTGGATGTCATTTTAATTAACACACAAAAGACTTGTAATAGACTGCAGCATTCTTTGCAAAAGGACAATATCTAGAAAGATAGTTAAGAGTGAGGTAGAATGTGACTCTCTGGGGTAAAAATACCCTGGGAATATAAATTGAAAATTCAAAATATAGTGATTCCTGGTAGGCCATACCAAACAAGAGAAACATTTCTCCGTTTTTGTGAAAGAAAATCGAGTTCAACTCAGAAGACATTTTTACATGTAAATGCTCACTACCAACTTGATTTTCTGTGGGATGGAAAGAGTTACTTCAGCTGAAAAGAAACTAGGAACCTATGTTGATTTACAAAAATGCTATGAATCTGAAATCTCTTGTATTTCTCACTGCTAACATGTAAAATGTCATTTTGATTCTGTTCATCCTTTCATCAAAAGCATCAAGATGTCAAATACCATAGAATCTTTGAAAACAAAGTCAATAAACCTAAGTTCTAAAGTAAGGAAGAAAATAACTGTCCTTGTTCTGAAAAAAGTTGTTTGCTAAGTGATTTTTTTTTTGTAATGGTTCCTATTTCCTCATCAGCTTACATTATAATTTCAGAGATGCATTTCCAGGGGGAAATTTTTGATTCCTGGAAAATTACATGGCTTATTCCTAATGTACTCAGTAATCTTGTCAAACCAAGTGATGAGGATGATGATGATAATCGCTGATGCTTATGGCATATTGAAGTTGTGCCTGGCTAAATGCTTTTTATCTTCCTCACTTATACTTCTCATAACAACTCAGTGATTTAATAAGAATTACTGCTTCTACTTTGTAAATGCAGAAAATCTTTATCAATTACCATGAGGAACTCAGACTGCACAGGTCACTGCCATTTCTGGCATTCTAATCCCCATACATGTCAGCACAACTCGCTTCCTGACTTCATTTCTCTTCTCTCGGTTCTTAAAACCCTGCTACTTTTCTTCACTTATCACCAATATTAGATAACTTAATTCTTTCAGACATTTCTTTGATAATTTTTATTTCCGTGGCTTATTTGCAATGCCTCTCCCTTCGTGGCACAGCCTCCCATGCATCCTCCTCAATAGGTGATTGTTTCATTTTCACACCTCTTCACATCACTGGTCTTGCATGCCTCATTTGGGGAACAAGCAAACAAACCCCGATGAAAACCACCTTTCAACAGTTCTGTGCCTGCAATCATGCAGCTGAACATGGCTGGAGGAAAACACAGAATTGTTTGTTGAAATCGACTAGTTTCAGGTTAGATTTTTGTTCATCAGCCTCAAGTGAAGTCGTTCACTCTTGTACTCTCTTAGACTAATACTTTGCACTTTGCTTCCTCCTTCTTCTCAAACCATCAGTATGTTCTTTTTCAAGTCATAGACTTAAATCCTATTTTAATGAGAAAATAAATGAAATCATTAGAAACATCCCACCTGCTCTCGCCATCACATCTGAAGAGCAGCCATCAGCAATACTCATATGCTCTGTTTTATCTCCTTTAACAGTGGGCAAAATTCCATATTAATAGCTAAGGTCAACTTCTCTACTTGTGTCACTGGAACCTACTTTTCTCACCTACTCAAGGTTGTTCTTTGAGCAGGTGTTTCCTCCTTATCTTGCATCATCAGGTCTTTTTTTTTTTTTTTTTTTTCCATCCTACTACATCATTTTGACTTGCAACTTGCTATTATTTCACCATTAAAGAGAAAATAATCTCTCTGGCCCTGTCCCTTTAACTACCATCCTATATCTTTTCTTCCCTTAACAACAAAGATCTAAGAAATAATCAGCTTTACTTACTGTCTCCAGTTTATTTTCTTGAGCCCATTAAAATCAAACATTAAGTTTTACATTCAATGAAACTGCTTTTATTAAGATCACTGTTGCTAAACCTAGTAATCACTTATCATTCCTTTTTTGCTTGAACTATCAGCCTGCTCCCTCAATCTCTCTTCATTGAGCTTCTAAGATACATATTCTCCTGTTTTTTTGTCCTGCCCTCCCTAGGTCGCTGATTCCAGTTTCCTCTTCTGGCCCCACTTTATATCCCTTAAAATATTGAGTACTCCATGTTTTAGTCCTTGCACATTTCTACTTCTCTAACTACAGTCACCCCTTTGATGGAAGCATTCAGCCTTGCATTCTCAAATGGCATCGACTTTTTAATCCCAACTTTGTGTTTCTAGCTGGAACCTCTCCCTTAAGCTCCAAATTCATATATTCAAGGATTTATTTAAATATCTAATAGGATATCAAACTAAACATGTCCAAAATTGAACTCATATCCTCCAACTTTAAGCATAGTCTTCTCATAGCATTTTATATGTTAATTAATGGCAGTTCTACCCTTTTAGATGCTCAGATAAAAATCTTATGATATTGTTTATTTCTCCCTTTTTTTGGCAAAATGTCTCAGTTTAATCACAAGAATATGTTCATTATTTAACAGTGAGATCACAGGACATGAGTGTCATCATTTCCATCTTGGTCTAATACATCCGCGTTATTTCTGCAGCTGCTCTCTCTCCCTCTTTGTCTCTGCCTCTGTCTCTCTCTCTCTGTGAATATATATATATACATATACAACACTGTATGTGTTATATATATATATATATATATATATATATATATATAAAACAGTGTTGTATATATAAGCGTGTATATTCATATAGATATGAATTCTTTGAGGATAAAGTATAGTTTCTGCTTACATATTAGCAGTGTAAAGAACTATGCCTGGAAAATTGATATTTAATCAATATTTGTTGACTGTATGACCTGAAACTTAGAGCAGTTCATTATTTATTCAAGGTATGTGAATTTAAATTTCTCTCCCTAGACTGAATGTTCTTCACACTATGCTACATTACTTATTTCTTGAATACTCCACTCAATTATTTTCTATAAATGAAGCTTTTAAAATGTTTCATTGTTGATCTCTTAGAAGCAAATTAATTATACATAAAAATGTATAGCCTAAAACACACATACACATACACTCACATATACACACATACATACACTCACATATACACACAGCCACCATTTTAGAATAATGTGCAGATTGTCACCCAATACTAAAATATATCTCAAACATCTTGGAAAAGGAAAACATTTCAAGCAGAAGATGATATTACTTCATCATTATATCAGATGCATCCCAGTGTTTGACAGCAACTTGAAGTTAAATACTGTAGGAATACTCCTTATCTAGAATGATTTATAGATTTTTCACTTAAAATACTTTAAAACTTGGAAATCTTAGAATCGTCTTATGCTTAAGGAAACACATGTCCTCCTTCTTATCATTTGTATATAAAAATCACCGTGATGTGGATCTTGTCTTACTGAGATATGCTAATTGCTGACACCTTCCTATTTTTAAACGATGAAAAATGAGAACATTTCAATAGATTTAGTGCATCATTTAGCTAATTTTCATCATTAAAAGTATTCATTAAGTGTTCATTTCTGTATGCTCTCCTCGCCATATGTTGTGGTTCCAGATCAGTTTTATATCAATATCAAATTCTGTCATTTAAAAAAATAATTTTGAGATGCAACTTTTTTTTAATATATGAACATAACATATAGTTTTTATTCTCTTGTACATATATACCTAGGAATGTAATTGATGATCATCTGGTGATTTTAACCTTTTGACTTTAACTGACTAAACCTTTAACATTTTTTTTCTTTACTTTTAAAATTTTTTATTAGACTTTAAGTTCTGGGGTACATGTGCAGAATGTGCAGGTTTGTTACATAGGCATATTCATGTCATGGTGGTTTGCTGCATCCATCACCCCATCATCTACGTTTGGTATTTCTCCTAATGCTATTCCTCCCCTAACCCCCTACCTCCTGCTATCCCTCCCCTAGCCCCTCAACCCCCGACAGGCCCCGGTGTGTGGTGTTCCCCTCCCTGAGTCCATGTGTTCTCATTGTTCAACACCCACTTATGATTGAGAACATGTGGTGTTTGGTTTTCTGTTCTTGTATCGGTTTGCTGAGAATGATGGTTTTTAGTTTTATCCATGTCCCTGCAAAGGACATAAACTCATCCTTTTTATGCCTGCATAGTATTCCATGGTGTATATGTTCCACAATTTATTTACCCAGTCTATCATTGATGGTCATTTGGGTTGGTTCCAGGTCTTTGCTGTTGTGAACAGTGCCGCTATAAATATACATGTGCATGTGTCTTTATAATAGAAAGATTTATAATCCTTTGGGTATATACCCAGTGATGGAATTGCTGGATCAAATGGTATTTCTATTTCTAGATCCTTGAGGAATCGCCACACTGTCTTCCACACTGGTTGACCTAATTTACACTCCCACCAACTGTGTAAAAGTGTTCCTATTTCTTCACATCCTCTCCAGCAACTGTTGTCTCCTGATATTGTAATGATTGCCTTTCTAAATGACATGAGATGGTACCTCAATGTGGTTTTGATTTGCATTTCTTTAATGACAAGTGATGATGAGCTTTTTTTCATATGTTTGTTGACTGCATAAATGTCTATTTTTGAAAAGTGTCTGTTCACATCCTTTGCCCACTTTTTGATGGGGTTGTTTGTTTTTTTCTTGTCAATTTGTTTAAGTTCTTTGTAGATTCTGAATTTTAGCCCTTCGTCAGATGGGTAGATTGCAGATTTTTTTTTCCCATGCTGTTGGTTGCTGGTTCACTCTAATAATAGCTTCTTTTGCTGTGGGGAAGCTCTTAAGTTTAATTAGATCCCATTTGTCTATTTTGACTTTTGTTGCCATTGCTTTTAGTGTTTTAGTCATGAAGTCCTTGTCTATGCCTATGTCCTGAATGGTATTGCCTGAGTTTTCTTCCAGGGTTTTCATGGTGTTATGTCTTATGTTTTAATTTTTAATCCATTTGGAGTTAATTTTTGTGTAAGGTGTAAGGAAGGGGCCCAGTTTTAGCTTTCTGCATCTGGTTAGTCAGTTTTCCCAACACCTATTTAATAGGGAATCCTTTCCCCATTGCTTGTTTTTGTCAGGTTTGTCAAAGATCAGATGGTTATAGATGTGTGGCATTACTTCTGAGGCCTCTGTTCTGTTCCATTCATCTATATCTCTGTTTTGGTACCAGTACCATGCTGTTTTGCTGTTTTGATTACTGTAGCCTTGTAGTATAGTTTGAAGTCAGGTAGCATGATGCCTCTAGCTTCGTTTTTTGTGTTTTTTTTTTTTTTTTTTTTTTTTGGCTTAGGATTGTCTTGGCTATGCAGGCTTTTTTTTTGGTTCCACATGAAGTTTAAGGTGTTTTTCTCCAATTCTGTGAAGATAAACCTTTAACTTTAACCTTTAACTCTTTTTCAAAGTAGTTGTATCATTTCACATTTGCACCAGCCGTGCCTGGGGGTTCTGATTTCTCCATATCTTTATCATCACTTTGTAATTATTCATCTTTTGATTTTAGCCATCTGGTGAGTGCAAAGTGGTTATCTCATTGTGGTTTAGATTTGACTTTCTCTGAGGGTTAATAATGTTGAGCATATTTTCTTGTGCTTATTGGCCATTATTATACCTTCTTTAAAGAACTGTCTTTTCATATCCTTAGCCCATTTTAAAATTGGGTCATTTGTCTTTTTGTTGTTGAGTTTTACGTATACATAACTTTAAGAGCTATTGAGGCCATACCCATCTTTGAAGATTTTATAAGTCACATATATTTAAAGTTGTATTCATAGCAAATGATTATGTGTATCGAAGTGGTAATGCTCTGCTTTTAGAATTATCAGTTCTGCAATGCATGAAATATTATAGTTAGTTCCTAATGAATATTTTGTTTGGAAGCTCTATCCTCTGTCTCTTTGGTGTCTAACTTGTCAATAAATCAGTTTGTGAAAAGTCTTTACCCTCAGTTACAGTGACTGCTCTGTTAAGGATTTTAATGTTCAGTTTTAAGGTTTTCTGTGCACTATTTAGTTATTTTTCTGATTGCCTTATAGAATGATTATTCCCACACAGGTTTTCTTCCTGTAAAATGTGTGTGTGTGTGTGTGTGTGTGTGTGTGTGTGTGTGTGTGTGTTTCTAGTACTGATAATATAGATATATGAACGTATACACTGACTATTTATTCTTCTTGGCCATAACCATAATTCCATTCAGTAATAGAAGATTCACAGGGATAATGGAAAGAGCTCCTGAGACCACTGAATAAGCATGAGTTTCCTTCCAGTTCCTTTTGAAAGCATACTAAAAGATAGTAAGGATCTTTTTGAAGAGAATAATTACTATGGGAGAAAAGGAATACAGATTTTTTAAAACAACTAGTAGTCACCAAAATTCTAAAGAGGGTACTGATTACCAGGGCGGGAATTAACATGTTCCACAATATGGATGCACAGTCTTTATATTTTACCTTACTAATATTTTAAACAAAATATATAAAAATATGTGTATCAGTATATGGACATAAGAGATATACAAAATATGTAAATATATATATATATATATATATATATATATATAAAGAAATAAGCCAGTTATTTATAGTTTATAGCACAGATATCAGGACATTTTGAAAATTTGTAATTGTTACATTTCCCTACTTCAGGAATGAAATAATTATCATTTTTGTCATAGAGGTATAACTAGACTCTAAGGTTCCTATTTTCTGGTCTCTTCCTACTGTCATGTATTTTGTCCTTTACAATACAAGACTGTCAATTTGAATATAAAGACATTATTGTCTGATTAGACTGAAAGAATTAGTTTTAATTCAACTGAATTCAATTATAAAACTGTTAATTAAGCAAACAGTATTTGCTAAGACTACATTGGAAATACAGTAACAAAACAGGCAAATAGTCCTTGCTTTAGGAACTTATTGGCTAGGTATAGAGCTAGACTTCTTTTCCTATAGACATTTTTTATTCCTGTCCAGCCGCCATAACTCATGCCTGTAATCCCAGAACTATGGGAGGCCCAGCAGGGTGGATCATCTGGGGTCAGGAGCTCGAGACCAGCCAGGCCAACATCGCAAAACTCCGTCTCTAGTAAAAAATATAAAAATTGGCCAGGCATGGTGATGTACACCTGTAATACCAGCTACTCAGGAGGTTGAGGTAGGAGACTCGCTTGAACCTAGGAGGTGGAGGTTGCAGTGAACTGAGATTGCATCGTTGCACCTAAGTCTGTGCTACAAGAGTGAGACTCTCTCAAAATAAAATAAAATAAAAAAGAAAAAAATGTATTATTCCTGAAATAGTTAAATGTTTAACCGTTTGCCTTAAGTATCATACCATCCACATGCATATAAAATATCCAAATAGTTCTATCTGTGCTAAGAAAACATTTAGACAATTACAGTTTTCTAATTACATTTCCAGAAGAAGTCTTACTGGAATTCAGTGAAAACAGGTAGAACACATGACTAGAATTTTTAAGAAAATGAGGGTAGGAGTCTGTATGACTAGAAAAAACAGAATGATCAAACTATGCTAGGAACTGATGGAGCCAGGACAATGCCCCTTATGTGATGAGACTGCAATTAGAAATAAAATCATTTAATGTGTGTCTTCAACTCAGGAAACCTTATCCTTGCTTGTATTGATCTGTAGATGAACAGACTAGCCTCTAAGAACTAACTGAGTGTTTCCCCTGAGGTGTGGCATAAACTTAGCCTAGTTCAGAATTTCCCAGTCATAACTATCAATATGTGTGTGTTTTTGTTTTGTTTGTTTTTGAAGAGCAATGGTGAGGTTTTGAGGAGTAGGAGGGTGGAGATTGTTTTTTTTTATTTATGGTTTTCTGGTTGAAGACCTGGCAAGTATTTGGAAGTTCCCAGTTCCCTAAATAGTATAGAGAAGTGCATCTTAAACTTTAATATGCCTGGAATCACCTGAAGATCATGTTGAAATGCATATTTGGATTACCAGATCTAGGAGGTGGAGATACTGCTTTTTTAACAAGCTCCCGGGTGATATCTTTGCTACTGATTCCAGAACTATACTTTGAATATAAAAGGTATAGAATATTTTATTCAGATGATTTGTAAGGTCTGTTGCTCTGATGTGTTATATTTCTTCTCTCTACTATTTTGGCTAATGAATGGATAAAAGGATTCTGCTTTATTTGCTTCTGAAGGTTTTCCACTTCTATGTGTATAGCTAGGATTTGGCAAACCATAATGCTCTATCATTAAAATGGCATGTAAATGCAATGCAATATAGGAATACATCATAGTAAAATTTAGGAGTTGCACTGATCAGGGAAAGTCTCAAGTTTTCTTGGAATAAAATAATAGGAACAAAAGGCAGAGGGTGTGAACAACAAAGACTGAAAGACAGATTGTGCAGACCATGGAAAATATAGCCTGAATTCTACTAAAGGGTAAGACTTTTTAAATAGATGATAGGTTTTAGTCTATTAAATTTTTAATAATCCCACAGCTTCTTGTAGCTGTATTCAATTAAAATAGAGAAAACAAAAATGGCTCAAAAAATAAACAAAAAATATTGTTTCTGTGAAGTTTGTTATTTTCTTTTTCTGATCAGTAAGAACATGTTCGTTGTTTTGTTTCTCTGTCACTTGCCTTTCTATTTATTTAGTTCAAGAATGACATTATTAAAGATATTTGATTTCTACTATTGTGAAGATAATTGATAACTATAATCCCAATATATACTTGTGGTGTGTGTGGCAGGGTATGTATCTTTAGTTCTGGTAATCTAGATTTATAAAGCCATACATTGACAATCTACTTTTCTTGCCACGTGTACAATTCCATTGAGTAATAGATAATTCATGTGTCTAGTAGAAAGATCTCCTGAGGCTACTAAGTAGGCATGCGTTTCCAGCATTCACTGAGGAAAGAAAGGATCATATATTTTTGTGTTTGGAGATTTTAGAGGGATTTTTCATTCATTATCAGCTTGTTTAATGCAGTCTTTAAATCCTTTGCTGATTAGTTTATCTTATGATTATTTTGGTTCGGAGATTTATGGTTAAAACACAAATAAAAATAATGAGTGCATTTTCCATCTTTTTTTTTAGGAGTGGAAGTGAATAAGCTCTCTCACTTTCTTTCTTTTCTCTTTCCTTATCCTGGCCCGTAAGCCTGCTTATTGTAGCATGAAGTATTTCCTTAAGTGCACCTTTGTTTACAGTATGGCTTAAGCAAGAAAATGTATTTATTGCATTTTTTTTCTTTTTAGTTCTGTAATTTGTTCTCTTTCTTTCTCCTTGTATCTCCACAAAATATACGTTCCAAGATGCACAGTGAGTGCCTGAAACTGCAGATAATATCAAACCTTAAATAATATGTTTTTCCCTGTACACACATACCTTTGATAAAGTTTAAATTAGAAATTAGAAACAATAAGGGATTAATGATAACTAATAATAAAATATAACTATTATTACAATATGCTATAATTAACGTTATGTAAATGTAAACTGTCTCTCAAAATTCACTGTATTCACCCTTCTTCTTCTAATGATGAGAGATGTTACAGTGCCTACATGATGGATAAAGTAATATGAGGTGAATGAGGTAGGTATTGTGAGGTAGCATGAGTCTACTGTTGACCTCGTAATGATATGTCACATGAGAGGATTACTAAATGACTAACAGAGAGGTAGCATATACAGTGTGGATACTCTGGACAAGGGATGATTTATGTCTCAGGCAGGATGAAGCAGGATAGTGCAAGATTTCATCATGCTACTTAGAACAGTGTGCAACTAAAAACTTATTTATTTCTGGAATTTTCCATATAATATTGTTGACCACAGGTAACTTAAGTCGCAGATAGTGAAACCATGGGTAATGGGGACTACTGTATATAGAAATATATAGGTACTACTGTATTCCATTTTTAAGTTATTCTAGTAGTCTAAAAAGACTCTTTGGTTAGGAGAGGTAGAAACCTACTCTAATTACTGCAAATAAAGGAAGTATAGAGATTTTTGTGAGAATATATTAGTCTTAAAGAAATTACATATGCCCATGGCCCATTGGGTCAAGAGTTAGGAACTTGGAATATTTCAAGGAACATGGATGCTTTCTCACCTCTCTTGATTCTAAGGAAATTCAGGTTTTCTCATTTGTGCTCTCTCTGGTTGTTCCATTTCTCCTTCTGTCTTTTACTTTTCTTAATAACTTTACCTTACTTTTCCTAAATTAACCATGATATAAATTCTAGACCTCACTATTCATGACATGTCAACTCAACCTGACTAGCAACAGGTGTCCATCCCTTTCCAGTCAGCCATGGACTGGGATAGTAAAACATTAGGGGGCTTTGGACTGTCCTTCCTAGAGATGGAGATGAGGCAAGCAGTGAAAATAGGGAGTCCAAGTTGGGCAAACAGTGACATCTCTTAATTAAGAAGTTACATTGTTTATTATATTTCAGATAAGATACCCTCAGTTATCTAGATATTTGGCTTGATTTATAAAACATTGTTCATTTGATAACTGTCACTGGGCAGATAGGAATTCAATATATGTCAGTGGTTTATGGCAATAAGATACTGTTGAGATAATAGCTTTTATTTATTTATTTATCAAACAACAAAAAATTATGAACTACTCCTCCTCCCTTATCTCAAAATAGTGGGATTCTTTTAATTAGATACTTTCATTGAAGGACTCATAGAACCTTATTTCCTTTCTTCTCATGCCCAATGTCATAAACACCAAGTAAAACATTTAAAATGTTCTAGCTGGTGATATTTAAAAGCAACATATGTATTCTAAGTTCACCTATAGTCTAAAATCAGGAATACATTTGTCTAGGTCTAGACATATGCTATGAGGGTTATGTTTTTATTTTATTATCTGGAAGAAAGAATAGGTTTATGTTATTTTATATTAGAGGATTAAATTAGAAAAAATATTTTATTTCACCTTTAAAATCGTTTTTTCTTTTTTTTTAAGCAGTGCATGCTATAACTAGACATTATTTTATACTTGTTGACATGGTTCAGCTTTGTGTCCTTATCCAAATCTCATTAAATGGTAATCCCCATACTCCCCATAATCCCATGTCAAGGGAGAGACTAGATGGAGGTAATCATGTCATGGGGGCAGTTTCCCCCATGCTGTTCTCATGACAGTGAGAGAGTTCTTACCAGATCTGATGATTTTATAAGAAGCTGTTTCACCTTCACCCAGCCCTTCTCCTTTCTGCAGCCTTGTGAAGAATGTGTCTTGCTTCCCGTTCATATGCCACCATGATTGTCAGTTTCCTGAGGTCTCTGTAGCCATGCAGAACTAAGTCAATTAAACATCTTTCCTTTATAAATTACCCAGTCTTGGGCAATTCCCTATAGCAGTATGAAAATGTACTAATAATATGTGGTTTACCTTCAACTACCAAATGCTCAATGCCTACCTTTTCTATTTCTGCAAGGTGATAACGCCAAAAACACAAATAACCTATTGGTCTGTGTATTTCTAACAAATTGTTCACCAGGTCTTTATCAATATCAGAACAATCTTATTGCCAATAAGCATCATTTACTTTAAAAATATGGAAAAGTTTATCAGAAATAAACTGAAGCTCCACTGACACTATTCACTATAGACTAGTCATAGACTTTAGTTTTAAAATTTTAAAAACAAGGAGCTTTAATTACTGGTTTTTTAATGAAATTTTTCTATAAAATTATTTTACTTGAATGGTAATTGCATTATGGAAAAATTCAATCTTGAGGAAATATCTATCTTTTATAGCTTAATATCTTTTTACTTTGTCTTAATTTCCTTCTGTTTCTCAGTCCTGCTAAATTGCTCAGATGACTTCAGATGTAGTTCATCAGGTCTAGAAGTGCAAAAAATGTTTTAGTTCATGTAATTTATCTGTGAGGCAGTACCAATGGTTAGTGAATTTAGATATTGTCTAAAACATTTGTCAGGCCAAGGAGAACATGACTTTGCTGTTGAAGCAAAGAGAAAATATGTTAAAGAATCAAGAATGAATGTGCTTCCACCATGCAATTTAAAGTAAAAAAATACATGGCAATTTAGAAGTGTTACTTTTATTGAGTTCTGTTTATATTAGCAATGATTAATGTATTTACAGAAAGAACTACATAGTAAATAAGAGACATTTTAAATTTATCAGCATTACTTAAAATGTGTAGCTATCTTACTAAAACCTTCCAATGGTATTAGGAATAATCATACTAAAGAAAATATTCTAAATATGAAACAGATTACCAAGGAGTAAAGGACACTTTTTTTCCCTTTTCATAGTTGGAAAGCAGACATTGCAGAGTTATTTATTGTTCTGGATTTTTTGACATAAATATTTGTGACAGCGACGTCAAGCAAAATTTTCCTGCCTGAGGAAATAGGTTTTTCTCTGAGTTATTCTCTCTTTATTTAGCAAATATGTAAATGACTTATCCTACAAGATGCCACAGAATTTATTCTATACCCAGCCTTTTAAAAGCCATCTATAATCTTGTATAAATATTTGATTGGCATAGATACAGTTATAAACAAATACCAGTCTCTTGTCCAGTGTAACATCATATCAGTTTTCCAAGCGCATGTTAAGTTTTAGTAGGGTACAAGATCTTTTCTCCTTATGTATTGTGTTATTATTAAGCTCAGAAATTTTCTGAAAACAAATGGTGCTGGATGGATTCATTCCCCTCCCCTTGTGTTCTTGCACAAAGGAGTGTCAGTTTCTCTATCTACCTAGGTCCAGTGCTTTGCTATTAGAACTGTTCAAAGCAACGTCACTACCTGGCAGTTAATCAAGAGTAAATTTTAGTAACAGACACAAAAATGTTACTCTTAGAACTAGCTTTTCTTCAAGATATTTTTGCTTACTTATTTTGATAAGAGTCATGCACACATTAATCCTAGGCAGGTCTGTTGCAAAATGAGGAGGGAAAATAAGATATGCCCTGAGTTATTGAACTCTGGAATGGAATGTTCATTTGTTGAGAAATTGTTCCAGCTTCCCTGTCAAAATACTTCTTTATTAGCCTTATTTTCTTTTTCTATTACATATAGAAGTATGCCCATACTTCCCTCTGTTATTTCAGTTCTTCTTACCCATTTAGTTGTGATCCTTCACAGATTCTAGCTCAAACTTTACGATTTGACTCAGGATCCTGATAATGTGAGTGAGGACAAACAGTGAGTAATTCAGATTTGGGGTTTGTAGGCTTAGAAAAGGCTGTAAGAAAGGGAGGAAGAATCATCTATTTTTCTTCACTATCTCCACCTCAGGCTCTCTGTTGGTATAGTGAAAAGTATATTAGATTACCTACACCCTAGGGAAATGATGATTTTCTTTTTTTTTTTTTTATTTTCAGTTTCTTTATATTTACATGAAAATGTAGTAGCTATTCTATGGAAAATTTACCCAACTCATATTTATATGCTAGGAAAGCTGCAGGATGCCAGGAATATATAACAGTAAATAATACAGATACAGAATGATTCCTTACTCTTTGAACTTACATCTGGTGAATTACCTTTCCCTTTGTTCTCACCTCCCATATGCCTCCAGAATGCATCATATCAAAGTACACTAAAATGCAGTTATCCTGTCCTTTAGAAGAGGGTTTTTTTTTTTTTTTGTAAGTAGCATTAGAAAGGAAGATATTAAGTTAACAGTAACTTCTCTGATAGGAAATATAATATGATAACTCCACCAATCAATGCCAAATAGAAAAAGAAAAATGTATTGCCATTGAGTATTACCTATTGTGTATTTGCATAGGACGCCCTGAGAAGTGTGATTATCCAGAGGAAGATGCATTACAGAAGAATGACCCATGAGTAACCAGACAGCTGACATTTGTGAACTCTTGTAAGATATAGAGGTGGGCTGCTTCAGTGCAGATAAACAGATTTGTTACAGAAGGTCATAATTTGGAGAATTTAGACACTCATTGAATTATATGAATTTAGTGTACATTTTGGCATGAAAAAATTATTTTTGACAAACCCTAGGTCTTTAGAGGTAACATGAATGTAAGTCCTTTTTGTTCCTTTGTTACCATAACCATTGCCAAGATGATAAGAGAAAGAGAGAAGGGCCCTGGGGGCGGGCAGTAAAAGAGCAAATGAGAGTCTGCTATGCATCAATGTTCCTAGGGCTGCAAATATTGCAGTAATCTCAGTGACAATGTTTTTGTTCTCACCAGCTTACAGTCTAGTGAGAAGATAAAACAATTTCAAATAAACAAATCAATAAGCAAAGCGATTTCTGCATAGTGTGATATTATAGAGAGAGGGAAGCTACTTTAGATGGAGAGATCATGTGTGGTCACTCTGAAATGAGGGTTGATATGAGGTCTCAGTGATAAGAAGGATCCAGCTATGCATTCTCCTGTCCAACATGGCCTTATCATGCTGCAGGAGAGGTATATACCTAGGGATGGTCAATAATGCCTTGATGTCATTGAGTTCATATCTAAAATCTTTACATTGCTTCTCAAAGCTCTTCGTAATGTAATGTGTTTTATCCAGTGTATCTTATTACTTATTTTTTAAATTATTCTTTAAGTTATGGGGTACAAGTGCAGAACATGCAAGTTTGTTTCATAGTTATACATGTGCCATGGTGGTTTGACAAATCTACTTTCTTCTGGTTCTCTGCTGCCATAAGTTATGTGCCTTTTCTATGTAATTTATACTATCCTAAAGTAAGACTTTTATTTTCTCCCGAATTTTTTTCTTTCTTTTTGTAATAACTCTCAGCAAGAGTGCTGCCACCAAACACTGGATCTGTCACTGTCTTGGTCTTGAACTGAGCAGCTTCCAGAGCTCTGAGAAATAAATTCCTATTATTTAAGTAACCCAGTCTGTGGCACTCTGTTACAGCAGCCTGGACTGACAAACACATTGATTTGGTACATCTTGTTCCCTCTGTTTGGAATGCCCTTTTCTTTCTCTTTTGTCTTGCAAAATTCCACTTATCTTTCAACACCCAATTCAAATGTTATTTCTTCTGTGTAGATTTTGCTAACCTCTCCCCTCTAGACAGGCTGTTTGCACTGGGATTTGTGTTCCCATAGTACCTTGTCTATAACCTTATTTTTAACAATTGTCTGCTTAAAAGCAAAGAACACACAGTTGGTCCTCCATATCCATGGGTTCCATGTCTACAGAATCAAGCCATCACAGGTTGAAAATATTTTAAAAATAAAAAATATTAAATATTAAAAATACAAATAAAAATAATAAAAATTAAAAATATTGTATAACAACTATTTCCATAGCATTTATACTGTATTAGGCATTTTAAGCAATCTAAAGATGATTTAAAGTATATGGGAGGATTTGCACAGGTTATATATAAATAGTATGCTGTTTCATATAAGGGATTTCATTATGAGGGAGAGGGTTCTAGGACCGATTCCCTGTGAATACCAAGGGACAACTGTATATTCATTTCTCTAGGTACTGACAGCTTCCCTCAACAAATCTTAGCTTATTTTGAACACCAGAAGTTGAATTATCCTCATAACATATAATGCAGTGCATAGTTTCTGTTCAATAACAGACTGAATATATGCCACTTGCTCCATAAGATTATATAATATTTTTACTGTACCTTTTCTGCATTTAGATATGTATAGATACAAAATACTTACCATTGTGTTACAACTGTATATAGTATTCAGTACAGTAACACCCTAT
This sequence comes from Sapajus apella, assembly GCF_009761245.1. NCBI lineage: Eukaryota > Metazoa > Chordata > Mammalia > Primates > Cebidae > Sapajus > Sapajus apella. Next base: position 5,344,438 of record NW_022436982.1, read on the forward strand.
ACAGGTTTGTAACCTAGCAGCAATAAGCCATACCATATAGCCTAGGTGTATAGTGGGGCTAAACCATCTTAGGTTTGTGTAAGTATGCTCTGCAGTTTGCACAATGATGAAATTGCTTAACAACCCACTTCTCAGAATGTTTCCTTCATTAAGTGATGCATGACTGTACTTTCTAAAGTTGTAGGCAGAAGAATGGACTATTGTTATTCATTACTCTAATTCCCATTATGCTAGGATGACTTTCAAGGAAGTAACAAATTCTTTATTGTTGGAAAGAAAAAAGAGAAGAGTTTTGCATCACACTTTTGTTTACCAGAAATGACTACTTCTCTACCTATTATTCTTTGTCAAATTTCTGAGTACAAATCGTGATATAGTGTGAGATCTACTGTTACAACACATAGTTAATGCGGCACATACTGATGCACAACCCCTCTCATACTCTTGTTACCATTTCCCTTTTATCATGCAAGCTATTCCTCTGGGACTACACCATCCACTGCCATCACCTCTTTTATCCTCGGCATGTAACTCACTGTCTGGTGCATAGCAGATGTTAAAGTAATTCACAGTGAATGAAGGAAGGAAGGAAGTCACTGACATTTTGGTTTCTGAGGATAAAAGTCCCTTTCTTTTTGGATTCCACATTCAGTCTTATATTGAGTTTCTAATGAAAATTTCTGCTTTCTCGTTTCTTTTTACAATTGAACTAAGGACTACATTGAAGAGTTATTTCAGAACTCAGAGCTAAAATATTTTGTCATTAATGCCATACTACTGGATAGAGCTTGTAAGATTTAGCTTGTAAGCTGTTTTTTTTTTTTAAACAAAGTAATGGTGTGTGTAGTGGTTCCAAAGCAGGGAACTTGAGGAATCAAGTAAGGAATCATCAATTATTCCTTATTCCAACATTCAAAAAACTAAAATATGACTACAAGTTACTGTGAAAATATCAAATTCCCTCTCAGGTAATTCAATCTTGGTTTAAAAATGTATGGCAATCACATTTTAATTTATTGTATGGCAATAAATTGAGTTTAAACACAATTGAAAATGTTCCTAATGTTGCCAATAAGTAATGGTATTGAGGTTTTCATTTATAACGTACATCCTTCTAAACTTGTTTTTGTATAACATGAATTAAGTGGGTTTTTTTCCTTCTTCTTTTATTGATAATTTCTCTGAATGCCTGCCAGGTGCTAACTACCTTTGTTTGCAGACCTCTTTCGTCTTTGCTTCTTCAGATGAATAGAAATGATTTTTGGCAACATGTATTCCTGTAACTATATGTTGCCAATGAAATGATGTTCACTCCATGCCTCTTATATTACCACTTGTTTAATAACATGCATAATTATGAGAGAAAATGGAGTTTGGGTTGGGTTGATGGCTTCCTTTTCTAAAGCAGGAAATATTGCCAATTGTAGAGTTGGAAAATTAATGATTTTGTTTTGCTATTGTTTGAATAAAGAGCTTTACAGTTTTCAGCATGCTATCTTTATGTAGCTTCTGCCTCTCTTTCTTCCTCTTCACCACAATTTAATTTCAAATGTTGATGCATAAAATATTGTAATTTGAATGCATATCTTCGAAACTATATGGTCTAACTCCCCACCTTATTTAGGAATTTCTTCTAAAGTCCTATAAGAGTCCAACATCTGGCTACGCTGCCTCTATTTGAGCACTGTCAGTTCATGCCTTTCCAACTCAGATCATATGGGCTTGGAATCAAGAGAAACAAATCGGTTCTAGTCTCAGCTTCGTTTCTAACTCTGCCTATTACATAATGTAAAGCCAAACTCCTCTCTGAGTCTCAAGAGCCTCACGTATAAAATTGATAGGGCTGAAATACGAAGCTTCTAAAGTTACTTCTAGATTTAGACATTATGGCTCTGTATATAAACATACATTTTAAAATCTTATTAAATTGCCTTATAGTTTAGATTTTAGAAAATATTTTCATTGCTGTAATTTACTACTCTCTCCAAAATTTCAAAGAAATGTCAACTGATTCACCACCCAATCTGGCCTCATATATATTTAGTAGCAATATAATACACATATATAAATATATATGTGTATGTGTGTGTGTGTGTGTGTGTGTGTATACATATATAGTTTTATATGTTCTTTATATTTTGTATTATAGTTTTATATTTTATAATATATATGTGTTAGAAACTATAATATATATTTATATATGTATTACAGTTTTATATTTTATAATATATATATGTATGTATACACATACACACACACACAAATATATGTATATAAAACTACTAAGATCGTATATGAAAATTCCAGCCACTATGTTAAGGTGCTCTTAACTGTGTTCACGTGCATTGTTATTGGTGAAATGTCCCACAACACAGGACCCAGGAACAATAAAACTAGGAAGAAATTATACAGTTTATCTAATTCCTGTAAAATTAATACACGATGATAAAAAGAAATCTGAAGCTGATCACGTATAACTTGTAATACAAGCAGGAGTAAGAAAGCAAGTAGGCCTGTGATGGATCTGGAGAAGAAAGAACTAGACAGAGGACTTAGGAAATTCTCTTGTCTCCCTCTTGCGCATTCCTGACAAGAAGTCATTTTGTTTTCGTTCAACCAGTTGTGGTGGTGAGGAGTAGCCACATAGAGCTAAGCTGTTCTAACTGCTAAATATTTATTTCTAATATAGACTCAAAATATAGATTCCTGTAAACCTTATTTTCTGGCTGCTAAGCTGTCCATTGGTACAACAAAAAACATTTTTACTCACAAAAGACCTATGTTAAATGCCAATGAATAGGCTCAAATAATAAACTGTCATACTTTAAACTGACATTATGTGCTATTCTAGATTTAAGCAAGACAGAGAGTACAGGGAAGCTACTAAGTTTCTTGATTCCAGTGGCAACATTAGCTTTTTAAATAATACATCATACTTTTAATTTATATTGAACACTTTTATTAAAATATCCAAGTCTATGTTTTATTAAAATCTATAAATCATTTTAAGGGCATTTACCATCAAGTTCCATTTGACTTAAGATATGCATATGAAGCAAAACAATGAGTTAGAAGTTTTGACATTAACTGATTTCTAAGATTTTAATTTTAGTGGTTTAGAAGAAAAAAGGTAGTAGACATAGTTTTTTGTCTTTAATTTTCCATATATGCAAGTGCATCAGAGGGATGGTAAGAGGAAAGGAGGGAGGGAGAGAGGGAGAGAGATAGAGAAAGAAGTGAAATAATACAGCATTGGTTCTATAACATACCATCTGTGAGTCAGTATCAGGTTCCTGTATGTGGCATCAGGTTCTAGTTAAATGTAAATGTTCAAAGCATATTTTGGTGAAAATAACATGTACATTAGAAAAATCTTCCTGTGAAATTTAAGAAAAAGCAATCAGGAAATACTGTGGCCTACATTCACTCATTCTGAAATGTATTCTAAGATTCATACAATTGACTTTGACAGGTGATATTGTACATTCTTTTCCTTTAACCATGAATGTGGCAGCACAATTAAGGGTCTCTGGTTTATGAACTCATTCACTATCTTGAAGTTAAATAATCAGTGAGCTATTCCTTTCAGAAGTGATTCATATTTGAAAACATAAAGAAAAATACTCCTCAGGGGAAAATACATAGTTTAGCAATATATGAATTCATCAATAGCTCCAGATGTTTTGCAATCTGAACTGTGTCAAGATAACAAAGCAATGAGCCAAGACTGATTGTTGACCTGCCATACCGGAGCAGGTGGATGAGGGACTTTGAGAGGAAACAGTCCCCAAATACCTAAATTATGTTAAAAGTTTCCCAAAATAAAAGTGCTAACCTATCATGGAAATGTATAGTAGTCAATAATAATATCCTTTGTATTAGTCATGTGGTGACTACATATTAAAGAAACAGATTGTTTCAAAAACTATTGAATGGTAGCTAGAAATTCTTTTGCATGCATTTATTTATCTTTGTGAACTAAATAACATTATACAACAGATGCCACTGGCAGCCATTCGTAAATTTTAAAGCACAAGCATATTATAAAGATAGTACAGTGAAGCTTTAGTGCTCTGAGAATAGATATGGGTTTTATTGTTTCCGCCTTGTCTATTGTTCTGTGTGATCTTAATTAAAATCAATTTCTTTATCTTCCATTTACAGATATAGATTATCCAGATGCAAATATTTAATATTTTCAGAATCTAATGTTTGAATGTATTTGCTGTTTTTAAACGCAACATTTTTTATGTTTTCAATAGATATCTCTTCTAGCTCAAAGCCACTTCATATGAAAATTTTAAATGAAAAATTCCTATTTTAGCTACCAGAGAGTTACTTATCAAGAGAACATGGAGACGTTATGTTTTGTTTTTGCAGAGCAAGTTGAAAAATTCTAACCTTGGCCCTAGGGTATTTCATCAGGAATAATCTTAAGTAAAAGCTTGCTTTTCACTTTTCAAAAGTAAGATTGTCCCTGTGCTCATCCTCTGGCCTTTGTAAATGAACTGAAAATAATTTGTTTGCAGTTTCTCTTAACTTCTAGCATGTTATCAGGATTTAGTCCAACTTAATGGTACTTTTGAGAGAATTAAATTTCAAAAATAGCTTTGTAGTGTTGACTCATTCATAGTTGTTAGGTGGTGTCTTCGTTAAAGGAAAAAGTTGGTAACAAATCTCACCACACCTCCCTTGTTTACTTGACCACTTTGATTTATAACTTTACCAGAAGGATACGTTTCCTGAGTTATTGATTAGAAAAAATTCATGTAAATTTTTTAATCCATCCTGTTCTTTATGACTTGTAAAGGTCTTACCCAAATCTTAGAGTGGCAAGAGGAAATATTTTATCTAAAGTAAAATATTAAAAATCACATAGAAATATACTACCAGTTTAAAAGAGAAGGAGAAAATAAAGTAGCCCAATGAAGGAACTGCTTGCTTAAGTAGGAGTCAAAAGTGTAGAGTTATAGTCAACTATTCAGTAATGGATAATTGCTGGAGCAATTAATCTTTATATAGAGAATACCTCTATGCCACAATCAATCATATCAGAAAGACCCACATGGACTATGCACTATAGAGATGGGTCCTCATGGTGCCCATCAAAACTTGACATTCATGATTGGTCTCTAATGTAGCAAGAAGGCAGAAGGCACTGTGGGATGTGCTGTCAGAAAAAGATAAATAAGGATTTTAAGACAAAATAAAAATGGATTTAATACCTTAAATTTACACACTATCATATAGGTGGAAGTCCCTTGTTTTGGCAGCTTGTCAGAGCAAGCACAGTATGGCCAGGACTTAACATGAGCAACTCAGCCACTGATGGCTCAAACATTTATAATGCCCCCTACCCTACCTCATGAGATTTTTCTGATCTTATTCTCTGTCCTAGGCCAAAAGATTGAGATTATATGATGCACATTCCTGCACATCTCTTCTCTTACAGTATCCTTTGACTGTAATGCTCTCATATTAAAATCGTGAAATCAAAATATATCTCTCTGGAGAATTTGTAAATGGAGCTCACTGCCACACAGTTTGAGCTACTGTTTTTCCCAGTACCTGATCTTGTATCACCTCATATCTCTTTTATCATCACTTGAGCTATTGCTCCAGCTTTCAAAAGCTTACAAAACAGAATGGGAATTTTAGTTTCTAACATGTAAACTGGTGGTTGAGTATCTTAAAATAGGACCCTACCTACTTTTCCTTCAGCTTTAGAGGTACGTGATTCTTGGTTGTGCATGAAGCTTTCAGCATTAAAAAAATATGTATCTGTTCCTTCCTTTCTCCAATAATGATTGCTTTTATTCAGTCTCAGTTTTCAACATATGTGTAAGTAATCAAATGTTTATTGAGTGTATTAGTCCATTTTCATTTTGCTAGAAGAACTACCTGAGTCTGGATCATTTATGAAGAAAAGAGGTTTAATTGACTCACAGTTCTGCAGACTATACAGAAGCATAGTTGGGAGGCCTCAGGACATTTACAGTCAGGGCAGAAGGGGAAGGGGAAGCAAGCCTGTCTTACCAAGGTGGAGTAGGTGAGAGAGGAAGCAAAGGGGGAAGTGCCACACACTTTTAAGCAACCAGATCTCATGAGAACTCACTATCATGAGGACAGCAAGGGGGAAATCCACCCCATAATCTAATTACCTCCCAGCAGGCCCCATCCTACAATTTGACATGACATTTGGACAGGTACACAAATGCAAAGAATATTATGGAGTAACTTCTATATGACAAGGTGACTGAAAAGAAAGAGGCAGCTCTGTAACTGGAGTTCTGTATACTCTACACTTCCTCTGTTCTGACGCAAATCTCACTCATTGTTACTGCTTACTCACTTGACCAACGGTGTTCTTTACTTACGGTAACCTTTGACAAGGAAAAACTGAGTCTATTTAGTTAATCATTGCATTTTCTGAGTCTAGCATGGTATTTTGTATGCGTTGGGTTCTGAACAATTTTTGTGGAATAGAGAGGGAGAATGCATAAAAGGAAACAGTTCCAGCATGCTTACCTGCTCATAGTATTTTTTTCTTTTGAAAAGATACTCTATGGAAGGATTATAGCTACTGGTTAAATTAGTAACATTTGAATATTGAATTTGAGTAAACTTTCTGCATTTTCAGTTTTCATCCTTTGGTTTTTGCCTAATTCTAAAGAATAGGCAGGACAATTAAATGGTCATTTCTAGAGTTACAATTTAGATTATTAAAATTCTATTCTTAAAATTAAAATATAGATATTAGATTATTAAAATTAGATTACTAAATCAAAATTCAGCTATTTTAATTCAAACTCTATAAAATAAAGCTTTTGTTCATTTGATTTTTGGGCTAGCAAATAAAGTATAAGAAGGCAGAAAGAAAAAGAGAGAAAAAAATTGTGATAGCCTCTTTTTGGCTACTTTTTCCTGATCTTTCACCACTTAAGTGGTCACTCACCCATTCTTCTATCCTAAAGATCACCAAAGCTCACTGTTTCCCTACAAAAGCCAGGGGGCTCATTCAAGAGTCAGATTTTGACTTATAACAAAAGTATTCCATAAACTCACTTTCAGAATCCTCAAAACCATGGTCATGTTAGGTTGTTAATAAACAAACCTACTCTTCCGTTGATGAACCCATCAGACACACACTCTCTGAGTGCATGCCATGAGTCAGGGGTTGGTGACATGGTAATTGCTGATTTCTTCCCTCAAGCACTTCAAATATTCTTCCGGATTTTGAAGCAAATTAGAAGATACATGATTTTACAATCTTTTTCATTTTTGTCATTAAAGGTACCACTACTGAGGTCTCAAGGCTTAACCAACCAGGTTTTCCAAACAAAGAATGAAGGAACAAATAATATTTTCCCCAAACAAATTTAGAAAATATCATAATATTTCAGAATGGCTAATAGTTTTGCATGGAGAATAAACTGAGAAGTATCAGTCGTTATCAGTCATGCACATTTCTTAAAATTATATCTTTAATAGTTCTTAGCAGATGTCAATCAGGCAATTCTTCTCAGGCAGGACTCATATAAGTTCACTGAACATTAGACTTATAACATGTAAGGCTGCATAGTCCAGTGATCTTACTTAATGTTCAGGAAGTTTGAGGCCCAAAAACATCTGTATTCTTTCCTATGACATCTAGAACATAGCTGACCAAGGACCTATGTGACTTCCATACCATGCTAGTATTTAAAGAAGCCATTGGGCCTTTTAGAAAATTATCAGGCAGGCCATGCATTCTAACGTTTCAGAACCTAAGCACAGATAGTTTCCACTATCTTTGGGGCTCAGAAACCTGGCTCAGTTAAGAATGAGATTCACAAATGAAAAGAATCCCTATTTGAAGGGAGTAAAACAATGATGGGCTTCTCCAAAATCAAGTTGGAGTACAATTATATTATGTAGGGAGTAGTTTTAGAAAATTGGTGGCTTTTCACAACCAAAGCACCAGGATGTTGCTGTACTAAGAAACAGAGAATCCAGAGTTCGGCTCAGCAATCAGTGAGTGCCAAGCAAAGCTACTGTTTTAAGGCACAACTCTTCACTCTGGCTACCTATAGCCACCTAGTAGCATCACCAGCAATATCTGCACACATGTTATTAGTCACTGCCCTCCCTTTGTTCCGGTGTACTCAGTTAACATGCTTATTGCCAGGCATACTAAAAACGCAAAGCTTCGACAAACAATTTACTTATTTGACACTTTATTCTTATGTGGTCTTTGAAATGCAAAACATACAAACAGCCAACTTTAAAGTCCGGTGCCTTCATTTTGATTAAATATATACAACTGCTAAAAACAGGGAAAACATTAATTTCCCTTACTATTAATTTGATTTGAAAACTCACAATTTTGTTGATTCTCGCTGAAAAAAAAAACGAGCTTTGCAATGCTTTGTGTTATGTTATGGATATTCCTGAACATAATTTACTTTGATCCTTTACCACTGCATATTGGATTGTAAATTAGCTCTTCTCTCTCTCTGTGGATTTAGCATAAATGCAGTCACTGCATCTGTAGTCTAGTTTTAGCGACCTCTAGTGCCAGAGGAGTTTAATTGCTCTGCTTTTTTTTTTTAGTTCAGAGCTAGCATTATCTTTTAAATCACATGCATCAATGATATCACATAGATAAAACAAGAGAATATACCAATCACATTTTTCCTATGTGATGTGTGTGTGTATATATATGTAATTACTGTACATACATATGTCTATGCCTGTACACATTTAACACATATACACATATATATGTGTATATATCCTCCTCTCCACAATCTAATTATGGTGATTCAAGCAATGTATATATATTTTGTGTGTGTGTGTGTGTGTGTATGTATGTGTTAAGTGTGTATAGGCATAGATATGTATATCAAAATTAAAATCAAAAGAAAAAGCTCAAGTTTCTAGCTACTTAAACTGTTTGAAATCTTGGCTGTACAAAAAGTGATGGGCTAAAATTGTGTGTGTGTGTGTGTGTGTTGTGCGTGTGTGTGTGTCTGTATCAAACAGAAAATGACATTTGGCTCGCACACCTAAAATTTCTTTTAACCTATCAAAAAAATTTAACGTTGCTTATATTTACAAAAATACCAATTCCTCAATTATATTATCTTATAATTTTCAAGATAAACTGAATTTCCTTTATAATAAGTATTCATAGTCTTGCAGCAAGATGTAGTGTGAGTTTCACAGGACTCCTGAGGACTGAAAAACATCCACATTTAGAGGAGTTTTTTTTTTTTTTTTTAATCATATTTTACCCTCTCTACATTTGAATTGCCCTTTCCACAACCCTTCTCTCCACAATCTAATTTTGGTGATTCAAGCATTTGCCATGAGTTTTCATTGAGAACAAAATATCATCTTACTATTTGCCAAACAGTGAATAATCAATAGTATTGTACAAACAAGCAGCATGAATAATAGATAAACCTAAAAGCTTCGAGGTGCAGGTTTCCAGCAGTGGGATTTGGAAGGAATTATTCAGTGTGCATTATTTAATGGGGGAAAATGTTGACAATCAGCACATTAGTTGCAGAATCATCATCACCATCACCCCACTAATTATTTTTACCATATAAAGAGCACACAGTACCCCCTCACCATATATAAATAGCTATCCTTCAAACACTGCATCTTGGTATATAGGTCACTTTTGTTGCCTTACATTTATGTCTAACCTAACTGAAGATTTCACTTTTGATTTTTTTTTTTCTCATGGAATTTTCTCACTCATCTCTAAAGGCAACATGATACTATGGAAGGAGTTTAGAATCAAAGGTGTGAATTCCAGCTGCATTTCAGTGATGTGCTGTTGTAGACAAATTGGATTAAGTGGGTCTGAGTCGTCTTGTAGATTGATAGTATGGCCATCTTAAGTGCATTACTCAACTATTTGAGCTTCAGAACTACTCCTTCACTATTTTTATTTATCTCTATGGGCTGCAGTTTTTCAAGCTAACTTTTTTCTTCAAGTATCATACGGAAAGGTGGATCCAGAGTGCTGCTGTCTTGCTTACAAAGCCTATCACTCTTAAGCAAAAGAACATATAGTACTGAAGTAGAAAAAAGAGAGTTAAAGAAAATGTAAGGCCTAGAAGAAATAGGGTATGCTTTCAGCTTCAATGGACAATTTTCAAGGGCCATTTAGTAATATCAATAACTGCCTAGAGCATGGTTTTCCATTTATTTACTAAAGAATTGCTAAGCTGGGGCTTCATTTTACTGCTTACTCGTGTGTGCTCAGAAGTAGCCAAAAGTGATGCTGCTGTTACATACATGCAACTGGTCTTCAGTGGATAGCTGCAGAATTTCCTTTTTGGGAAGGCTGAATTTCAAAGAGGATGCTACTAATAGAAATGATGACAGAGAGAAGGAAGCCAAAGAACGGCACAGTGCCTCCAGAGGCATATATTTTTAGTACATTACCTGAGACCGGGACCTGACTGGATTTTCTAGGATAAGAAACTGGATTTTATCAATTATTCAAAGGTCACTTACTTATAATAATCAATCTTGCAAGGCACAGATGTATAAACCACTGCCAATTTATTAACTTACAAATGAGCTACAGGGATTCCATATTTGTCATCTAAGGCATCTCATTCCTCATATCTAGATATTTGGGGAAAAATTAATTTACTTATTCAACAGATATTTATTGTTGAACGTGTCTTCAGGACACTATGCTAGGTATTGCAGATGAAGTAGTGAATGGGGTAGATATACTCCCTGTCTTCCTATAGCCTTCGGTTATTTTGTGAATACAGATAAATAAAAAGATAATGCCAATACAATGTGATAAATGCTGTGATGCGTTAAAAAATGAGAGATTTTTCCCAGCTATTCACGTTTACAAAAAACATCTATACTGAGATATAATCTAGGAATATTTCTGAATTCTAAAGATTGAAACTAATAGTGATAATAAAACATCTTTTTTACTAGCTAATTTTTCCTAAATATGTGCTCTAATCACTTTAAATCCATGATTGAACTTTACAACATTCTTAATATTAGATGTTGTTATTATTCCCCTTTAACTGATGAGAAAACTAAGGATTGGACAGATTAATTTCTCTTGGTCCCACAGTTCACAAATGGCTTTACTGGGACTCTAACTAAGGTCCAGTTAATTTCAAATCTTATACTACCTTCTCAATCTTTCTCTCTTTCTCTCTCTCTCTCTCTCTCTCTCTCTCACACACACACACACACACACACACACACACGCACACACACACACACACACACACACGACAAATAGGAAAGAAAAGAAAGAGGAGAAAGGAGATGGGGAGAATCAGTCACAGAAAGACACACCCAGATCAACATCGGATTTCTTACTGAAATAGTAAATTTAGAGGATAACAGAACAATGTTGAAAGATCTTTTAGCAGTATTTCTTTCAATGGAGGTTATTTCCACCCGCCCCCCCAAAAAAGTGGTTTGTTCATGTTATGCGTATTCTCATTGATTGTAATTTTTGAAGTTGATGTTTTAATGAAACCGGTGCTCAGACGTGTAATCTTTCCACTGACCTATATAGGCTGATCACAAGATTTGAAGGGAAACCTTTAAAGTACAGATCAAAAGGGAGTAAATCTCAAACAATGTTCCCCTTTAAGGGAAAGACCAATAGGTATTTAGACAATTTATAAGACTTGGGGATAAGATAAGATTGATAACAAATGGACTTGAGCACTTGGCTAATGATAACACTTACAGTTAAGCGATCCTTGTCTATGCCTAAATCAATGCCTATTAGTTTTGCCATTAAGCCAGGGTGATTTTGAATACATAGACCCATAGTAAAGGAAGGTGATGCTTATTGACAAAATTCTGTCCTTCTTTAGGTCTGAACAAGGATGACTTCCTGGAACATCTACCAATTTTTCCTAGTTAAATTCATACCAAGAAATAACAATTAACACTTTCATCCCTCCTCCATTTGCCTTATTTCCTCTTATGCCATGATATATATTAACCTGTGTGTATTTGCATGTTATAACTTATACCAGTATATCCTGATGGTGATTTATAGTTTATAAAGAATTTTCTTATTTAATCATTTACTTTGTTATTTCATTAGATTTAACCCAACACATAATATAAGCCAACAATGTGCTAAGTACTACAGTGTAGAAATTTGGGAAGACAGAGTGACAGTGGAAGCCTACCACTGGATCTTTCCAAATCCTCATATAAAATGACATAGCAACCAGGTAGTGAAAACAAAAATCCACAGACCACATTTACAACAGAGTATAACCAGATAAAATTAAAATACCAGTAGCCACAAGACCTGTGTGGTATCAGCATCTGTGCAGCAAGAAGCAGAGAAAACCACTGGGGAGACTGAAGACCTCTAATAGGAGAACCCCTATAGAGTCAAAGGTATTCTGTGAAAGACACAGTTGCCCAACTTGACAATAGCTGCCAAAAAAAGATGTGTTTTACCTACTCTGATCACGAACTGGTACAGGTGGCATACAGTAAGAAGATCTAAAGGGCCTGGAGTGTTTCAAACCTAGTGAATTCTTAAAATTGAACCGCAAGAGCTCCCTTGCCCGACAGTACTCCACACTGAAGAAAAACTGATGGAAGTGAATCAATATAGAACTAGACTGAAAAAATGACGTCAAAGGGGAAAACTTTCAATAAAAGTAGAGAAGAAGCACAGAGCCAGGAAGTTTCGGAAAGTATGCCACCATATGTTTAAACAACCTTAAAACAATAGATGAGACAGCTCTGTGAAGTTAGGAGGGAGAGCTAGGCCAAGCCTCCTCCGAAAAGTTTAGAGAAAAGATAAAAATGAGCAAAAATGTAACAAGAGCAAAGCCTTTACAAATTTATTATTTAAAAATTAGAACAAGCAGAAGAACAACATCCTTTTAGAAAATGAAAGCATGCCAAAAAAGATGGCAGATTGGAAAAGATGACCTATTCTATGCATTATAGGAATGTCTGAATAAGTAAAACAGAAGAACAGGACAAATAAAAATTATAAGTAAAAAAAAAAAGTCCTGAAAAATAACTCAAGAACGCTTATTTAAAGAGTATACTGTGAACCTGAGAATTATGGTACAGGATAGACCACATCAAAATTTTTTAATAAACCTATGAATGTGCAAATGAAAAATTAGGGAAGGGCATTCAGGTAAAAAAAAAATATGGCATGTGACTTACAGGGAAAATTAAATAGTCATCAGACTTTTTTTTTTTTTTTTAACACCAATGTCTTTTACTTAAAGAAACAATGAATAACAATATAAAGGACATTGAAAATATTTGTTAACATGCAGGAACTAAGGGGATATTTTCCTATTAAGTACTTTGTTAAAAATCTAGAGAACACATTTTATGTATGCAGAATGCCTACAGAAATACTGATAAGGAGTGACGTTGAACACCAATATATACTTGCCTATAGAATTAATATTAAATAAGGGCTAAACTGAGTGAATATATACTTATGGCTATATATTTTGACAATGTAGATATAGAATACTCTTAAATGAAAAATGGGAGGGATAATGGAGATAGCACATAGAAAAAATTAAATCTATTTAGAATTATAATTCATGGTGATAGTATCAGTATACTTTTGCTGCTGTTTGTATAATATGGGGAAAATATGTGAAAAATTATATAATACTCTAATTCTATCCCTGTGTCTTTGAGAGCATTTTTAATGTGGGAAAAAATTGGTTATATGTAATAGTATTATTATTCTGAGGCCATTATATATATTATATATATATATATATATATATATATATATATATATATAGCATTATGGAAAGCAAGTGAGAAGTTATGGGATGTTCCAATTCTGTCATAATGTGTGCTTATGGGAACCAAGATTCTCAATGTAGAAAAAGATAGAGATGTAATTGAGAAGTTCAGTAAAAGCCATCAAGTACAATATTCAAGTTGAAAATATCAATATAAACTCATGAGATGACATATTTAAAAATTAAGCATATATTTGTGTATACATGTAGATGGAGAGAGAGAGAGAGAGAGAGAGAGAGAGAGAGAGTGTGTGTGTGTGTGTTGTGTGTGTGTGTGTCTACTAAACAGGTCTGAAAGTATTAGCAATCCCTAGAAGTGAACATCTTCAGAGCTCAGCTTTGTAGACTTGAAATGCAATTTCCCACTTAGAGAAATCAGAGCTTTTGAGGGAAATAGTTCATCTTGAGTCTGGGTCAGGAAATGAGCAAGATAACCCTAGAACAGCCTGCTACATCAGATAGCAAAAAATATATCAAAGACTACAAAGATAATGTCAAAAGGAGTCAGGAACCAAATTGAAGAAGTTCATACTGCTCAAAAATAGAACAACTTGATCTTTAATTAAGATACCAGTTCGAATGTATTGGAACCTGTACAATGTTTAAATTCATGAGTTCAGAATGATGTTAAAAAGCCAGTTGGTTGCCTTTGTAGGATGACAGGAAACCAATTCATTATTGTAAGCTAACAAATAACAAGAAAATATTAAGCATTTATTTTTGCTTTCTCAGATTCCTGTAACTCTGGCTACCCAAATAAGTGATAGTCACTCTTTATAATGAAGATCTCTTTATAATTATTACAACTAGCAAACTAAAATAAAATGGTACAATTAAAATATCACTATTTTGCATCTCCAATTATTAAACAGATCTGCAATGAGCATCAATGGCTGATACCATCACAAAAGGAGAGGAAACTAAATATTTTATGCCTCCCAATGGAAAAACACGACACCATCCAGACTATAAAAAATATGCAAATTAAATGGCTTTTGTTCTTTAACAAAAATGTTTAAGAAAAAGAAAGAGATGGAGGAGAAAACGATAGATGAAAAGAAACCTAAAAGACATGTACCTTTTTTAATGGGCAAAACTAAACTATTATGTTTAAGGATGCATACTTGGATAATAAAAAGCAGAAAATAATTCAAGGAAGTAATTACTATAAATGTTAGGGCACCATTTTTGTTTCTCTTTTTGGTTTTTAATTGTATATTTTTAATGTGTATTACAGGATACATGTTCTTATACATAGCAAAACAATTATTACAGTCAAGTAAATTAATATGTGTATAAACGAATCCTTATACATTTTTTGGTAAGGTAAGAGCACTTAAAATGTATTACCTTAGCAAATTTTCAGCATATCATGCAATATTATTAACTATAGTCATCATGCTGTATATTAGCTCTCAAGACTTACTCATCCTACATAACTGCAACTTTGTACCCTTTGACCTACGTCTCTCCATTACCCACCCCACCTCCCCCATACCTGGTAACCACCATTCTACTATTTGTTTTTATGTTTTCAACTTTTCTTTAAATACTACATCAAAGTGAGATCATGCAGTGCTTTTTTGTAACACATTCTGAACGTATTTCTATACATTTTTCTATATGTATATCACAATTCTGTGTCTGGCTTATTGCACTTAATGTAAGGTCCTCCAGGTTCATCCATGTTGTTCCAAATGGCTGTATCTCTCTCTCTCTCTCTCTCTCTCTCTCTCTCAGCCTCCCTCTCTCTCTGCTTAGGACCTCTTTTTTTCTGAGGCTGACAATATTCCATTCTATATGTATACTGCAGTATATTGATCCATTCATTCATGGACAAGCATGTAGGTTATTTTATATCTTAGGTACTGTGAATAGTGCCGAAATTAACAGGGAAAACAGACATATCTGTGAGATCCTGATTTCACTCCTTTGGGATACATACTCAGAAGACAGATTGTGGTTCATATAGTAGTTCTATTTTTAATTTTTGAGGAATCTTTATATTGTTTTTCATAACAGCTATACTAATTTACCTTTCCCCCAACAGTGTACAAGGTTTTTGTTTGTTTTTCACATCTTATCTTTAGGATAATAGCCATTCTATCAGGTATAATGTGACTTTGATATCTCATTGTGGCTTTGATTTTCATTTCCTTGATGATTAGTGATGTTAAGCATCTTTCCATATACTTGACAGCCATTTTTAGTTCTTTTTTTGGGACAATGTCTATTCAAATCCTTTGCCCTTTTAAAAATTGGGTTACTCGTTTTATTGCTATTATGTGAGTTCCTTATAAATTATGTATATTAACTACTTCACAGATATATGGTTTGCAAATATTTTCTCCCAAATAGCAGACAGCCTTGTCGCTTTGTTGATTACCTTCTTTGTTGTGCAAAAGCTTTTCTTGATTGATGTCATACCACTTGTTTATTTTTGCTTTCATTGCCTGAGCTTTTTATGTGATATTTGAAAAATCACTGCCAAGGTCCATGTCAAGGAGCTTTTCTCTATTTTTTAAGGCTTTTTACAGCTTCAGGTCTTGTGTTTAGGTCTTTAACACATTTCGAGTTTATTTTTGTGTGCCTTGTATGATAAGGGCCCAATTTTATCTGTTTATTTATTTTTATAAATGGAAATCTAGTTTTCCCAACAAGATTTATTGAAGAGACTATCCTTTTCCCATTGTATATTCGTCTCAGTCTGTTTTGTGCTGCTATATGATAATATACAAGACTGGGTAATTTATAAAGAAAGCAGGTTTATTCAGCTCATGATTCTGTAGGCTGAGAAGTTCAAGAAACATGGTGCTGATGTTTGGGCAGCTTCTGGTGAGGAATTTTCTGCTACTTCACACCATGGCAGAAGGTCAAAGGGGAGGTAGACACATGAAAAGAAGCATAACCTAAGGGACATCCTAGCTTTATAACAGCTCACTCTTGCAGGAACTAATCCATTCCTGCAATAACTAATTCCGTCTCTCCAAAGCAAGAGCTCACTCACTCCTTTGGGAGGGCATTGATCTATTCATGAGGGATCTGTGCCTGACCCAAACACCTCCCACTAGGCCCTACCTTCCACACCATACGTTGGGGATCAAATACTAACATGAGTTTTGGTGTGGACAAATCACATCTAAAACATACCAGTATTCTCTATGCCCTTGTTGACTGTATATTCTTGGATTTCATTCCTGGCTCTCTAGTCTTTTCTTTGGACTATGTGTCTATGTTAATACTAGCAGCATTTTTATTCTAATAGCTTTGTAATATAATCTGATATCATGTAGTGTGATGCCTCCAATTTTTTCTTTATCTTTCTCAAGATTGTTTTGTTTTGGGTTTTTTCTGATTCTATATGCATAATATTGTTTTTATGATTTTTGTGTAAAATGCTATTAAAATTTTATAAGGATTCCATTGAATTTGTAGATCACTTTTGGTAATATGAACATATTAATAATATTAATTTTTCCAATCTGTAAACATGGGATATCTTTTTTATTTATTTATTTATTTTTCATTTCTTTTGTGAAAGTTTTTATAATATTCAGTGCTTAGGTATTTCACTTCCTTGGTTAAATTTATTTTTAAATATTTAGTTTTTGATGCTATTATAAGTGCGATAACTTTTTCAAATTCCGTTGTGCATAGGTCATTATTGGTGTAAAGAAATAAAACTCCATGTTTATGTTCCCTTCCATGAACACTCCCTTTGTGGAAACCTGTCTTCCCCTCCTAAACTCCATCTCTCTCTATTCCCTTCCACTCAGTGTGGAAGCTGTCTTTCCATTCCTGGATTCTATGTTTTCTTTCACTCACTCAGTGTGAGAGTTAGCTCTTTCTTTCTCTCTCCTCCTGTTTCTCTCTCTCTCTGTCTCTCTCTCTAAAAAGGAAAAAAAAAAAAAAAAAGAAATACTACTGATTTTTCTATGTTGATTTTGCTTCCTGTGACTTTCTTAATTTTGTTTATTAGTTCTAATGGTCTTTTAGTAGAAACTATGGGGTTTCTGTATATAGGATCATGCCATTCACAAACAGCGGTAGTTTTACTTCTTCTTTTATAATTTAGATATATTTTCTTTTTTTTCCCATTTATTTATTTTATTGCATTTTAGGTTTTGGGGTACATGTGAAGAACACGCAAAATTGTTGCATAGGAACACACGTGGTGGTGTGATTTGCTGCCTTCCTCCCCATCACCTACATCTGGCATTTCTCCCCTTGCTATCTCTCCCCAGCTTCCCACCCCCCACCGTCCCTCCCCTATTTCCCCCCAACTGACCCCAGTATGTAGTGCTCCCCTCCCTGTGTCCATGTGTTCTCATTGTTCAACACCCGCCTATGAGTGAGAATATGTGGTGTTTGATCTTCTGCTCTTCTGTCAGTTTGCTGAGAATGATGGTTTCCAGGTTCATCTATGTCCCTACAAAGGACCCAAACTCATCGTTTTTGATGGCTGCATAATATTCCATGGTGTATATGTGCCACATTTTCCCTATCCAGTCTATTGTCGATGGGCATTTGGGTTGGTTCCAGGTCTATTGTAAACAGTGCTGCAATGAACATTCGTGTACACGTGTCTTTATAGTACGAAGATTTGTAATCCTTTGGATATATACCCAGTAATAGGATTGCTGGGTCAAATGGAATTTCTATTTCTAGGTCCATGAGGAATCGCCACACTGTCTTCCACAATGGTTGAACTAAATTACACTCCCACCAACAGTGCAAAAGTGTTCCTATTTCTCCACATCCTCTCCAGCATCTGTTGTCTCCAGATTTTTTAATGATCGCCAGTCTAACAGGCGTGAGATGGTATCTCAATGTAGTTTTGATTTGCATTTCTCTGATGACCAGTGATGATGAGCATTTTTTCATATGTTTGTTGGCCTCACGTATGTCTTCTTTTGTAAAATGTCTGTTCATATCCTTTGCCCACTTTTGAATGGGCTTGTTAGTTTTTTTCTTGTAAATCTGCTTTAGTTCTTTGTAAATTTTGGATATCAGCCCTTTGTCAGATGGGTAAACTGCAAAAATTTTTTCCCAATCTGTTGGTTGCCAATTCACTCTAATGATTGTTTCTTTTGCTGTGCAGAAGCTGTGGAGTTTGATTAGGTCCCATTTGTCTATTTTGGCTTTTGTTGTCAATGCTTTTGGCGTTTTGGTCATGAAGTCCTTGCCTACACCTACGTCCTGAATGGTTTTGCCTAGATTTTCTTCTAGGGTTTTTATGGTGTTAGGTCTTATGTTTAAGTCTTTAATCCATCTGGAGTTAATTTTAGTGTAAGGTGTCAGGAAGGGGTCCAGTTTCTGCTTTCTGCACATGGCTAGCCAGCTTTCCCAACACCATTTATTGAACAGGGAATCCTTTCCCCATTGCTTGTTTTTGTCTGGTTTGTCGAAGATTAGATGGTTGTAGATATGTTGTGTTGCCTCCGAGACCTCTGTTCTGTTCCATTGGTCTATATCTCTGTTTTGGTACCAGTACCATGCTGTTTTGATTACTGTAGCCTTGTAGTATAGTTTGAAGTCTGGTAGTGTGATGCCCCCTGCTTTGTTCTTTTTGCTTAGAATTGACTTGGCTATGCAGGCTCTCTTTTGGTTCCATATGAAGTTTAAGGTGGTTTTTTCCAGTTCTGCGAAGAAGGTCATGGGTAGCTTGATGGGGATAGCATTGAATCTGTAAATTACTTTGGGCAGTATGGCCATTTTCACGATATTGATTCTTCCTAACCATGAACATGGAATGTTTCTCCATCTGTTTGTGTCCTCTCTTATTTCGTTGAGCAGTGGCTTGTAGTTCTCCTTGAAGAGGTCCTTTACATTCCTTGTTAGTTGTATTCCTAGTTATTTTATTCTCTTTGTGGCAATTGTGAATGGAAGTTTGTTCTTGATTTGGCTCTCTTTAAGTCTGTTATTGGTGTATAGGAATGCATGTGATTTTTGCACATTGATTTTGTATCCTGAGACTTTGCTGAACTTGCTTATCAGTTTCAGGAGGTTTGGGGCTGAGACGATGGGGTCTTCTAGATATACAATCATGTCGTCTGCAAATAGAGACAATTTGACTTCCTCCTTTCCTATTTGAATGCCCTTTATTTCTTTTTCTTGCCTGATTGCTCTGGCTAGAACTTATAATACTATATTGAATAGCAGTGGTGAGAGAGGGCATCCTTGTCTGGTGCCACATTTCAAGGGGAATGCTTCCAGTTTTTGCCCATTCAGTATGATATTGGCTGTTGGTTTGTCATAAATAGCTTTTATTATTTTGAGATACGTTCCATTGATACCTAGCTTATTGAGTGTTTTTAGCATAAAGGGCTGTTGAATTTTGTCAAAGGCCTTCTCTGCATCAATTGAGATAATCACGTGGTATTTGTCTTTGGTTCTGTTTATGTGGTGAATTACGTTTATAGACTTGCGTATGTTGAACCAGCCTTGCATACCCGGGATGAAGCCTACTTTATCATGGTGGATAAGCTTTTTGATGTATTGTTGCAATCGGCTTGTCAGTATTTTATTGAAGATTTTTGCATCTATGTTCATCATGGATATTGGCCTGTAGTTTTCTTTTCTTTTGAGTCTCTGCCGGGTTTTGGAATCAGGATGATGTTGGTCTCATAAAATGATTTGGTAAGAATTCCCTGTTTTTGTATTGTTTGGAATAGTTTCAGAAGAAATGGTTCCAGCTCCTCTTTGTATGTCTGGTAGAATTCAGCTGTGAACCCATCTGGACCTGGGCTTTTTTTGGGTGGTAAGCTCTTAATTGCTGCCTCAACTTCAGACCTTGTTATGGGTCTGTTCATGGTTTCGGCTTCTTCCTGGTTTAGGCTTGGCAGGAGGCAAGTGTCCAGGAATTTATCCATTTCTTCTAGGTTTATTAGTTTGTGTGCATAGAGTTGTTTGTAATAATCTCTTATGATGGTTTGAATTTCTGTGGAATCTGTGGTGATATCCCCTTTATCGTTTTTTATTGCATCAATTTGGTTATTCTCTCTTTTCTTTTTTATTAATCTGGCTAGTGGTCTGTCTATTTTGTTGATCTTTTCAAAAAACCAGCTCCTGGATTTATTGATTTTTTGAAGGGTTTTTTATGTCTCTATCTCCTTCAGTTCTGCTCTGATCTTAGCTATTTCTTGTCTTCTGCTAGACTTTGAGTTTTTTTGATCTTGCTCCTCTAGCTCTTTCAGTTTTGACGATAGGGTGTCAATTTTTGATCTCTCCTTGCTTCTCATGTGGGCACTTATTGCTATATATTTTCCTCTAGAGACTGCTTTAAATGTGTCCCAGAGATTCTGGTATGTTGTGTCTTCATTCTCGTTGGTTTCGAAGAACATCTTTATTTCTGCCTTCATTTGATTGTTTATCCAGTCAACATTCAAGAGCAAGTTGTTCAGTTTCCATGAAGCTGTGTGGTTCTGAGTTAGTTTTTGAATTCTGAGTTCTAACTTGATTGCACTGTGGTCTGAGAGACTGTTTGTTACAATTTCTGTTCTTTTGCATTTGCTGAGGAGTGATTTACTCCCAATTATGTGGTCAATTTTAGAGTAGGTGTGATGTGGTGCTGAGAAGAATGTATATTCTGTGGATTTGGGGTGGAGAGTTCTGTAAATGTCTATTAGGTTTGCTTGGTCCAGGTCTGAGTTCAAGTCCTGGATATCCTTGTTAATTTTCTGTCTGGTCGATCTGTCTAATGTTGACAATGGGGTGTTAAAGTCTCCCACTATTATTGTGTGGGAGTCTAAGTCTCTTTGCAAGTCATTAAGAACTTGCCTTATGTATCTGGGTGCTCCTGTATTGGGTGCATATATATTTAGGATCGTTAGCTCTTCTTGTTGCATTGATCCTTTTACCATTATGTAATGTCCCTCTTTGTCTCTTATGATCTTTGTTGCTTTAAAGTCTAATTTATCAGAGATGAGAATTGCAACTCCTGCTTTTTTTTGCTCTCCATTTGCTTGGCAAATCTTCCTCCATCCCTTTATATTGAGCCTTTGTGGATCCTTGCATGTGAGATGGGTTTCCTGGATACAGCACACCGATGGGTTTTGTCTTTTTATCCAATTTGCCAGTCTGTGTCTTTTGATTGGGGCATTTAGTCCATTTACATTTAGGGTTAATATTGTTATGTGTGAATTTGATACTGCCATTTTGGTGCTAGCTGGCTGTTTTGCCCTTTAGTTGAGCTGGTACTTGTTGTTCCTTTATATGTGTAGAGCCTCTTTCAGGAGCTCTTGTAGAGCTGGCCTGGTGGTGACGAAATCTCTGAGTACTTGCATGTTCCCAAAGGATTTTATTTTTCCCTCACTTATGAAGCTTAGTTTGGCTGGATAGGAGATTCTGGGTTGAAAGTTCTTTTCTTTAAGGATGTTGAATATTGGCCCCCATTCTCTTCTGGCTTGTAGGGTTTCTGCTGAGAGATCTGCTGTGAGTCTGATGGGCTTCCCTTTATGGGTAACCCGACCTTTCTCTCTGGCTGCCCTTAGTATTTTCTCCTTCATTTCGACCCTGGTGAATCTGACGATTATGTGCCTTGGGGTTGCTCTTCTTGAAGAATATCTTTGTGGTGTTCTCTGTATTTCCTGGACTTGAATGTTTGCCTGCCTTGCTAGGTTGGGGAAGTTTTCCTGGATAATATCCTGAAGAGTATTTTCCAGCTTGGATTCCTTCTCTTCGTTGCATTCGGGTACGCCTATCAAACGTAGATTAGGTCTTTTCACATAGTCCCACATTTCTTGGAGACTTTGTTCATTCCTTTTTACCCTTTTTTCTCCAGTCTTGCCTTCCCGTTTTATTTCATTGAGTTGATCTTCGACCTCTGATATCCTTTCTTCTGCTTGGTCCATTCGGCTGTTGATACTTGTGCATGCTTCACGAAGTTCTCGTGTTGCGTTTTTCAGCTCCATCAATTCACTTATATTGCTTTCTATTTTGTCCATTCTTGTTAGCATTTCGTCAAATCTTTTTTCAAGGTTCTTAGTTTCTTTGCATTTGGTTAGAACATGTTCTTTAAGTTCACAGAAGTTTCTTACTACCCACCTTCTGAAGTCTGATTCTGTCATTTCATCACACTCGTTCTCCATCCAACCTTGTTCCCTTGCTGGTGAGGAGTTGTGATCCCTTTTAGGAGGAGAGGTGTTCTGGTTTCGGGTGTTTTCATCCTTTTTGCGCTGGTTTCTTCCTATCTTTAAGGATTTATCCACCTGTCAACTTTGTAGTTGCTGGCTTTCAGATTGGGTCTCAAATCTTTCAGATTGACCTTCTGTTTGTTTATGATGAGGTTATTTCTGTTTCTTGGTTTTCCTTCTGCCAGTCTGGCCCCTCTGCTGTAGGTCTGCTGAGGTTCATTCCAGGCCCTGCTTGCCTGGGGTTCACCAGCAGCAGCTGCTGAACAGCAAGGGTTGTTACCAGTTTTCTTCTTCTGCTATCTTTGTCCCAGAAGGATACCTGCCTAGTGTCAATCTGATCTCTCTTTTATGAGGTGTCTTTTTGGATATATAGGAGTCAGGGAGCTGCTTGAGGAGACGGTCTCTTCTTTATAGGAGCTCAAATTGTGAGCTGCGAGCTCTGTTGTTGTTCATTCAGTGCTGCTGGGCAGGTACTTTTAGGTCTGCTGCAGCAGAACTCATAAACTGCTTTTTGTTCCCAGGTGCTCTGTCCCAGGGATTTAGGGCTTTATTTATGAGTTTCCGTTATGCTGCTGCCTTCTTTTTTTTTTTTCCTTCAGACCTGCCCAGCCCAGCAAGGAGGCAGCCTAGTCACTGTCGGCCTATAGCAGCTTTGCTGAGCTGCTGTGGGCTCTGCCCCGCTGCCGAGTGAACTTCCCTGCAGTCCTGTTTATATGGGTGTAGTTAGAACTGCTTTGGCGATGGTGGCCCGCCTCTGTTGGGGTGGAGTCTCTGCTGTGGCGGGTTGCCTTGGCAACGGTGGGCTGCCTCGGTAATGGCGGACGCCCCTCCCCCACAGAGCTGGACCATCCCGGATTCAGCTGCGCTTGCTGTGAAACTCTCAATCCAGAGTTTCTGGTTGCTGTTCTGTGGCGGTGGGACCAGCCGAGCCCTATCACCCGGCTCTCTGCCTCAGAGCCTTCCCAAGTTGGTGTTCCAGTTGCCTGCTGAAGAGGCGCCGGGGTCTGTTTGTTTTCCCCTGCGGCCACTCACTGCGCTGGCTTAAACAGCAGCACTGAGGTTTGTGGCGCTTTTTTTTTTTTTTTTTTGCCCTGTAATCTACTCTCCTGGTTCTCTGCTCAGTCCCCTTTTTGAACCAGCATACGGGCGACTTCCCGTGGCTCCAATCGCCAGCCAAAAGGGCCCCCGGACTGGTGTATTTTGTACGGAGAACCGCGGCTACGGGGCGCCGACAAAGCAGCCGTGCGGGGCAAAGCAGCGGCACCGGCCGGCAAAGCAGCGGCACCGGCCGGCACAGCCGCGCTGGCCGAAACAGCCGCGCTGGCGACCGTGGAGCTCCTCTGCCCGGGAATTTCCTAGTCTGTGGGCAACAAAAACGCGGCGTCCACTCACCCTCTGTGCTTTCACTGGGAGCTGCAATCCTGAGATGTTCCTAAACGGCCATCTTCGATCTTTTTTTCCAATCTCTTTTTCTTCTTTGATTGCTCTTGCTAGTATTTCCAGTACTATAGTGAATAGAAGTGTTAATAGTGGACATCTTTGGCTTATAACAAATATTAGAGGAAAAGCTTTCAGGTTATTCCCATTCATTATCATATTACATGTGGGCTTAGATATGGCCTTTACTGTGCTGGAATAATTTTATTTTATTCCTGTTTGTTAAGCACTTTTATCATGAAAGGATGTTAAACTTTGTCAGATGTTTTTCTGCAATTATTAAGATGATCATAGTGTTAGTCTTTTGTACTGATAATGTGGTATATCACATTGACTGGTTTGTATATGTTAAAGCAACCTTCCATCCCAGGAATAAACCCCAGTTGGTTTTGGTATATAGTCTTTTTGATGTGTTGTTAAATTAGGTTTGCTAGTATTTTAGGGAGAATTTTTGCATCTATTTTTATTAAATATACTGGTCTGTAGTTTTCTTTTCTGGCTTTGATATCAGAATTATGATTACCTCGTATGATGAGTTTTGAAGTATTCTACTTTTTTTTTTTAATAGAGTTAAAGAAATGGTATCAAATCTTTCAGTGTTCGGTAAAATTCAGCCATTAAGTCATCTAGTCCTTGCTTTCTTGGGTGGGAGATTTTGATTACTAATTCAATCTCCTCATTTGTTATTGGTCTATTCAGGCTTTCTATATCTTCTTGATTCAGCCTTGGAAGGTTATATTTTTCTAGGAATTTTTTGATGTGCTATAGATTATTCAATTTGTAGGCATATAATTATTTATGAGAAGACTCTTATGATCTTTTGTGTTTCAGAGGCACCTGTTGTAATGTCTTCTTTTTCATTTTCATTTTATTTATTGGTGTCCTCTTTCTCTTTCTCTCTTCCTCTAATTAGCCTAGTTAAGGGTTTGGCAATTTTGTTGTTTTCACTCTCAGTTTTGTTGACTTTTTTCCCTTATAGCTTCTCTGTTTAATTTATTTTTGCCCTACTCTTTGTTTTCTTTCTTTTGCTAACTTTGAGTTAATTTTTTTTCTTTTAGTTGCTTTAGGTATAAATTTAGGTTATTTATTTGAAATCTTTTTATTTAGGCATTTATTGCCATGAACTTCTCTCTTAGTGCTGCTTTGCTGCATAAGTGTTGATTAGTTGTACATTAATGTTTGTCTGTCTTGAGATATTTTCTAAATTCTCTTTTTATTTCTTCTTTAATCCAGTGATTGTTCAAAAATTTGTTATTTAGTTACCACATATTTGCAAGTGTTTTCCGTGTTTATACTGTTATTTCTAGTTTCATTCCATTTTAGTAGGAAAAGATACTTAATATGAGTTCATTCCTCTTAATTTTGTTAAGACTTGTTTTAACAACATGTGATCTATTCTGGAGAATATTCTGAGTGCAGTTGGAAAGAGTGTATTTTTTTTGTTGAGAAAAACTCCTATATATGTCTTTTAGGTCCATTTGATTAGGAGTGTTGTTCAAGTCTGATTTGTGTTTAATTTTGGCAGTGATTATTTTTGAAGGAGGATGTGATTGGGATATCACTGAAATATCTGGAGGAGCTTCTGAAGAGGTTAGCAAAGTTTAATATTTTGACTTGGGTTGTGTTCACGGAACAAAACAAACTGTGAAGTAGATAACATTGTCTTCTCTTTAAAAATGGAGAAATTCTGGCCAATTGACAGCTATAAGCTAGGTAAAACTTGGAACTAAGCTCAGCTTTTTACTTTTCAAAAACATTTATCTTTTCCTTCCCTTTCTCAGACTGAAGGAATGTACCTATGAATAACCCTCAGTGATAGCTGATATCTGGCATGACTTGGTTGGACCAAACATTTTCAATAATTTATTAAACATATTCAATGTAAAGTACCTATTTGGAAGCCTCCACTTGACTATCAATAGGAAGTGTTTTATACTTACGAATTATTAATTTTTAAAATAAATTATTTCGTTTTTAATATTCAAATGTTTGCTTTGCTAAAAGAAATAGTCTGATTTGATTTCATTTATGTTCAATATCTGTTTCATAAGTCAAATTCTTTTTTCCAGAAACAAAAACATTTCTATAAAAATAATATGCTGGTCAAGAACATTTATAATATTATATTATAATTATCTGTACAGTAAGTTTCTTGAGTGTAGGAAGTCTGACTTATGGATTTGTATAACCTAGCCCATGAAAAACTCTTAAAAAAACGTCTTACATCTATCAGGGAAAGTGGTAGATGATGGTGTTTATTGCACTGGATAGCAGTTCTTAAAGTCGGATCTGACCCATGTTTTTCCCTCTTCTAACTTTTCTTCTCTATCTTTGAGTAATTCAAATTATTAGACGCTATATTGCTCTCTACACTGAGATCCACCAAACAGGTCCATCAGAAATCAAGCATGACTCTTAACTCAGTGATGGGAGAACCTCTTGGCTATGGACTATTTTCATCAACTTAATTTTCTGGCTATCCTGCAAACTCTGGATATTTTCTTGACAATACTTCCTTCAGCAATCTACCCAGAAACCCTCTTTGTCCTTTATCTCCTCATCTTCTCTGCTTTCTATACAGTGACATTGTACAGCTTTTATTGAATTCAAAATGTCTCATCTACAGTGTCCATCTTCTTTTATACAACATCCAGGGAGCATCTGGGGAGCAGAAAGATTCAAATAAACTATCCTTCACAGTAACACTCATAGAGTCTCTCCTCTAGTAGTTGACATTTTGTTGACGTGCTATTAGAGCACTTCACACTTGACTGGAGAGCCATGAAAACAATTACTGGGCCACTGACAGGAACTAAGGAAAACATAGTCCTTCTAAAACAGTACCCTAAAAATTATTAAAGCCATAGTATCTTGAAATAAATTCAAGGTTGACTAAGGGAAAGTACACAATGCTGTGTAAAGACAATAAACATGAGGTAAAGAAAAGAAAATATTGTTTTAGATTTGAGGGCAGTCTAATTTCACAGGATTAGTAATCTGCATAAACGTTTAATATTTTACTAGAATCTGGCTGTCAGTAAATGGGTACAGTAAGGTATTGTTATTACATAAGTAACAACTAAAAGCTAATGATACCCTGTATCCTTAATGATTATATTTTCTGGGATAGAAAATAAATACAACATTTAATTATAGGATAACAGAAGCCTTTGACAATATTTGTTTGCCATTTGTCTACCTAAATAATTTCTTGAAACCATGCAGATAATGAGTGTACAGCAGAGAACAAATGCAGGCAGCCAGGATATTAACAGAAGAATATGTATCACTTGAAACTTTTCCCGCAATATTGCTCAAAGGGATGATGACAACTGTGAAGCAATGTGGGTATGGGTGAATTCCAAAAAAACACACTGTGTTGGTTTGGTAATGGGCTTTATAAGGGAAATTTACAAACCAGCTGCCAGGAAGAGGAATTTTTTTCACAGCTCATTTGTATTAATAGAAATTAACACGTACTTCAGTTTCAAAGTTGTTATACTTGAAGTTGTTACTAACAAAATTAATTTGAAATCATCACTAAAGATTCTGCTTTCACTGTGGCAATGAAATGTGGCTTAAGAAAAAAAAAAGTATCCATCACCTACTCATAGGTCTTTTGGAATTTGGTCTTCAAGTTTCTAAAGCTCTCCTGTCCGTAAAGTATAGGAATTACTGAGCTACATGACATGAGAAAGAGTCTATGGGACAGGTAATGAAAAGATAAGCAATCATAATAGAAGAAACCAATATACATTCAGCGTGGTAACTTGGACTATACAACAGTCCTCTCCTTCCACTGTAGCTCAGGGGATACATGTTTCTAAGCACTTATTCTTCCATGTCGAACCATGGAGAAACCACCATTGGCTTATATTCTAGAGGAAGTATCCCACCAGTTGTGGTCATTTTGTTTTGTAGGGTAAGCCTGTGAGCATTGATGATCATAGCTCAGGACCAAATGTACACTGGTTGCCTAAAGTTTGGCTTGGATGCCAAATTATATAGGAGTACCTGGGAAAGCCCATATACCTGGAGAGTTTAGAGCTCTGAGGAGGCTGTAGCCTCTTGAACTGTGTTAGAAGCTGAGTTCAGTTGCTGACCTTCTCCTTCACCCCTCCCACCCCTGGACTCCAGGGGAAGTTAGAGGTCCTAGCTGGATCCTTGTTCAGCAAACCAAAATGTACCAGAATTTTCTATCTGGATAGCAGCACCCAAGGCCTAATTGGAAAGCAGTTCTTCACGGAGAACAATTAGAATTAGTCAAACTGGCAAATATTTAAAGAATACAAGCTGTATATTTAGCTTTATATCCTATATTTAGTGTTTTTCCACTTTGCATTTTACAGTAAGGAAACAGATGTCTTGGTGGGGGTGTGGGGGTCAAGTTATCAAACCTGGGTAAGTTGCATACCCACAATTTGAATACAAATAAGTGAGCTCAAAATTATTACACCATTCTGGCTCCAAAACCAGTATGCCTTGTGATATAAAAGTCTCCTTCTATATCTGGGGAATTGTAGGAGTTCAAAAAGATGGATCTTTGAGAAGAATCAATGGGAGGTTCTAAAAATGGAATTAAAGAAATAGGAACTCTGAGAAGGATCAAGGCTATATTATAAAAATTGACATCTGAGTCATAAGTACTATGCCAAGTTTAATTTCAGTTAGAGAAAAGAAGGAACTATGATTTAAGTGCATCCATCTTTGATAGCTGGGAATACCCAATACCTTGACAAGGATACATTCGTTATTGATAGGATTTATAGAGATTTTAAATAAGCTGGTTAATGCTAAAAGTCACCTTAAAAATTATCATCATCATCATTGGATATATATCCTACTAATAATCACTATTATTACTAAAACTTGTTCAGCAAACCAAAGATTATTTTATTGTTTACACACATCTTATCTCATTTATGGGATAGTTACATTTCTTTCTTTGAAATAAGAAAGTTTAAGGCATTTAGGTGAACTAAGAATATGTGATTTATTAGAAGAAAATAAAAAGAGGTTTGATTGACTCACAGTTCCACATGGCTGGGGAGGCCTCTGGAAATTTACGGTCATGGTGGAAGGGGAAGCAGGCACGTCTTACATGGTGACAGTCAATAAAGTGCACATGAAGGGGGAACTGTCAAACAACACTTAATAAAACCATCAGAACCATAAGAACTCACTCACTATCAATAGAACAGGGTGGGGGAAACTACCGCAGGATCCAATCACCTCTCATGTGCTCCCTCCCTTGACACGTGGGGATCATGGGAATTACAATTTGAGATAAGATTTAGGTGGGGACACGGAGCCAAACAATATCATTCTGCTTCATTTTTCTCCCAAATATCACATTCTTTTTACATTTCAAAACCAATCATGTCTTTCCAACAGTTCCTCAAAGTCTTAACTGATTCTAGCACTAACCAAAAAGTCCAAGTCCAAAATCTCATCTGAGACAAGGCAAGCCCCTTTTACCTACAGGCCTGTAAAATCAAAAGCAAGTTAATTACTTATAAGACACAATCTGGGTACAGGTTTTGGGTAAATGTTCAAGTTCCAAATGGGAGAAATTGGCCAAAACAAACGGATTACAGGCCCCATGCAAGTCTGAAATCCAGCGGGGCAGTCATCAAATCTTAAAGCTCCCAAATAATCTCCTTTGACTCCATGTCTCACATCCAGGTCATGATGATGCAAAGGATGGGCTCTCAAGGCCTTGGGCAATTTCTAAGATGTTTTGACAAGTAGTTTTTTTATATTCTAGTTGTAGAATGGATTAAGTGATTTCAGGGTCATCTCACATCTCCAAATGAGCTACATTCTTAAAAAGTTATACACCTTTTATACACAATATTGTAATTATTGCAGTTATGGTTCTTGCCTCCATTCTTATTACAAACATATCAAAATTAAATTTGCCTTTTATATTCCTGATAGCCAAGACATTTCAAAGCCATTTTTAAATAACT
This sequence comes from Sapajus apella, assembly GCF_009761245.1. Taxonomy (NCBI): domain Eukaryota; kingdom Metazoa; phylum Chordata; class Mammalia; order Primates; family Cebidae; genus Sapajus; species Sapajus apella. The sequence continues at coordinate 5,374,792 of NW_022436982.1, forward strand.
GACTTAGAAGATGATTGTCAAAGTCTATGAGGTTGCTATTATCTCCACCAGTGGAAGTGATCAAACACAGCTGTGATCAGACATAGCTGTGAGCAATAGACCTTTATTGCAGACACATAGCAAATAGTTAAGAGCATTAGGATGATGTATTTCTCCATTCTCTTCTGAAAAGGATCTGTAGATCTTAAACTCTTACCAAGCAGCTGATAATCCAACAGGAGTGACTGTAGTTTGACAACTCACCCAGAAGCCATGATGACATCTCCAATGAAATAGCATCATTTCTTCCTTCCTATAAAATGCTCCTCTCTTAGTCTTGGCACAGAATTAAAGCATTTATGGATGTAGCCTTGGCAGAGAAGGAACAGCCAACTTGTACGGACATAATTGTAAAAGCTACTCATTTTTACAATTTGGTAAAAGAGGTCATTTATAAACTGTCACATTTTGTTTCTCTTAATTTATACATTAATCCTGCAAGGAAAATATTATTCCATGTATTATTTAGATGGAGCCACTAAGACCCAGAGAGGTTAAGTCATTTACTCAAGGCCACAGAGCTAGTAAATGGAAAAGCTTGGGCTCAGTTTGTTTCTTCTGACTCTACAGGATTTGTTACTTGCATAATTCCATTCTGTGTCCTAATTAATAATTTATTTTATATGTAATTTAAGAAATCAGCATATTTAAACACAAGTATGACATTTAACATGTGGTTTATTCTAATAAAAAGTGTAAAAGTCAGTTTGACCTAGCTGTATTATTTGCTTTAGACATTTTATGATGTTGATTTTCTTATTGAGAGTCTATGGGTATTTCCAATGGCATATCACCATTTATCTTAAAAACTCAGAATTAATTGAATGCGTGCCATTAATTATTAATATAATTTAATGCTATATACTCTGTTTATATGAAAGCAATTGTTTCTACTGAAACAACTATGTGTTAAAAATAAACAGATAAAGGTTTCAGAATGCTAATCGCTGTGTTCTGCAATGATGTTTTCAAAACTTTGCAATGATATTCACCTGGCATGATTATTAAATATTGAGCTTCCCTAGAGCCTTTTCCTGTAGACTTGGATTTGAATGAGATTTCAGAAATTATATTTCTAACAAGTATCTTCTTGGATTCCTCCCATTCATGGAAGTTTGGGAAACAGTGTTCTATATCAACTGTGGAATGATTTCTGTCCTCAGAAAAATCTAGAATTTTAGCATCCGACACATATGCGTTCCAATCTCAATCTCTAACTCCAGATGAGTGACTTTTGGCAAGATATTTATCCAGATGAACATCAACTTCTTTATTGTAAAATGTGAATAATATCTTCCTGGAAGAAGGTGAGAATTAAATGGAAGAAGCATTTCATATATAGTAATGCTTAATAAAATAGTACACAGTACATAGTAAATAGTTGTTCCACTTTCTTACTGATAGCCTATTAGAACACTTGGGAAATATGCTGAAGTAAATGTAGATACCTAGCCTCAATTGAGGGTATTTTATTAACATAAATGTGTATGTGTGTGTGTGTTCTCATTTAACAAAAGTTAAAGTGGGAAAAAATCAAAATTCATGCAAAAGTTAAATAATACTAATTTCCCATTTACTGGATATTTATTAAATGCTAGGTGCTTTACATACATTATCTTTTAACCCAGTTGACACCTCCATGAAGTATTCTTTTCCTCACTTGGCTCTGTATATGTCAGGGCATAGAGAACTTTGCTGAGTTACTTGCAAAGTTCAGTGACACAGCCAGTGACACAGCTCTCTCTAATTCAACAACAAGCATTTCTAAATGTTAAGATATTCTCCCTCCAGTATCCCTTAGTTGCTTTTCCAAATGCTCTCTCCTTTCCCATTCTTGACCCCATATTTACTTATTCTTATTTAGGGTTAATTAAATACAAAGAGCCAGAAATTAAAAGCTTCCCCTCATGGCCCTTCTATCCTCAGATATATTATGGCTTAGTCTTAGAGTTGTAAGCAGCTCAGGCTTAATTGCCATGGAAGATATTAACTGCTCTGATTAAGGATATAATCTTTCTTTGAGGACTGACTCTGAAGAGAGTAGCTAATTGGCTTCCTTTATTGGACCTTCACATTTTGCAGCCTTATGTTACCATTGCCCTTTTCTCAGTGAGGAGGTCAGAGTTGAATTAATGAAATACTTTTCTGTAAGAAAATTTTTAAAAAATAAGAAAAAGAAACCATCCTATTTCAAATCAAAGAAAGATTTTGGAGAAGCCCTGAGGTGTTAGGCAATACTGCACCTCAAGATCAAGGACACATTGCTCCCCAGAATGGTTTCTTCTGGGGTCACTCCTAGAGTGTAACTGTAGACCTGTGAGGATTTCCCTACACTCCTTCCAAAATATGCACCTGGGATTTTGTGTGAGTAATCTTCCTTTAAGCCACAAAATGAAAAAGCTTTTGGCTGATTATACCATAAAAAAATCAGGCCGGGCATAGTGGCTCACACCTGTAATACCAACACATTGGGAGGCCTAGACAGGCAGACCATCTGAGATCAGGGGTTCGAGAGCAGCCTCGCCAACATGTTGAAACTTCATCTCTACTAAAAACACAAAAATTAGCCAGGCATGGTGGCATGCGCTTGTAATCCCAGGAGGCTGGGGCAGGAGAATCACTGGGCCCAGAAGGCAGAGGCTGCAGTGAGCCAAGATTGCACCACTGCACTCCAGCCTGGGAGATAGAGCATGACTCCATCTCCAAAAAAAAAAAAAAAAAAAAAAAGAAAATAAAAAATCTGCAGATCTTACCCTCTCTTTAGCACTGAAGTGCTATGTAAGCCGGAAGTGATGATTTGTCCCATTCACTGGGTACCTACTGTTTGTCATTTACCTTTTTCAAAGAGTATTATCATCTCTGTGTTATATATTATAAAAAGGAGGTCCTTAGAGGTCAAATAACTGACCTTGGCCACAGAGGCAGAAAATGTGAGAGCCAGGAGGCAAAATTAATTACACAGTCACACTCCAGTGTCATCACCTTTTTCTTTATAAAGCCCAAACAATCTTTGGTGCCCTGTGTTTAAGATGAGGGGGGTTAGGAGCTTTGCAGAGTTGGGGGTGAGACTAAAATGTTTCTAAACTTCTCTGAGCCTCGTGAATCTACCGTAGTAAATTTAGTGTCTATGGAGAAAAGACTATTGAAATACTTTTGAATATAACCTAGGACTTTTGAATATCATTGAGATATTTCATGCAGAGTATTTCAGTTTTTATACCAAATTTCTTCTGTGGAAAATATATGCCCAATACTTACAAACATGTAGAATATAGCATAAATTATATGCCTATATGTGTATTTCCTTTTAATTTGTTACCTGGATAAGTGTTTTCTGCTCACAGCACATCTGTCTTCACCTACCTTCAGGTTTCTAAAGCTATTCCCCTTGATTGGAATTTATTCATGGTATCTAGCATAAGGGCCACAGCTGGCTTTTGCAAAATCACCAAGAAAAGTCATTCATAGGGTAATTCTACCTGTATTCGTTATTCCCACCATTTTACTACCTCCTGATACCACCAGGAGCCCCAACTTATACAATGTTTCCTGGCTGTTCAAATCTGAATCTCATTATTGTTATTTTAAAGATGTATTGAACAATACATGTCTTAGGACTTATGGGATTTTATTAAGTATGTCTGACCATTTTACTAAATATGCCAATGTGCATTAATTGGACTATTCTTTCTTGAATTTAAATTATAATGTGGTTTTTACTCTGAATGTTTGATGGTATGGACAAGAGCTATTACATTCCATGTATAGTGACAAAGGAAATGAGACTTCTGAGTCAGAGGCAAAGGACATTATTATTCATTGCAAAACAATAGAAAGAATATCATCATGGGTGTATGGATTCCCCAATCCCCAAATTGTGCACATTGATGTGATGGCCAGGTGAAGCCAACACACAACACATACAATGAAATCTTTACTAGAAGACAAGGAACCTAAGGCTAAGGAATCTACAACTTGTTTTGTATACTAGTGATAAATAATTTGAAATTTAATGTAAAATAATTATCATTTATAGTAGTATCAAATATATGAATATTTAGGGACAAATCTAACAAATGATGTGTGGGATTTGTTTATTGAAAACTAAGTAATATGCCAAGAGATGTTAAAAGGACTTAAAATAATAGAGTGATATATGAGTCATGTTAATATGGGCCATGTTCATAGGTCAGATAACTAAATATTAAAATGCAGGTTCTCTTGAAATTTATCTATTGTTTCAATGGAAATCTAGGTGGGAAATTGAAATACCAAGTTTCTGTGGCAAAGACATGCTGGTTTGTTTAAAAAACCACTACTAAAAGCAGTGTAGGATTAACTAAGTAGTGAATCAAATTCTTCCCTTCCTCCGCCTCCTCCTTATTCTTCCTTTTCCTCCTCCTCTTCCTCCTCCTTGTCCTCCTCCTCCTCTGCTTCTGCTTCTGCTGCTGCTGCTGCTGCTTCTGCTGCTGCTTCTCCTCCTCCTCCTCCTCCTCCTCCTCCTCCTCCTCCTCCTCCTCCTTCTTCTTCTTCTTCTTCTTGTCTCTTCCTTCTCCTCCACCTCCTCCTCCTCCACTTCATTTTTTTTGTTGTTGTTTTTGGGACTGGATCTTGCTTTATTACCCAGGTTGAAGTACAGTGACACAATCAGAGCTTACTGCAGCCTTGAACTCCTGGGCTGCAACGATCCTCTCATCTCAGCCTCCAGACTAGCTGGGCCTACAGGCACATGCCACCATGCCCCCATACTCAGCTAACATTTTTATATATGTATATGTTTTTTATTTTTGTAGGGACTGGATCTCACTCTATTGCCTAGGTTGGTCTCAAACTCCTGTTTACAAGTGATCCTCCCACCTGGTCCTCCCAAATTTCTGGAATTACAGGCATGAGCCACCATGTCTAACCCTTAACCTCTTTGTCCTGAGCAATGCTAAATGAATTCCTAGACTACACAATACATTATCTCAATGTAATTTCAGTCAAATTTTTAATTTTCAGTCAAAATAATGGCATAGCCTTGTGATTTTGGCATACTCAGCAAGACATGTTGGAGCTCAAAAGGTCCATGGCAGACTGCCGTCCACGAAATATGTGCCAAATCCCATAACTAAGCTTGATATATATTATCTTATTTAATTCAAACAAGAGCTATAGGTGGTAAATTTATTTTCTCCACATAAGAAATGAAGAAACTGAGACTCTAAGACGCTGAGCTCCCCAAGAATATATAGAGTTAGACACAAATATATCTGACTCCAAATCTGTTAATTTTTTTTTTAAACTACAAATCATTGCTCTTCCAATTGGGAAAATTACACAATAGAAAAAATGGTCAGGTTGGCAAGTGGTAAAGCAGCTCCAAAGATTTGCAGATGGCTGTGCTGAGCATCTCTGAGGGGCCAAAGTCTTCTTCAGAGCCTCTCCCAGCTAGAAGGGTTAGCAACCATGGCAGACAGACAACATAGTTTCATAGGAGTTTCTTCCTTTCCTTACTCTATTCTAGGTTGGATGCTGCTCTTTCCACTGAAGTTTGGCTTAGGACTCCCTAAGGGGAAAATAGAATCTTGGCTTACTCCACATAATTCCTACATCTGAGGAATATGAGACTGGGGTGTTGTTCTTAGAAAGCAAATGAAAAATGAAATTCTACTACTCTCAGCTTTCATAACTGCCATTTACTCCCTTGACGAGACAGACAATTCTATTTCTACAAATTCCAGAGCCAAGGAATCAATACCAGAAACATGAAAAAATTTTGCACTTTGAAGCCAGGGAACCCAGATAGGTCCCACCATTCTTTATCCTTCAGTGTGTCTGTGAGTAAAAAGAGAGAATTGAGCTAAATGATCTTTATGTACCTCCTAAATTTGGTTTCTTCAATAGGGCATTAGAAGAGCTTTCCATTTATTCTAGCTGCTTTCCCTTTTATCTCTAGCTAATCCTAGAAATACTTAGCTTGACAGTGTAAGTACAATACTAATTATAGTCATTTATATGAACCCTTTTAGCAATTATGAATAATCACTTTGCAAAACAATAACGATTATGCATATCATTATATATGCATCAGATTAATTTGGTTGTGAGCTTTATTATATCAGAACACTAAACTCTTTTCACATACCCATTCTTAGAATCTGTTACTCATTGTTGCTCATCTGCTCACAAATTTAAAACTTTTGTGAGTGCTTTGCATATTATAGGACCTTCCATACTGTATTTGATGGCCTTGGACAAATCACTTATCTCCTCTGAAGTGCTTTCTTTATTTTAAAAATTAACATTAATATGATTATGAGATAATTACTTTTTTTTTAATAAATGCTGATTAAACTCTTTGGTTAGCTGGTTAAAATTTGACCAAATAAACTCAATAAACTATTTTCAGATCAAACAAATGGAGCTTATTCATACAATTTGACTTACAAATGAACAAGTTTAGTTTTCTATGGGTCCTACCACCTATAGGAGTAGGCATGTAAATTGATGTTTCTTAAAGAAAAGTCCTAACTAGTTACTCTATATATGATTTCAATGTACATTTCTAAGTCAAAGTAAATATTCTTAAAATGAATTCAGAAGAAGGCATGGGGGAATAGAATGCTAGAGATGGTTTCATAAGATACAATGTAAAAGGCTCTCAATGTAAAGGACAAAAGTTTCATTTTCCAGAGGAGAGGGCTTTGCTAAGAGATACATGAACACAATGCTAAGTTTATGCATGTGGGAAATGTTCAGGTTAGAAACATGACAACAGGAGAGCCATATTCAAGATAGTGAAAAAGAAAGCTCTTGGAATGAAGTAAGAAACAAACTAGATAATGGAAAACTTTGAAAGTTAGGTATGATTTGAAATCTGAAGATAAGAAATTAGTCATTACATTATTTTTGCGTGATTTTTAGAGCATAATTCAAAAATAGGCCAAAGGAGGCTGCATTTCACATTTATAACCATAATATAATTTCTTGAGAATAATTACACATCAAAACAGTTGGCTTGTATAAAATTTATCACTACCACATGCTAGATAATTACTTGCATGTAGTTCTTTATCAATTTTTGTTTTGATTTATTGTTAATCTTATGGTATTTTACATCTTTATTTTTGCCAATTTAGTCTATACTTCTGCTAAAAGTTTGGAGGGGGATTTTTTAAAAAGAACATAATTAGACATATGTTGTTCTAATGAGTTCATAAAATTACTCAATTTTTCTTCTGCATTCAGTTTAAGAACAACAACAAACTCTTAAGGAATCTCTCAAGCAAATTTAATACTATTCTTAGAAAACAGAATCTGATGAGTTTATGAAAATCTTAGGTTATTAAGAACAATGTATTCAGGATAGCAATCTTGTGAACTAATGGAAAATGTTTGGATGTGCTTCTACTCTCAGTAAGAAAAACAGTGTTTTAGTAATGAATCGTTTTGTAACAATGGGTAGTTGTTTTGATGTGTCCTTTTTTTTTCTTATAGTAGTGTGTGAGGAACATGGGTTCTTTTTTAAGAAGAAATTGTTAGAAATTTCTATTTTGCAGAAATTATCTTAGTAAAATAAATATAGATTATTCTTTTTATCATTACAATTTTTTTTTTAATTTTTCAGAAGATACACAGTGCAAATCAAATGCAGGCTATGTTAAACATACATTTTTCTATCTTCAAGGAAGCATGGATTCAACCAAAGAACAATGTAATTTATTAGTATTTCTAAACATCGACACATCTTTTTTGTTATTGTTAAAGTAGCATTGAAGATATTACCAAAATGCTTAGAATTTAGTGTCAAAAATTAGTGGAAAGAGCTGCAGTGGAAACAAATCACCATAGGCCTCGACAAGAAGCCCGTCACCATCATAGGAAGCAACCAAGTGTGTTTAATTACTTTGTGAAAATTGCAGAGAAAGTTCTTCCCTTCTGTGGTATACAGGTACCTGCCAATGACTATTTCATGCGAAGAATGGAAATTTATAACTCTGTCTCCCAAAATAAAAGCAAGTATGTTACTGATGTAAAGTTTTCTTTTTTGTTTGTAGATTCTGGTTAAACCCCACATCATATTGCTTTCTTCTGATGAATACTTTCTGGAGTTATCTCTAATTGTTTTATTATGACAGAATTGGGCTTCCTCCAATAAAACTATAACAATAGCCAGTATGTTTTCTAGAGATTACTATATGTTAAGTACTTTCCTAATGAGTTGGGAGAGTTTCCCTGGCCCCCCTCACAGGATGTGCAGCAGGGCTGTGGCTCTCTGTTTGGTTACAGCAGAGAGAGAGAGAGAGAGAGAGAGAGAGACAGAGAGAGAGAGAGACAGAGACAGGGGCAGGCAGGGAGAGAGAGCATGCAGATGGGCAGGTGCAGAGAGAGAGATGGGCAGGAAGAGAAAGCATGCAGATGGGCAGGTGCAGGAGCCAGGGCAAGCACTTTGAGCTCTGGTCCCACAGTAGTGTCTAGGGGTGGGTGTCTGCAACTTCTGAAGCCCAAGTGGGTGTGTGCTACAGAGTGCTCTTTCAGTTTTGTCAACCACAGACAGCTTAAGTGTTAATCGCCTCAGTGTCCTCTTGGTACACAGGTCCTTGTCCAACGTCCAGAAAGAATCAGGTCACACATAGACTTGAATGAAGAATGCAGGGGTTTTACTGAGTGATGGAGGTGGTTTCAGCTGGATGGATGAGGAGCAGGAAGGGGGATGGAGGCAAAGTTGATCGTCCCCCAGAGTTTGGCTCTCTAGCAGCCAGGCTTCACTCTGATGGTCCCCAACCAAACTCCTCTCAGCATTCAGACTTTCCTTCTCTTCTCTCTGCTGTGCTGTTCTGCTGTTCTTCTGCTATGCTCTTCATCTCCTTCTCTCCTTCTGGAACCTGGGTCTGGGGTTTATATGGGTACAGGATAGGGGAAGTGTGGTGGGCCAAAAGGCAACTTTTTGGGTGCAGAAACAGGGATACCTGTTCTCACTTAGAGCCATGGGTTTCCAGGCTAGAAGGTGGGGTCTTTGCCAAGGAACTGCCCTCTTCTTTCTACCCAGTATTTCTTTGCATCCTGCTTGTATCACTAAATGTGTGACTTATAGCCACTCAGTTTATCTTCATTACAACCCTGAAGTCAATATCATGATTTTCTTCATTTTACAAAGGGACAAGTAAGGCAGATAAATGTGAAGCTTCTGAGGTCATGGAACTAGTAAATGGTTAAATCAGAACTCTAACACAGGCTGATGGACTCTAGAGCTCACTGTCATAAACATCACAGAGTTGCTATTATTTATCTGTTCTTAATACATGTCAGGCACTATGCTGACTGTTTTATTTATTTTATTTCATTGACCTTGTAACAAAAAAGTGGCGTAAGTAATATTATTCTCCACATTTTGTAGACATAAGAGCTGAAACTCATAGAGGTTCAATATCTGGCCTTGAGTCATATAAATAACACTTGGAAAAGCTGAGATTTAAATTAAGATTTTCTTTCTCCAAAGTTCAAGTTCTTAACAACTACGTTATCATTCTATTATATGTATTCTCTATGTAATCTTTTAAAATGCAACCAATTAAGAAAAACATCTTGACCAATTCAATATGAAATTTTCAAACTCACATGAAAAGCAAGATTGTCTTCCCTGAATCTAAATGAAATCCAGAGGAACATTCCTGTGGTGCCTTCCAGCAATAATATTTCTCAAATATTATATAGCAAGTCAAGTTATTTTGTTTAAAATTAAGTAAATTACTAAACAAGTTTTCCCTTTTAAAGAATAGCTATTACTTAAGGGAGAGTTATGAATCAAAATGAAGATTCATAAAATACCTTTACCTAGCATGATTATTGAAGAGATGGGAATTACATATTTAAAATTTTTAGAGGTGAGCATAATTGTCAAATCCTTTAAAATAGTTATTAGTTACCTGAACTCAATAATCTCACAAGTAATTTTCTCCCAGAAAATTTTTCAAGCCAGTTTCTATTATTTATTATTAATAATTTGTCCAAAATGGTTTTCTGGTTTGGTTTCTTTGATACTTGGTATGTTTTTATCCTACATTTGATAGTTTGTATATTTTATAGTTTGTATATTGCATATATATATTGATAGTTTAACAGAGAATGCATGAAGCAATGTTGATAATACATTCTTTATATATTAATGCTGACAGGAACTTTAGAAATGATTTAGTCCAATTTTTGCAATAAGTGATACCACTATGAAATGTTATAAGAATCAGGATGCAAACATTGGAGTCAAACAAATATATATTTGAAGCCATATTCTCTTACCTTCAGATTGTGTGAACTTTAGCAAGTTACTTAAATTCTCTGACCTTGGATTCTTAATTTGTAAAATAACAGAATAGTTTTTCAGTGATTAGAATAGTTAATAATAGTCCATGGCACATATCAATCATTAATAAACAATTTTTAAATATAGCTTTTAAAATATTCTTGCCAGAATGATGAAGTAAGCAAAACAATAATTTATTCAAAATAATTTTTAAAAACCCAGTCATTCAAAGTTAGGGAATTTTCCAAAAAACAAAGTACACATGTAAAGACATTGATTTATAAAAATCGACTAAATCTTAATATGAACAGAAAGAATCTGGTATTTGAACCACAATTCACTCCATTATTTACACACCACCTTACCCCAACTCCATGTTATGAGTCATCTGCCCCCACAGGAACAATCAAAGCAAAATAAGGGCTGACTTAAAAACAACCTTCAAGCCACATGCACACCAACCAACACAAGGCTGAAGCCTCACTGCCACATGAAGCTTAAATACAACCTCTGTCCAAACACTGATGAAATAATAAGGTACTCTAACTCAGGAGTAACCCCTAGGAAGTAGGCTTAAAAATAATACTTCCATTACCCATGATGGTCTGGAAGACTGACCATGTTAATGCCCAAGGCTACGTTCTCTCAGGAGTAATCATAGAAGGAACTTACAAGCTATTAGTCCCAGGTTGAACATGGGCAAGGATAAATAAACATATATATCCTATGATAAAGTTTGAAAACCTAAATGACATGAGTGCCTAAGCATAACCTTGATTAATAAGTGCCTTATGTTGACCTAGGGATCACTTCTGGGTAGTTAGAATAAAATATAAAAACAAGGTCAGGTGCAGTGGCTCACGCCTGTAATCCCAGCACTTTGGGAGGCTGAGGTAGGTAGATCACAAGGTCAAGAGATCAAGACCATGCTTGCCAACATGGTGAAACCTCATCTCTATTTAAAATACAAAAATTAGCTGGGCATGGTGGCACGTGCTTGTAATCCCAGCTACTTGGAAGGCTGAGCTGAGAGAATTACTTGAACCCAGGAGGTGGAGGTTGCAGCGAGCCGAGATTATGTCACTGTACTCCAGCCTGGCGACAGAGCAAGACTCTATCAATATCATCCCTAACGTGGATGACGGGTTGATGGGTGTGGCAAATGACCATGGCATGTGTATGCTTATGTAACAATTTAGAAGCCATGAAAAAACAAACAAACAAACAAAAAAAAAAAAAAACAGGAGAGTATAAACACCACGCAGGTAAAAGAAAAGCAGGAAGTAGAAATAGCATTTGAAGGCATCCAGACAGTGCACTTAGTAGACAGAGACTTCAAAATATAAACAAGAGAGGAATGTCTGAGCCAGGAAATCAGAAGCTATACACTATGGGGAAAATAGACTTTGAAGAATTAATTCAGCCATGTTAACTAAAATAATAAAGAAACGACGAAGCAAACAACAGCAAGAACCTCATAGTGGACATCATGAGCTGCTACAATACATCATGCAAGATTGTTTTGAACAGAAATTTACAAGGCATGAGAGATAACAAGAGAGGGTGAACACCATGCAGGTCAAAGAAAAGCAGGAAGTAGAAATGGCATTTGAAAGGGTCCAGATAGTGCACTTAGTAGACAAAGACTTCAAATGGCTACTATAAGTATTTTGAAAAAATAAAGGAAATAATGCTTAAACAGTTAAGGAAGTTGCTATGACAATATTTCATCTAATAGTGAATATCAGTAAAGAGAAAGTATTAAAAAGAACCAAATAGAAATTTAGGAGTTAATAAAATAGCTCAAAAGAAAAAATATATGTAGGAGTTCAAGAGTAGATTTGAGCTAGCAGAAGAAAGAATCATTGAGATTGAAGATAAATCATTAAACATTATGAAATCAGGAGTACATAGATAAAAAATAAAGAAAAATGAACAAATCAACAGAGATACAGGGAATATCATTAAGTATACCCACATACATGTAGTGGAAGTATCATAAGAAGAGAAAGAAAGGAACAAAAAAAATTACAAATAAATAAGTCCTGGAAAGTTTTCAAATTTGATGAAAAATCTTAATCTATGTGTCCAAGAAGCTAATGAACTACAAGTAGGATCAACAAAAAGAGATCCATAGGCAGACACATTATAGACAAAATTTTGGATGACAAAATAAATAGAAAAATCTTGAAAGCAGCAAGAAAAAACAAACAAACAAAAAAAACTAACCTATAGAAGGTAATTTGATTAATTAGATTAAAAACTACATTCTCATCAGAAATAACAGAAGCCTGAAGGGACTGGGATGGCATATTAAAATGGAGAGTAAAAACTGTCAACCAAGAATCTTATATCCAGGTAAACTACCTTTTAAAAGTGAAGGTAATGCAGCCATAAGAAATGATAAGCTTATGTCATTTGCAGGGACATGAATTAAGCTAGAAACCATCATTATCGGCAAACTAACACAAGAACAGAAAACAAAACACCACATATTCTTACTCATAAGTGGGTGCTGACCAATGAGAACACATGGATCCAGGATGGGGAACATCACACACCAAGGCCTGTTTGGGGGTGGGGACCCTGGGGAGGGATAGCATTAGGAGAAATACCTAATGTAGATGACAGGTTAATGGGTGCAGCAAACCATGATGGCATGTGTGTACTTATGTAACAAACCTGCACATTCTGCAATGTATAATTAAAAACTAAATAAAATAATAAAAATGAAGGTGAATGAAGATATTCATAGAAAACTAAAAACTGAATCCATTGCTAGCAGACCTGCCTTACAAAAAATATCAAAGAAGTCCTTGAGTCCAGAATCGAGTGACAACAGACAGTAATCCAAAAGTACATAAAAAAAGAAAGACATCATATAGGTAATTATGTAGATAACTACAAATGATTATATAATTGCATGTTTCTTCTACTTTCTTCTCCTGACTTCTTAAAAAAGAATTGCATACCATATATGTAATTGAATTAATGGGCCTATAAATATAATGTATTTGACAGTAATAGCACAGAGGCAGGAGGAAATACAACTGTGTTGGAATAAGAACATTTGAAATGGTATTACAAATCCACACATGTAAACTAAGAGGACTAGAAAGGGTTAATCAAAAAATGAAAGTAACTAACATATAAATATCTAGTAGTTCTTTCTTCTCTCTGGTTCTTTAAAAGACATACTATAATAAAAAGTACAAATTGTTAAAATACGTTGGGATATTAACAGATATAGATTTAGCATGTATAAGAGAGAGAGTGAAAAGAAGTAGAGAGGAAATGGAGTTCCTCCATTTCAGGCAACTCGATATAAACTTGAGGTAAACTTTGAAAAAATAAGATGTATGTTTAAAGCCCAAGAGCAACCACTGAGAAAATAACTCCAAAAAAAGGTAATTTAGGGAGACTGACTTAAGCAAGATGGCAGAATAGGACTTCCAAAGCTCATTCCTCCACAGACATTAATTTGAACAAGTATCTGCATACAAAAATACTTTGGCAATATCTAAAGAAACTAGGTGAAATATTACAGCACCTGTGTGCAGTGTAGAGTTTAAAAAAAAAAAGACATTGAAGAGAGTAGGATGGACAATTTTACACATATATGTTATTCCTTTCCCAACTCCAGGCAGGACAGCATGAAAAGAGATACACTCCACATGGGGGAGGATAGATAAGTGAGCATTAGATTTTGCCTTGAACCCCAATACCAGATTCACCATAGGAAAATGTAGTGCTAGGAAGGCCAACATGGCTTTAGACTTCAGGCAGTGCCTAAAGGCTAAGCCTTCAGGCCCACCCAGACACCAGGTGGGATGCCACAGTAATAGGCTCAAGAGTCAACCCAAAGACTTCATCTCTGGGCCTTCCTCATTGCCACACTGACTGCAGTGACTCCAGGCTCTAATCCTGGCTAACCAGGCTCATCCCAGACCTCTCAGCACCAGGCTAAACCCAAGGCCCCAGGCTTCAAACTAGACTCCGGTTTCAGACAGTCCAGCACCAGGTCAGCTCCTGCAGCCCTAGTCATCAGGGAAACACACACAGACCCAGACTCTAGGCTAGCCCCCGTGAATACAAATCCCAGCATCAGGTCAGCCATTGCAACCCCAGGCACTAAGCAAGTACCTGTAGACTTAGCTGCCACATCCACCCTATCACCAAGTGGGATCCTATAGCTCAGGTTCTAGGCCTGTCCAACAGACTAGGTTTTCAGGTCACCCTATGCGAGGCTGACCCCTTCAGTGCTGTGCTCTGGACCAGCGGCCCCACAAACTCAAGCTTCATGTCTACCCCAGAGCAAGATTGGCTTCAGTAGCTTTGGATGCTATATCTACAAGGCCACAGGTATTAGGCCCACTCAGTACCATGCCAGTGACTGAAGCCTTTTTCATCAATATAGCACCCATACAACCATCCTCTAGGCTAGCTTCTGTCAACAGACTCTACTCAGTGCCAGGCCCCACCCCTATGGACCAGGGTTCCAGGCCAGCCCCCGATTTTAGACCAATCCCAAGCAAGGTTAGCCCACACTGCCCAATTTTTAGGTCTGCCCCAGCATCAGGTCACCGCCCCTGATTTCAGGCACCATGTCGGCACCTTTGGACACAGGATACAGTCCTGCCCAATGCTAGGCCAGTCTCTGTGGCTGCCTATGTACCAGCAGACACAATCCAAGTCTATCCCAGTGGACCCCAGTGCTAGGCTCTCCTTCATGAACTGAGATACCATGTTTACCCCTGGAGACCCAACACCCAGGCCCACCCCTGGGTCCAGTAGGCTGGATGCACATAAGACTAGCTCATAGGAACTCAGTTTCAGATCCATCTCAGGTGAACCAGGTACCAGGACCATGCCATCATCTGGGCAGCCCCCCGCAAACTCAAGCTCACAGCCCATTCCAGCATCAGGTCATCATCTGTGGACTCAGGATTCAGGCTAGATACAACATTTCAGTTAGATATGAGCAATAGGCTCAAAAGATCTATTGCATACATGATGACCATGATTAAAAACAATGTGTAATATTCTGAACATCACTAAATAAGTAGATGATATATGCTCTCACAAGTATGGTAACTATGTGAGTAATGTTTGTGTTAATTAGCTCAACTGAGCCATCCCTCAAGGTACGTATATTTCAAAATATCATATTTTGAATAAAAAATATTTACAATTTTTTATCAATTTTTAAAAATGTAGTTTAGAATTATTAAAGAATTAAAGTCTTTTTATTATAAAATACAGAACACAAAAGACGAAAAAAGAGAGAAACAGAAATAAAAAAGATCTGAGACACACAGAAAACAAAAAAGCAGAATGGAAGATTTCAGTCCAATCCTATCAGCAATAATATTAAGGATGTATGTTTATAATATTTATATATATTATATATAACATGAAACAAAATCCCAAAGGAAGATATGTTTCTGTCAACTGGGTCCTAAAATACATTAGGTGAAAGCTGACATAATTGAAGGGAGAAATAGACAATTCAAAAAAAAATGTGGATATTTCAATACTGTTTTTTAATAATCAAGAGAAACACCAGACAGAAAATCAAAAAGATAGAAACATGAACGCCACAGACAAACTAGATCTAGCAAATATCTATAGAACACTCTGCTCAACAGCAGCAGAATATGCATTTATTGAAGAGCACAGGAAGCATTTTCCAGAATGACTGTACACTAGTCCATAAAACATTTTATCTAAGAAATTCTTATTTAATAATTTAAAAATATTAAAATCATACAACACATATTTTCTGGTGGCAGTGGAATTACTTGAGAAATCAAAAACAAAAGGAAATTACCACAAATATAGAAATTAAACAACACACTCCTAAGTAACATATGGGTAAAAGAATTTATTCTGGGAAAATGAGGTTGGTAACAATTAGAAATATATCCATATATATATTTGACCTTTATTCTACTAATATGATGTATATGTATACATCATATATATAGTCCCAAATATCTTCAAAAATAATATTAAAGTTGGGGAACTCACTCTTTCTCATTTCAAAACTTACTACACAGTTACATTAACCAATATAATGTGGCACTGTCATAAAGCTAGACATATAGATACATGGACTGGAAATAAGAGTTCAGAAACAAACTCTTATATTTATGGTCAATTGATTTTTGATAAAGGTTCTGAGATAATTCAGTAGGAGTGAGGAATAGTCTTTTCAACAAATACTGCCAGGAGAATTAGATATCCACACACAAAATGGTAAAATGTGATCACTACCTCACATCATACACACAAATTAACTCAAAATGAATCACAGACGTGAATGTAAGAGCTAAAACAATAAAACTCTTAGAAAAAAATACAGGCACCTCTTAGGTTATGAATGTTTCTTCATGACCTTCGGTTACAAATGTTACATGTACACCAAAAGCATAAGCAACGAAAGAATACAGTTGATAGCTTTGATTACATCTAAATTTAAAACTCTTGTGCTGTACATAATACTATTAACAAAGTGAAAAAAAACCTTACAGAATGGGAGGAAATATTACCAAATTGTATATCTGTTATTTGTATCCAGAACTCTTACGAATTAATAATTCAATAAAAAATGGGAAAAGGATTTGAATTGACATTTCTTTAAAGAAGACATATGATGACCAATAAACACGTGGAAAGTTGTTCAACACAATTATCCATTAGGGAAATCAAAAGAAAACTCATCATGTGATGTCATCCCATACATGCCATGTTGTCTGTAATCAAAAGGACAATACAAAACATTGCCAGTGATGTGGGTAAAGAAGAACCATTATTCATTGTTGGTGGAAATGTAAAATTAGGCAGCCATTTGGAAAAAGTCTTTGGCAGTTTTTTGCTTGTTAAAATATACAGTGACCATATGACCAAGCAAATATACTCCAGAATATAGCCAGGAGAAATAAAAGCATCTAAGCACAAAACCATGCATAGAAATATTGTTAAAATAATTATTCAAAATAGCCACCAAGCAGAAAGAACCTAAGTGTCCACTGATTAAATGGATAAATAAAATAAGTGTAATATGTACAATGAAATATTATTTGACAATGAAAATAAGTGAAGTCATGATACATGCTACCAGGGACTGGTTTTGTGGAAGACAGTTTTTCCATGGACTTGGGGGTGGGGGACAGGGCAAGAGAAAGTTCCAGGATGATTCAAAGTATTACATTTATCATTAGATCCTCCTAAGGAGCCTGCTACAACCTAGATCCCTCACAAGCACAGTTCACCATATGGTTTGCATTCCTTTGAGAATCTAATGCCATCATGGATCTGACAGGAGGTGGAGCTCAGGCAGTAATGCTGGCTTGCCTGTTGCTCCCCTCCTGCTGCTCACCACAGACTAGTTTTAGCCCATGGTCTGGGGATTGGGGACCTCCGCTCTAAAATATTAAACCAAATGAAAGAAGTCAACCACAAAAAAAAACCTCTATATCATCTGATTACATTTATATTTAATTTCCACTTTAGGCAATTGTATAGAGACAGGAAGTAGATTAGTGATTTCTTAGGACTAGCAGGTGTGTGTGGGAAGGAGGAGACAGAATGAGGATTGACAGCTAATAGGCAAGAACATTCTTTTAGGGATATCAAAATATTCTGAAATTAAATTGGGTTGTACAACCTGGTAAATATGTTAAAGACATGGAATGGGCTGGGCATGGTGGCTCATGTCTGTAATTTCAGCACTTTGGGAGGCCGATACAGAGAGATCACAAGGTCAGGAGTTCGAGACCAGCCTGACCAACATGGTGAAACCCCGTCTCTATTAAAAATATAAAAATTAGCTAGGTGTGATGGTACATGCCTATAATTCCAGCTACTTAGGAGGGTGAGGCAGGAGAATTGCTTGAACCTGGGAGGGGGAGGTTGCAATGAGCCAAGACTGCGGCACTGCACTCTCAGCCTAGGAAACAGGGCGAGACTCCATCTGAAAAAAAAAAAAAAAAGAAAAGAAAAAAAAGAAATGTACATTATAATTGGATAAAGTTTATAGTATTTGAGTTTGGCCTTATTAAAGCTGTTTTTCCATAAAATATTTTTACCTATACATCTTCATGTGTATTGATGTTAATAGCTTTAGTATAAATTCCTGGAAGTAGAATTGCTGGATCAAAAAAATAATTCAGGGCTTTTAAAGCAAATTGACAAATTTGCCTTCTTGAAATTATGTCAATTTACACTTTTACCAGATATAATTGCATTTTTAACAGTGTATCTTAACCAAACTTGTGTATCATTATCTGTATCATTCTCAATTTAGTGAGAGGAAATAATTTATTTTTCATTTTTACTTCTTTAAATCCTATTGAGGTTTTTAAAAAATATTTTGAGTTTAATGTTTGCGTTTGTGTGCATGTGCAGATCATATTATTTGACAGTATATCTAATAGAGTATACCTTTTTCTTATGGATTTTATGATAAAGACATTACTCTTTTCCTATAATCAGTTTTTACCATACAAATATTTGCCACGTTTATGAATTCTAAACCAGACTACTGTTATTTTTTAAATGTAATTATCTATGCTTAAAAAGGCAAACCAATTCCAAGAAAAAAATATTTAAACATTTGTCAAGTTATTTTATAAATCTTTTTTATCTTGAATTCTCTTGAAATTTACCTATGTGTAGATACAATGCAGAGCTCTTACTTAAATTGTTCGAACCAAATTTATTGAATGCCATCCTTTTATATTTTTATTTGAAGTATCATTTAAGGAAATATTTAATTATTAACATTTATTTGTATGGGAATTCTATTCTGTCTTTTGTCTCCATTTTATACTGATGAAGCAGTATATTATTTATTAGAGTTTCATAATATTTAAAAATCTCTATCACTGAAAAAATATTTATTTGGAGAAATTTATTTCTATTGTTCTTCCTGATGTATTTTTATTTGCCAGTTTCAGTCAGAATTACGTTTGAATGTTTCAATAAATGCTTTACACTTTTATGGTATTTAGTCTTTCCATTCATGACTTCCATTTGTTACAAAACTCTCATTTAATTCCAAGTAGCTTTTTGGTTGTTATTCTTGTGTTTCCATTAGACAATCATGTTATGAAAACATTGGAATAAATATTTTCTGTCCTTTACAGTATTTCTTATTTCCTATTTTTCTTTTCTCATTAAATCAGCTCAAATTAATAGGAAAATGTCCATAGTAATGGTGTAGATGCACATTTTTATATTTTCTTGAAATAGGGAGACCTTTATGATGGCATTTGTTCTAATATATTTTTTGGAAAATGACTGCCCAAAGTGGCTCAATAATGAAAGGACATATTCATCAAGTAAAAAACAATAAATGTCAGAAGCACTTCATTCTATATCCCTTTTGGAACTCACTTTTATACATATACATCATTTTTTAAAACCGCCATTTCCTGATCAATTACAACCTAGAAATGTTTTATTACTAGGATGTATTAAAATTGAAAAAACACAATTTGAGAAATAGTGCCCTTAAGTATAATGTTAGCTTTTGATTTCAGGTAGTTCTTATTTTTCACGTTAAGAAATTAAGTTTGACTTTTAGTTAACTAATTTTATTAACCAATGGATGTCATTTTTATAAAAAATATTTACTGAAAATATCTATTTTTATTGGACTCTACTGGAATGTATTGACAAATAAACTGCCTTTTAGCTTTTGATGTGGGATATCATATTAAATGAGTTCTTACTTTTAAATCTCCCTTGCATCTGAGAATAAACCAAAATTTTTCATAATCTATTATTGTTATGATGTTTGAATAATTTAATAAAATTTTATTTACCATCTATTTTTATATTCATAAGATTGCTCTATAATGGAGTTTTTTTTTTTTGTAGTGATTTTCTGTTGTCAAATATTATAAGCAGAAATATGCCATACTGGTCATTTGTAATTCAGTCTTATTTTTAACCAAACAGTTCTGAGTGCTTGAAAGCATCACAAGACCTCAAGAAAATGTTCTGGAGAAAGTTTATGTATATTAAATAGTTAACTTATCTGAACATGTAGGTTTAGTTATGGGCTGTTGATATCTAAGATTATCAGAATTTCTAAAAGCATATTTAAGTTAATATGTGTATTCTTTGGTTGCTAGCTTTGAAACAGAGGGAGCGCAGGGAGAGAATATTGATTTGAAGTACATGAGGCTGGGATAGATATCAGGATTTCAGGAAGGCTGAAGCAATTGAAATAACTTGGTGACTGGAGCTGCTTCACAGTTTTATTTAGGCAGTACAAATGGAATTATTAATGATTGTATTCTTGTCCTCTCTGTACTCTATAATCCAAATTATAGGAAGGAAGTATCTGTTTGTTTCACAGCATGAGTTAATGCCTCAGGAAGGGGGCAGGTGCAGAAGAATTGGTTATCAGCTCCTTTATCACACATTTTTCAGTTGATGAGAGGGAATGCTAAAAAAAGGAAATTGATGTTATTGCAGAAAGAAGGTGAACTGGATGCTGGGTAGCCCAAGTCCAGCAGCAATTGTATATGAAAGAATATATCCATATAAACTTCCCCTTGAGGATACATTCTTTTTCTTCTCATTGCCAGGGTTCAGATTTAAAGTGTCTCTTTCTCTCTCTCTCTCTCTGTGTGTGTGTGTGTGTGTGTGTGTGTGTGTGTGTGTGTGTTTCTTTATAACTCTGTCTTACTTAACTAATTTTATTGGATGCATGACCAACGAGAACCTCAAGAGAGGAAATAATAATTTTGGTCATATTTCGTACAAATACCTGAAAAGACTGAATAACTCTAAAACGTTAGATGTAGCTTGTTTCAGGAGAAAAGAAAGATAGCTGACATAAAACCAGAGAGTGCCATTTACTGTTGGGATTGCATGGGGAGCTCTGAAGCCAAGCTGCCTCAGTAGAATACTTGCTCTGCCATACTTTAGCTGTATGTAAGTTCTGTGTACGTCAATGTCATCATCTGCAAAACAGGGACCACAAGGTTAACTGTATAAGTATATATGCCACTTTACTAATATCATGTAGCAAGCCATCTTAGTAGCTTAAAATAACAACCACTCATTTAGTCATGTTTCTGCAATCTGGGTAAGGCTCCACCGATTGACTCGTTTTTGCTCCTGTTATGTTCACTGGGTTCATTGATGGTTTCTGTCATTTGATAGCTTCGTTGTGGCTTTAGTATCACTTATCTAGCACCACAGCTTGGGTAAGTGGAATGACCGAAGACTGGCCAGGCCTCCTTTTTTCTGTTCCTTTCGTCCTGCAGTATTTCACTCTGTCTCTATATGACCTTTTCTATTCAAGGAGTTGTGACACCTCAGGAAAGCAAGAGAGCAAAAGCAGAAACTGTAAACTTCTTAATGCCAGAAACCCCCAGAACTTTCCCACTGTCACTTCTACTGTCATCTGTTGATCTAAACAATTTTTAAGGACAGTCCAAATCTAATATCCAAGGGAATATGCCTTCTTCTACACAGGTCCTGAATGACAAGGGCATGATTCTTTGGGAAATCTTTTATAGCAATTTACCACAAGCACCTGAAATAGCACCTGGAACATTATAAGCACAGAATGCCTGCTATCTATCTGAATAATGTTCACTGAAAATCTACTAGGAAAATTACTTATCTTTTATTGTTTAATCGTCACAAGAACCTCTTGAAGAGTTTATAAATGAAGACATTTAAGCTAAGAGAGTTTATAGAATATGCTTAGATTGCATGGCTACTTAAGAAAAAGATGGTGATCTGTGATTTCCATACTGTTTTTACCCTTAAGCACATACTGCTACCATTATTCTGACTCTGTCTTCATTCTGTACTGGCTGAGCCAGGTGAAAGACTGGGACAATCCTGGTAAACTCAGAAAATGATGGGTCTAATTTCATTCTGGGTGAGTCCACTGGTGTCTCCTCATGGTCTCCTTTCCTCAGCTGAGCTGTAACACAAATTTGCACTGTGTGTCCATGATGAATGTACTGGGCACGTTCTAACAGAACCAAGAGTCTGTTGAGTTTTATTTAATTGCTTTAGCTAGAATAATCTAGTTATCATGAGACAAGTGGAAACAATTTCTTCCTCACTGTTTCTATTGCTATCCAATCATGAACCATGATCTCAGTGTTTATGTCCAGTGTCTTTTAATGACATTTTAATTTTTCACATGACATCCTCGTCTCCACAGCTCACTGAGGACAGCAAAAATAACATCCTTTGTATGACTATAGACAGTAAGTCTTACACGCCTTATTTATCATCTGCAACCCTATGTCATTGTGATAGATACTTGATTATATTTCTCCTTCAAATATGTGATGGCTTAATAATATCTAGAAGCTCTTTGACAAGTTTTTTTTTTAAGTAATGAGATTTTTGTTCACCTGTTGTGAGAAAGCAGATGTGATAATTAAAAGAATGTCGTTGCAGATCATAGATTTTCAGACAATGTGTACAAATTATTCTTTTTAAAGAGTTTTCAAGATATCTTAATATAAGAATGTTTACTATTAGAAAACATGTGCTGTCAGAAAGGAAATATGGAATTACCTAACCGTTGTATGATTTTAGAATAACTTAAGATAATTATAACTTTATTTGAGATATAACATAAGCCTGCATGATGCCACCAAATGGGCATATTTATAAGTTGAAATATTTACTAAGTATACTTAAAAGGAAAAAGGATATTTCTAATTGATAAAGCATCAGCAAATGTAAAATTACCTTAGAGGGTTATTAGATGTATGATAATTAAGGGTATAAAATATAGTGAGTAAACACTGTTTCATAAATATTAATGTAATTTTTAAGGTATATGAGTAATTAAATGGCTATATGCTAGACTTCACTTTGAACTCTAGATAAGAGTGTCAATAAGGTGTGCAGAGCAGAGAAGGGAGGGTTTCCTCTCTCCCTTCAACTTCCAACTCTTCTCTCCCCTGCCTCTTAAATCAGATCTTATACCTCATTCAAATTTTCTGGTTAACAACACTGCAGAAAAATAAACTGGAAAGCATATAAATCTTAATGATGTATAGTAAACATATTTCAGAAGATAAAATAATCAGAGGTACCAAACTTAGAACCAGCCTATGTATCCATCACTAGGAGAATGGAAAAATTGATATATTAATAAAATGCAATATTCCCCAGAAATAGAAAATAACACAAGATTTTTAAATTATGCTGATTGAAGTAGTCTTTAAAGAGCTTATACAGTGTCATTCAATTTATATGAAATTCTACATTACATAAGATGAATCCATGCTATAAATACATCAGAGCAATGGTCGCTGGTAATGCAGAGGGGGGTTTACTGGGAAAAGGATAGAGGGAATGTTTCCGGGGTCATGGTAAATTAATCTCAATAGTATTTTAGGTTACCCATGTGAATGTATTTGTCACAATTCATAGAAGGAACATTTAATATTAATTTACTTCATCATTTATAAGTTGTATTCCAAAACAAAAGAAGTCCATATTAAAAATAAAATCATCTGTACACTTGATACTTACATTTGAGCTGTGATTGCAATGTTTAGCAGCTGTATGACCTTGGAAAACTGACTTACATAACACTCTGTGCTTCACTTCTCCCCTCTGAAAAAGGGAGAAGGCAATACAGTAGACTCCTGCTTGCCTCGGTTTCATCTTCTGCAGTTTCAGTTTCCTACCATCAACTGAGGTCTAAAAAATGTTGAAAGGAAAATTCCAGGAATAAGCAATTTATAAATTGTAAATCATGCCCTTTTTAAGCAGTGCGATGATATCTTGCACCATCCTATTTCTTCCCTCCTGGGAAGTGGGTCCTCTCTTTGTCCAGCATAGTCATGCTGTCTGTACTGTTCATTAATGGCCTGTTAGTCACTTGGTAACCTTCTGGATTATCAGCTTGACAGTCATGGTATCACAGTGCTTATGTTCAAGTAACCCTGATTTTATTTAATAATATTTTACTAATAACTTAACTATTAGTTATTGGTATGATTTTACTGTGTCTAATTGGTACATTAAATTTATATATATATAATAAATCTATTACTTTATTTTATATAAATAAAGCAATAGAGAGAGAGAGAAAAAAAAAATCACAGCGTCTATAGGGTTTCGTACTATCTATGGTGTTAGGCATCCTGGGAATCTTGGACCATATCTGCCATGGATAATGGGGGACTATTTTTATTCCTTAAACTTGCTTTGAAGCTAAATACAGATAACACATGTAAACTTTTTAGTACTTAGAGATAGTACTTAGGACAAAATTGCCACTCCGTAAAGGCTGTTGCATTTTGTTCTTTCTTGACCAATGAAGAATAAATATGTGAATGGAATTTTGAAGGGCAGATGGTAAAATACTGGAGTGTTCACCTCATTGCAGCAAAAGCCATCTAGAAGTTAGTATAATGGGTTAATCTGATACTTTGGTAGGCACAGAGGTTAACTTGAATATTGATAGATATCACAGAAGTGATAGAGAAAGAGATGGACTGGTTAACACAACCATAGTGATTTTAAAGGAAGGAAAGAGGAATCATGCTTTCAAGGTGACCTGCCGTAAGTGTGTTAGGTGAGAAGGGATAGAGCAGGTGACAATGCACACTAGCAATTTATCTCGAACCTGAAAATTACAAAGGATGACTAGGGGCTGGAAAAGAAACACTCACCAGTCCATAAGTTCACTTAATATCACCATCAGTTTTCTACAATATTTTTGATGTAGGATTTTATAGTAAGTGATAAAACCTTCCTTCGGCTAATATATATATATATCGAAAACCAGTGCAATATTATCTTCTTAGACCCAAATATGGCTTGCATCTCTTTACATAGGACCTTTTTCTCCCAGATAAACTAGAATATAAGGAGAACACAATGCTGGGAATAGTCAATTGATTTTTTAAACTTTTTTATTCCTCCTTTAGATACCAACTTTTGCAGCAGATAAGCAATGGAAATAATGCTTTTAGATTTCTAAGGCTGAAGTTAGACCTGTGGAAGTATTATGTGTATACCACAAATATCACCGTTTTAAGCAATATGCTCTTAAGTGTACTATTAACAGGTTTTTAAAGCATTTCTTATCTGGAAGTAAACTTGTAATTATTATGGAGTATATGGATGGATGAGAGTTATATGCTTATGGGTCTGGTAAGCCTTCGTTTGAGGAACGACACAGGGTTGTTGGCTCTTGCTGGGCTCTAGAACTGGCCTCTCCAAAATAGCATCAGGCCAGATTTCTTCAAAAGGTGGAATGTGTAGGTTGTTTTATTTCATAGCATGAGAAGATTAATGGCTAATTGCTGTTTATGGAGAAGTGGAATCAATTATATCAAGAACAACAACAGCAAAAATGGTTACAATGCAATAGTCATTGGGCAAAGCACATTAAACAAAAACCAAAAACCTCTGTATCAGAAAACTTTGAAAGGTCCGCAGCTTAATGTAAGGTTCCCCTCCCCCATCCCCCGAAGCAGTCCCTGAGCCTAGAATTAGAGTGTAGGTGCAAGGAACAAGTGTTTTCAGGAAAAAAGTAAGGTGGCCACAAAGTACATATATACCCTTCATATTCAATCTCCACCACTAAATGATCTTCATTAGGCTTTAGCAAACAATAATATAATAACACTGTATACTATAGAGTGATTTTGCATATTCAGTTTTCTTTTGTATGTGTTATTTTGCTGCCATCATGAAGAATTAATATAGTAAGAGGCTGGGACTCAAATGAATTATGATTTACCCAGTGTCACATCGCAAAGAAACATGTCAGAACTTCTTGCTCTAAATCCCTTTGAACAACATGACTCAACATCATGTTTAAATTAATCCATTATTTTTTATGAAGAACATTTCAAAAGAAAAATTAATGTTTTCATTATATACTCATACAAATAATATGTTTATCGTATGAAAAATCCAGATGAAAAGAAATAACAAAATTATTTATTCCACCAGACAAATAATTAATACTAATATTTGGGAATATACTGAATTTATTTCATATACTGAATTTTCCCTCTTCGTAGTTCTTAAGCTAGATTCTATGAGATGCAAATTAGCAGGCTTCATCCTTACTAATGAACGTGTAATTATAGATTAGCAGTCATTTTCTTTATCAATTTGAAGACATCACTTCAATTTCTTCTAGTCTTTAATGTTACTGATGAGTGTATTATTCTTTTGTTTCTTTGTGTGTGATTTGTCATTTCCCTCTGGTTACTCTGTAAGTATTTTCTCTTTGTCTTTAGTGGTCTGTTTCACAGTGTTTGCTTATATTGTGTCTAGGTGTCACTTTATTTTTGTGTTTTATTGGGCTTATCTGAAAATTTATATTCCTCCTGGGTTCTGTAACAAGTTTGTCTTTTTCTCTTTTAATATTACCTCTCTCCTGTCTCTTCATTGTCTCTGACTACAACTCTCACTCAGTTAATTCATTTCACTCTATTCCACATATTTCTTTAACTACCATTCATGTCTTCTAACTCTTTATATCTCTGAATTACATTATGTATCATTACACTAAGTTGACTAATTCTATATCCAGCTATGTCTCATCAGCTATTTAATACACCCATTGAATTATTATTTTTAATTATATTTCATTTATCTAAGTTATTTTGTTTCTTTGTGAAATTTAAATTTTATTCCATTCATGGTTTATGTTCCCCTTCTTTATTTAAAGAAAAAATTATAAGCTTATTCAGTTTATTGTAAGTTTTAGTGTATTCTATTTTTACCATATTCAAGGAGTGAAAATACTATTTGTTTTTGTCTTTTGAATGTTCCTACATTGTAGATTTTTTACTGTGTGGTTTTACATTTCTTATTGTGGTTATTTTTCAGTGTGTTGTTTTTTCATTTTTTGGAACAATGTGAACCCCTGTTGTATTGATATTTATAAAAAGGATTTTGCATCTGGGTTGGTAAAATCCTAAAATAAATTTTAGGTTGCTTTCTTGGCATGGAGATTCCAGGGCTTCTCTGAGAGTTTAAATAGGGACTGCAGGTCAATGAGGGCTGAGGAATTAAGTTTTGATAGTTTTCTGGAAGACTATTTTTCACCACTTAGAACCCAGAAACAGGCTACCTCCTTAGCTCCCAGAAAGTAGTTGTTCTAGCTCCTTATTCAAGGGTAAATCTTTCTAGAATCATGGAAAGCTCTGTTGATATTGAAATGTAATTATTTTCTTTACACTATTTTATTCAATTTTAGAATTATGGTTATACTACCATTAACAATAAATTGGGATCCTCCCCCTCTTTCTCTAAGTTCTAGAATGATCTATGTATTTACCTCTTTATTGTAGAATTGTATACAATTGTAAGGAATACTATAGAGATGTCATGAACCCTTTTCCCAGTATCCCCCAAAAGTGTCATCTTGCAAAATTATAGTACAGTATCACAGGACATTTGCATTTATATTATTCACCAGTATTTTCCAGATTTTCTCAGGTATATTCATACTTCTATGTGTATATATATGTATCTTTAATTCTACACAATTTTATCACCAGTGTAGATTTTTATATCTGCCATCATAGTCAACATACAGAACAGCAAGTATCCCCAAGTATTCCCTGATATCTCAAGTATCCCTTGTGTTCCCTGATTGTTCCCAGGTGTCCCTTGTGTGGTTCTTTTATAACCACATTCACCAACGCCCTTCGTTCCTAAACCCCTGGCAATAATTAATCTGTTCTCCACTTGTAAAATGTTATTTCAAAAGTATTATATAAATGAAACTATGAAATATGTAATTTTTTGACTTTTATACTCAGCATAATCTCCTGCAGATTCAACCAAATTATTGTGCATATCAATAGTTACTTTGATTTTATTGCTGAATAGTATTCCATGGTGCGAATATACCACAGATTGTTTAACCATTAACCCAATGAAAAATACCTGGGCTATTTCCAGTTTGGGGCTGTTACAGATAAAGCTTCTATCAACATAAGTATACATGCTTTTGTGTGAACACATTTCTTTAGGTAATGCTCAGGAGTGCAATTTCTGGAATGTATACTATTTGCGTGTTTTGTTTTAAAAGAAACTGCCAAACAGTTTCCCATAGTGGTTGTGCCATTTTACATTCTTAACAATAGCAATGGGTGAATGATCTAGTTTATCTAAATTCTCCCTAGCATTAGATGTTGCTACTATTTTTTATTGTAACTATTCTGATAGGTTTTAGGTGATATCTCACTGTGCTTTTAGTTTGAGTTTCCCTAATGCGTAATGACACTGAACATATTTTCACATTCTTATTGCATATGTATAAAATTTCTTTGTATAAAATATGTACAACAATCATAGTGAACCTCTATGTCTGTTCATGTATTTTGCCCATTTTCTAATTGACTCATTTGTTTTATGTTATCGAGTTTGAGAGTTCTCTAGCTATTCAAAAAACTAGTCTTTTATTGGATATGTGCTTTGCAAACATTTTCTCCCACTCTGTAGCTTTGCTTATCATCATCTTACACGAGCTTTTGCTGAATAACAGTTTTTAATTTTGATCAGGACACATTTGTTTGTTTTGTCTGTTGTAGATCATCCTTTTGATGTTAAGCCTAACTCTTTGCCCAACTCTAGTCCCAGAGAACAGTGAGGATTTTATCAATGACAACTCTAAACAGGTAAGTCTCATGATCACACTCTTCCATCTGGACTGCTTGCTCTTTTGTGTCTGTACACAGCTCTTATCCTAGTCTCTCTTTTCCCAGTTATCCCAGGGATTTTCTTATCTCTCTTATGCTGGATCACTTCCTATTCCGGATCACTTCTTATGCCCTTTATTGTCCTCTTTCTTGATTTATACTAATATGTTTCCTGTGACAGAGTAGATGGCAGATACATTTTTGAGGACATGTCTGAAAATGTGTTTTTTTTTTCCCTCACATTTAATTGTTAGAAATCCAAGTTAAAATTATTTTTATTTTGCATTTTGATATCTCTACATCTACTGTTGCTATTGAGATATCCAATTCCACTTTGATTTCTGATTTTTGTATGTGACCCTGTTTCCCCTCATTTCTGGATATTTATGGAACATTATTCTATGTAAATGCTCTAAAATTTCACAAAGGTGTACTTTTGTGAGAGTTTATTTTCATGCATTTTGGGTCCCCAGTCATCTCTTTGAATTTGGCAATTAATATAATTGATTTTTTAAAATTATGTTTTCTGATGATTTTTACCCTTTTATTCTTTGTATTATTTCTTTTTGGAATTTCTTTAGGAATGTTGAGTATAGTGGAGAGTAGGATGTTAATTTTTTTTCTTCTGATTTCTGTCTGTTTATCTTCTTTTCTCCTGCTTTTTCAGAGATTTCTTCAGCTTTATCTTTGAGACTCTTTTCTTGAAGTTTTCATTTAGGGTATTGTGATTTTAATGCACAAAGAGCACTTTATGTTATTTGCTTTTGGAATGCTTCTTGACACTTGATGAATGATTCATGGATCTTATTTCTCTGCCAGTATTTAATGAAGCATTTTGTTTGTTTGTTATGAAAACAAACTCCCTCTCCCCCTTTTAAAGTTCTAGTTCCTCTGAGAATGTTTTCCTCTGTTTCTGTTTTAGTTTCTATCTTTCATGTAAGAAACTTTTCTCAGATGTATGGAATACATTAATCTTATGTTCATGATTATAAAAACTTAAGTTTTGGGTACATGTGTGGAGCTTGTCAACTTTAAGCTGCAGTGTTGAATTAATGACTTGTTAGTTGGAAGAGCTACAAAATCATTTTTTTTTCTGGTCTTTCTTCTTGGGCTAGTGGGAATTCTTTGAAAAAGTTTATTTCAATATCCAGCCTGATACTGGTCTACTTGCCATGTTTCAGGATGGCAGGTGTTGGAAGAGGGCAAGAAAGATCAAGATTCAGCTCTGAAAATTCAAAGAGATACTTAATTCCTCTTTCAATATTCTATACTATTCCTGCTAGTCTCCCAGTCTGGAGAACATCTCCAGAGAACAAACTTTAAAGAATAACTTGTTTTGGAAGAAAGTCTATTTTTCTAATATGATGGAGTTAGAAGATGTCAAGAGATCTGCCCTCTTCTCACATCCTCCTCCCTGGGTTATAACACCTTCTTAGGTTTCTCATCATCCAGGTCCTGACATTCTCGGCACTGTTGATTGCTGAGTCTTTGGAACATTTTATATTATATATTTGAATATTTTTCTGCAAGGCTATTTATCACTCAACAATTCTTGTTGGAGTTACCAAAGTTTTACCTTTGTTTTCTCTCCTTTTGCTTCATTCCTTATGAGGTTTATATTTTAAAAAATCTCTTTAATGTCATTCAGTGAGGTTTCTCAGTGGTGGGTTTAGGGGAAAGCGATATTAGCAGTATGTTTTTTATCTTCCATCATAAGTAAGAAGCAGAGCTGACGATTCATTTGGAAATAATTTTTGATAACATTTACAGTTTATTTTATGGATATGCTCTTGTTTATGCTTTTGCATCTCCTTACCTCAATCTGGATAGCTTATGTTTCTCTAGAAAACATTCTTTATATATGATTTATTCACTTATTTCTTTATCTGTGGGTTTATTCTTTTTCTTATTTTTCATTTGCAGTTTCCTCATTTTCTTGATTTTCTTTGTGAATAATAATTTAACTTTGGATTCTCCTAAAAATTTAAATTTTGGGTTTGTTTACCTTTTAAAAATAATTTACTAATTTATACTTCCATGTCATATTCTATCATCTTTCTCTAAGGCACCATGAGGGAAAGGGGTTGTGGTTTTCTTCTTCTTTCTTTCCTGTGCCAGAGGCAGTTTCTGTCCAGGGTTAAATAGGTTGCAAAAGTGAGAGTAGAGATAAGGTAAAGAAAAGGTTCTCTGAACTACTCTTCTTTAAAACTGGCCCTCAATTCCAATTCTCTGCTATAAGTGAGAGGGTCCCCTGCTGACCACTTTCAGTTTCCATCTTGGTAGTACCTCAAAAGTTTCCTTTGTTCTTAGTTTATCTCTTTATAGATCCTCTCTGTTGAGATCCCATAACCCTTCTATGGTACCTTATTGAGCATAATCTCATTGAGAGACCTTCAAGACAGCATTCTTTATCTCTGTCTCTGTATCTCTCTGCCTTTTGCTCTGCACCCAGCACCTCACCCTGCCAAACCAATCTCTCTCTGTCTGTGCCTCTCCTTCTCTCTTGGTCCACATCTGGTCCACGGGAAACACATGCTTCTAATGCTTAATTAGTGAAGGAACAGATTCCTTCAGAGCTATAGCCTTCTACTCTATGCTTCAAGCCATTTCATCCCACCTTTATTTGTGACCCTTTAGATGCCACAGCCAGAGTCAGTACCCAGTTTTCTGTTTGTTTCATCCATTTTTAGATCATCAATGGTGACAGAAGTATTTTTCAGCCAACTCTTTATAAGCTCCACATAGACAGGTACTCTATTGCTATTTCCAGCTGCCTAGTCTTTGGAATAGATTTGGAGCCTCTGTCAAAACTAAGGTTAGGAGCTTAATTTTAGTGTATTTTAACAGTTTATAGTTTTAGAATTAATTTAAGTGTATTCTATATCTATGTTATTGTGTGCATGTAAGTGTATGTGTGTGTGTGTGTTTGTGTGATTTAAAAAACATTCATATATTTGCATGCATTAGTCAGGGATCTAGGAAGAAACAGAATTCCCACCAAATGGTTCAACTCTAAAGGAAACTGGGATGTCAAAGTGCTCACTCTCCTTCTCAATCTCCCATCAAAATACTTAGTGGCCAAAAGCCACTCAGAAAACTGAAAATATGAGAGCCCAGATATAATAGTGATCAAAGTAAGTTGGTAAAAAGGGTACATACAGCATGGGTAGTGGGTGGAAAGGTACCAAATGGAATGTAACAAATATATGACTTTCCTATTGTTCCAACATTTAGTAATAAATTTAGATGTATATCATCATGGTCTGAAAATTTAAATTATACTACATCTATTGTCTTTTGACTCTTTTGAAATATTTTCAAGAAAAGCTAGAATTCCAGTCTTCCTTATTTTTTGATATAGTTTGTTGTAGCAAGCTATCTTACTTACTATGGACCTGTTAATGCTGTTTTTATAAAAGGTCACCTAAGGCTTCTCTCTGTAAATTAAAAGATTGTTCCAGATCATCTATACTACACCTTGCCATTTACAGACAATATTCAATAGTCTGTTTCCATTATTTCATGAATGTTCTTTAATGTTATTTTTTTCTACACATTTGTATACACAGTTTACCTGCTTAAATCCAAGGAGCTCTCTGCTGAGTTTTTATTATTAAATTTAGATTTATCTTACTGTAGTCAGAAAATGTGAATTACACTCTGTCTACTTGTAATTTATTATTATTTTCCTTGTAGCCCCACTTCAGCAGCTGATCTTCCTCTTGATTATATTGATACTAACATTAACATTTTCATGTTCCCATTTTCTACTCATGTTCATAAAGAAATAAGGACAATATAATGAGATATTCTAATTGACGCACACTTAGAGCTCTTAAAAAAAAAACAAAAAAGGAATGCTGTTATAATAACACCATTTGACTGATAAGCAGTACCACATTATGAGGGCTCAAAGTGATTGCTCGTTGTCTAGTAAAGTCAATATTTAGCTTAGAAAATGCTTGTGTCACATGTAACATATGAAACCAGAATGAAGTAAAAGTTGTGTATTCTTGTATATAAATATTTTGACACGTTATATTATTTGATATGTTACATTGAATTATACCTTTCCAAAACAATGAACTGAAATCCAACTCTTTAACCCTTTCAGTGCTTATAACGTTGGTTTTGACATCAATGAAATATCACACATATATGTAAACATGCACACATGCATTTTGTATTGCTTTAGCATTAATTTAGGATTTTTTTCAATGTTAATATTTAAGTTTTATTTTTAATGTGTGTTTTTTATTATATTTGTTTGAATATAAAGAGCTTTTTTCCTTTTCATAGGTGAGTTTATTAGTTTTACATTTATTATTTTAACAGACATACTTGCTCTTCCTTTATGTCTTCTTTTGTTTGTTTCTTTTGCTTTCTTTATATTTGCAAACCAGTGGTTATTATTTTCAAGTTTTGGTGTTGTCATGGGCCATTTTCTTTTCTTTTCTTTTCTTTTTTATTCCATGGATTGAGATTTTGTTTTTCTTTTAGATAACCTATCGTCTTTGAGGATTATTCCACTGTTATATATGGATAGTTCTCTTTTATTCATGAATAAGAATGGTGATATATTGTTCATTCATTGTCTTTATATTATGTTGAATACCTTCTATTCTATCTGTGTTTGATCATTTTGCATTCTTCCTTGATGTTCTGCATAGTTTACTGAATCTCCACTGATTTTTTTCAAGATTAATTATATATTTTATTTCTAATATTTTAATTAGGGATGCTTGGTACTTATTAACTCTAGTAAGCCCTTTTCATCCCTATTTGTCTTTCTATATCTTTTTTGAAATAGACAAATATACACACATATATGTAATATATGTGATATATTTTTTTGATTGAGTTCCTATTGGCCTTTATTTCCTTAAGCAAGTAAAATAGGTCCTCATCTAAAAAGTTTGCTTCATGGAATAGATCATCTTTAAAAAATATGTTCTAAGTTTTTTTCAGGTATAGGTTTATTTTCTTCTTTTATTTCAGATTTTTATCTTCCTTTTTTCTGTTTATCTTCAAGTGATTGTAGGTGCATTCAAGGTATTTTTTGACCAAAATATTGTAAGGTGAGTTATCTTTGGAACCTATTTCTATTTGTCTGCAAAACCCTTTGAATTCTTATCTTTGATCTCGTGTGTTTCTTGTAATTTCTGACTCTTCAAAGGTTATATTTCTGGATTTGGATGACCTCCAAACTTATGAACCAATTGCCTTTGTAAAAATTTCGGATTAGAGGAAGGCATAGCAACATGCATATGTTCTGTTTGTGGACTTTTCCCTCCCAAACAACTTTTATCCTTAATTTTCCCAACCCACATGAGCTGTTTTCTGGTATTGATCT
Source organism: Sapajus apella (assembly GCF_009761245.1). NCBI lineage: Eukaryota > Metazoa > Chordata > Mammalia > Primates > Cebidae > Sapajus > Sapajus apella. Next base: position 5,409,146 of record NW_022436982.1, read on the forward strand.
GAGGTGGATACAGTTATTCTGAGTTGACTGGCTCCTATATCTTTCATGTTCCCTTTCCTATTTAAGTACGTTATCGTCTGTGATGGAGTTATCTGAAAGCTCCATCTGGAAGCTCAGTCTTGGCTCACCCCAAGGGAATGAAAGGTCTATGGTAAGTGCATTAGTTCTAAGTCCAGAGGCTTGTCTTGCAATTCTAATTTCAAGTTGGGTCAATGCAACTTTTAATAGAGGTTGCTGAATGAGTGACCTATGGAGAGCTTCTCTGGGACAGGAACTAAATCTAATTGATCAGTATTTCCCCTGGGCAATAAAAGTAATTCATCTGAGTCTTCCCTTTCCTCATCTGCAAAAGCAGGTACAACATAGTGTGTCTCATGGGGGTGAAAACAGGACTAGTGATTTGCCAAACACTTAACTCAATGCTTAGCTCATAATAAGAACTCAAGAAGCAGTGGTTGATATTACTATGGAGTCTAACACCTTCATTTTACAAATGGGCAGTTGAGGCCCAGAGTCACTGAGCTAGAACTAGATTCACTCTCTGACTGTGAGGTCAGTGCTTGCTTAAAGGAATGAAGTTACCCTTAACTTATCTTCTTTATGTGGTATGTTTGTATTATTGTGCACATATTTATATATGTGCTCATATGAAACACAGAAAAAGCAAATAGAGTATATGCACTGTCACTGGGAAAAAAAGAATAGTCCGTGGTTTTTTATTTTCCTTTTTTTTTTCTTTTTGCATCTGAATCTTTCTTTTAAGCTAATTCTTTTGTCTTATTTAATGACTTCTTCAAGAGTAATGTAGGCCAAAAGTCAGTTTCTAGGAGGATTCTTTTCTTTTTGTGACCAATTGCAACATGCCCATATGATAGTTTACATTTCCCATGAAGAAATGCAAACATTTTAAGAGTGGCTGATCTCTAGGAGATGAGTGTGGAGGTGTTCTATGAGGAAAGGGGACTGCACTTTCTCTAATCCACTGAACCAACAGACCACTTTGATAATAGGAGTGATGTCTGGAATACTGTAGGAAAAACTAGCACTGGGGGAGTTCAGCAATTCCATTCTTATATTGGCCCAGCTTCAGTCACTGTTTTGTAATCCATAGCAAAGAACCTGGCATCCAGCAAGAGAAGGCACCCCCACCAAGGGATAGGTTGGGGCTTTCACAGTAGATAGAACTTTCCTGGAACATCTTGAAGCAGGAATTCCTAATATATATAGTCACATTGTACAATAAAGCTGATATCATTTAAGAATTTTCATTAATAGATTTTTTAGAAGACACCTGATAGAATCAGAATCTCTTAAAGTTGAAGCTCAATAACTAGGATTTAAAAAATAACTGTGCCAGATAATGCTATAAAGAATTAAAAATCAGAGATCGATACAAGATGGCCATTTAGGAACAGCTCAGGATTGCAGCTCCCAGTGAAAGTGCAGAGGGTGCGTGGACACCGCATTTTTATTGCCCACAGACTAGGAAATTCCCAGGCGGAAGAGCTCCATGGGTCACCAGCATGGCTGTTTCAGCTAGTGTGGCTGTGCCGGCTGGTGCCGCTGCTTTGCCCCGCGCAGCTGCTTTGTCGGCGCCCCAAAGCAGCGGTTCTCTGTACAAAATGCACTGGTCCGGGTGCCCCTTTGGCTGGCGATTTGAGCCACAGGAAGTCACCCATTCATCTGTTTAAAAAGGGGACTGAGCAGGGAATCAGGACAGTAGATTCCAGGGCAAGAAAAGTGCCATGAATCTCAGTGCCGCTGATTAAGCCAGTGCAGTGACTTGCCGCAGGGGAAAAAACTCAGACCCAGTGCCTCTTCAACAGAGACTGGAGCACCAACTTAAAAAAAAAAAAAAAAAGAAGGCTCTGAGGCAGGGAGCCAGGCGATCAGGCTTGGCTGGTCCCACCCCCACAAAAGAACAGTAATCAGAAACTCTCTGGATTGAGAGTTTCACAGCAAGCACAGCTGAACCCGGGACAGTCCAGCTCTGTGGGGGAGGGGCCCCATCAGATTCATAGCAGATCTCTCAGCAGAAACCCTACAAGCCAGAAGAGTGTAGGGGCCAATATTCAACATCCTTAAAGAAAAGAACTTTCAACCCAGAATCTCCTATCCAGCCAAACTAAGCTTCATAAGTGAAGGAAAAATAAAATCCTTTGTGAACATGCAAGTACTCAGAGATTTCGTCACCACCAGGCCACCTTTACAAGAGCTCCTGAAAGAGGCTCTACACATATAAAGGAACAACCAGTACCAGCCACTCCAAAAACATGCCAAATGGTAAAGAGAATCAACACATTGAAGAATCTGCATCAACTATTGGGCAAAACAGTCAGCTAGCACCACAATGGCAGTATCAAATTCACACATAGAAATATTAACCCTAAATGTAAATGGACTAAATGCCCTAATCAAAACACACAGACTGGCAAATTGGATAAAAAGCCAAAACCCATCAGTGTGCTGTATCCAGGAAACACATCTCACATGCAAGGATACACAAAGGCTCAAAATAAAGGGATGGAAGAAGATTTACCAAGCAAATGGAGAGCAAAAAAAAGCAGGAGTTGCAATTCTCATCTCTGATAAATTATACTTTAAAGCAACAAAGATCAAAAGAGACAAAGAAGGACATTACATAATGGTAAAAGGATCAATGCAACAAGAAGAGCTAACGATCCTAAATATATACGCACCCAATACAGGAGCACCCAGATACATAAGGCAAGTTCTTAATGACTTACAAAGAGACTTAGACTCCCACACAATTATAGTGGGAGACTTTAACACCCCATTGTCAATATTAGACAGATCAACCAGACAGAAAATTAACAAGGATATCCAGGACTTGAACTCAGACCTGGACCAAGCAAATCTAATAGACTTTTACAGAACTCTCCACTGCAAATCCATAGAATATACATCCTTCTCAGCACCACATCACATGTACTCTAAAACTGACCACATAATTGGGAGTAAATCACGCCTCAGCAAATGCAAAAGAACGGAAATCATAACAAACTGTCTCTCAGACCACAGTGCAATCAAGTTAGAAGTCAGAATTCAAAAACTAACCCAGAACTGCACAGCTTCATGGAAACTGAACAACTTGCTCTTGAATGTTGACTGGATAAACAATGAAATGAAGACAGAGATAAAGATGTCCTTCTAAACCAACGAGAATGAAGACACAATATACCAGAATCTCTGGGACACATTTAAAGGAGTCTCTAGAGGAAAATATATAGCAATAAGTGCCCACATGAGAAGCAAGGAGAGATCAAAAATTGACACCCTATCACAAAACGGAAAGAGCTAGAGGAGCAAGATCAGAAAAACTCAAAGTCTACCAGAAGACAAGAAATAGCTAAGATCAGAGCAGAATTGAAGGAGATAGAGACACAAAAAACCCTTCAAAAATCAATAAATCCAGGAGCTGGTTTTTTGAAAAGATCAACAAAATAGACAGACCACTAGCCAAATTCATAAAAAAGAAAAGAGAGAATAACCAAATAGATGCAATAAAAAACGATAAAGGGGATATCACCACAGATTCCACAGAAATTCAAACCATCATCAGAGATTATTACGAACAACTCTATGCACATAAACTAGTAAACCTGGAAGAAATGGATAAATTCCTGGACACTTGCCTCCTCCCAAGCCTAAACCAAGAAGAAGCCGAAACCCTGAACAGACCCATAACAAGGTCTGAAGTTGAGGCAGCAATTAAGAGCTTACCACCCAAAAAAAGCCCAGGTCCAGACAGGTTCACAGACGAATTCTACCAGACATACAAAGAGGAGCTGGAACCATTCCTTCTGAAACTATTCCAAACAATACAAAAAGAGGGAATTCTTCCCAAATCATTTTATGACACCAACATCATCCTGATTCCAAAACCCGGCAGAGACTCAACACGAAAAGAAAACTTCAGGCCAATATCCATGATGAACATAGATGCAAAAATCTTCAATAAAATACGACAAGCCGATTGCAACAGCACATCAAAAAGCTTATCCACCATGACCAAGTAGGCTTCATCCCGGGGATGCAAGGCTGGTTCAACATACGCAAGTCTATAAACGTAATTCACCACATAAACAGAACCAAAGACAAAAACCACATGATTATCTCAATTGATGCAGAGAAGGCCTTTGACAAAATTCAACAGCCCTTTATGCTAAAAACCCTCAATAAGCAAGGTATTGACGGAACGTATCTCAAAATAATAAAAGCTATTTACAACAAACCGAGAGCCAATATCATACAGAATGGGCAAAAACTGGAAGCATTCCCCTTGAAATATGGCACTAGACAAGGATGTCCTCTCTCACCACTCCTATTCAATATAGTACTAGAAGTTCTAGCCAGAGCAATGAGGCAAGAAAAAGAAATAAAGGTCATTCAAATAGGAAAGGAGGAAGTCAAATTGTCTCTATTTGCAGACGACATGATAGTATATCTAGAAGACTCCATCGTCTCAGCGTCAAATCTCCTGAAACTGATAAGCAAGTTCAGCAAAGTCTCAGGATACAAAATCAATGTGCAAAAATCACATGCATTCCTATACACCAATAACAGACTTAAAGAGAGCCAAATCAAGAACCAACTGCCATTCACAATTGCCACAAAGAGAATAAAATACTTAGGAATACAACTAACAAGGAACGTAAAGGACCTCTTCAAGGAGAACTACAAGCCACTGCTCAATGAAATAAGAGAGGACACAAACAGATGGAGAAACATTCCATGTTCATGGTTAGGAAGAATCTATATCGTGAAAATGGCCATACTGCCCAAAGTAATTTACAGATTCAATGCTATCCCCATCAAGCTACCCATGACCTTCTTCACAGAACTGGAAAAAACCACCTTAAACTTCATATGGAACCAAAAGAGAGCCCGCATAGCCAAATCAATTCTAAGCAAAAAGAACAAAGCAGGAGGCATCACACTACCGGACTTCAAACCATACTACAAGGCTACTGTAATCCAAACAGCATGGTACTGGTACCAAAACAGAGATACAGACCAATGGAACAGAACAGAGGTCTCAGAGGCAACGCAACATATCTAAAACCATCTGATCTTTGACAAACCAGAAAAAAATAAGCAATGGGGAAAGGATTCCCTGTTTAATAAATGGTGTTGGGAAAACTGGCTAGCCATGTGCAGAAAGCAGAAACTGGACCCCTTCCTGACACCTTACACTAAAATTAACTCCAGATGGATTAAAGACTTAAACATAAGACCTAACACCATAAAAACCCTAGAAGAAAATCTAGGCAAAACCATTCAGGACATAGGCGTAGGCAAGGACTTCATGACTAAAACACCAAAAGCATTGACAACAAAAGCCAAAATAGACAAATGGGACCTAATCAAACTCCACAGCTTCTGCACAGCAAAAGAAACTGTCATTACAGTGAATCGGCAACCAACAGAATGGGAAAAAATGTTTGCAGTTTACCCATCTGACAAAGGGCTGATATCCAGAATTTACAAAGAACTAAAACACATTCACAAGAAAAAAACTAACAAGCCCATTCAAAAGTGGGCAAAGGATATGAACAGATACTTTACAAAAGAAGACATACATGAGTCCAACAAACACATGAAAAAATGTTCATCATCACTGGTCATCAGAGAAATGCAAATCCAAACAACATTGAGATACCATCTCACACCAGTTAAAATGGCAATCATTACAAAATCTGGAGACAACAGATGCTGGGGATGATGTGGAGAAATAGGAACACTTTTACACTGTTAGTGGGAGTGTAAATTAGTTCAATCATTGTGGAAGACAGTGTGACGATTCCTCAAGGACCTAGAAACAGAAATTCCATTTGACCCAGCAACCCCATTACTGGGTATATATCAAAAGGATTACAAATCGTTCTACTATAAGGACACGTGCACACGAATGTTCGTTGCAGCACTGTTTACAATAGCAAAGACCTGGAACCAACCCAAATGCCCATCGATGATAGACTGGACAGGGAAAATGTGGCACATATACACCATGGAATATTATGCAGCCATCAAAAACGATGAGTTTGTGTCCTTTGTAGGGACATGGATGAACCTGGAAACCATCATTCTCAGCAAACTGACAGAAAAACAGAAGACCAAACACCGCATGTTGTCACTCATAGGCGGGTGTTGAACAATGAGAACACATGGACACAGGGAGGGGAGCACTACACACTGGGTCCAGTCAGGGGGAAATAGGGGAGGCACGGTGGGGCGTGGGGAGCTGGGGAGAGATAGCAAGGGGAGAGATACCAGATGTAGTTGATGGGGAGGAAGGCAGCAAATCACACTGCCACGTGTGTACCTATGCAACAATCTTGCATGTTCTTCACATATACCCCAAAACCTGAGATGCAATAAAATAAATGGGGAAAAAAAAAGAATTAAAAATCAGTATGCACCACTTAAATCAGCAGCAGCAGCGTTGCCTGAAAACATATTAGAAGTGAAAGATCTCAGGTCCTACCCAACACTTACTGAGTCAGAATCTTCATGTTAACAAGCTCTCCGGGTCATTGGTATGCATATTAAAGTTTGAGAAGCACTGATCTTGATCTGACACAATGTTTAATAATCCTGTGTGCACATTAATCACCTGGATAGCTTTCAAAAAGAATGATGCTCAAGTTTGCCACCAGAGACTCTGGGGTAATTGTTTGAGGTGGGGTTCAGACAGCAGTGTTTTTAAAGCTCCTCAGCAGAACCCAGCTATGGCGAACTATAGGCATCATCATATGATAAGCAGCCAGTGGATAACAGAGCTCACTGGCTGTGTTGTTTCAACCCAAAGCCATTTCAGCATTCCCCTTTACTCTATAGCGGAGAATAGGTTGAAGTACTTACCACAAAGCTGGCAAACAGTAAAGTCCTATTGGGCGCCACACTACTTGAATTATTTTTAACTAGAGGAGAAGATAGCATCCAACAGCAAAGGTTGTCTCATACTCCCAGTGCTCTCCTAAGGGTTGATATCAGTCACCTTCATAGGGCAGAGAAATAAAGATGATCCCATTTTTAGCTTTCCTGTTTCAGAATCTGTTTTAATTCCATGTTTCAACTTTGATGTGTCTGATATGTCATTTATTCTTCAGTGGTGACACTGTTAGATAGGCCTTTTCTTCCTCTCCGGACTCTCTTAAATCACTTAGTGAAAAGAAATGCCACTGACCGCACTTTTTAGATTTCTTTACTATTCAGATTCACATTGGGTGTGGTTACCGGAAGAGCAATACAGCTTTGACGTTTGTAAGGAAACATTATAAACTGAACTTTTCTATAATTATAAGATTAAGTCAAAAGTTCTAAACAGTTCTAAACAGAAAGATATAGTTCAAAGTCCTCGGGTCAAACAAAAAATTTCAAAATGTATAGTAGCCCAAGAAAACCTTTTTTAGTATCCCAGAGGAAGGGATCCTTTTTCTTCCATTAATATCTGTACCAATTATTGCTTGTATACTTTGATTACAAAGAGTGGAACAACTTGCAATAACTCTTTTAGGCAATTTTCAAGTTTTGATTTATTACATGTTTATGTCATTTCTTGAAATAGATCATAATCTCAACTAAGGCAGAAAATATATCTCATATTTATTGATACCCTTCCATTGCACAGAATTTCATTTATTAACACATCAGAATGTAAAATTTAACATGTTTGGGCTATTTGGTTTTTATAATTTCCCCTTATGAAGATTTTCTCATTTTTTCTAGCATGTATAAGTACAATATTTGTTAAAAGGCATTAGTTATGTATGTTAAAATGTTCCAAATGTAATGAACAAATTCTGACTATCATAACAAGAGCTCAAAACTCAACTTTGGTGAAAAATTTGTATCCCCATCTTTTTTATTTTTTTAATTTTATTTTGCTTTAAGTTCTAGGGTACAAGTGCTGAATGTACAGGTTTGTTACATAGGTATACATGTCCCATGGTGGTTTGCTGCACCTATCAGCCGGTAATCTAGGTTTTAAGCCCCACATGCATTAGGTATTTGTCCTAATCTTTCCCTCCCCTTTCTCCCCACCCCCCAACAGGCCCCAATGTGTGATGTTCCCCTCCCTGTGTCCGTGAGTTCTCATTGTTGAACTCCCACTTATGAGTGAGAACATGTGGTGTTTGGTTTTCTGTTCCTGTGTTAGTTTGCTGAGGGTGATGGTTTCCAGCTTCATCCATTTCCCTGCAAAAAACATGAACTCATTATTTTTTATGGCTGCATAGTATTCCATGGTGTATATGTGTCACATTTTTCTTACCCAAGCTATCACTGATGGGCATTTGGGTTGGTTCCAAGTCTTTGCTATTGTGAGCAGTGCTGCAATAAACATACCGTGTGCATGTGTATTTACAGTAGTATGATTTATAGTCCTTTGGACATATACCCAGTAATAGGATTGCAGGGTCAAATGGTATTTCTGGTTCTAGATCCTTGAGAAATCGCCACACTGTCCTCCACAATGGTTGAACTAATTTGCATTCCCATCAACAGTGTAAAAATGTTCCTATTTCTCCGTATCCTTGCCAGGACCTATTGTGTCCAGACTTTTTAATGGTCACCATTCTAACTAACATGAGATGGTATGTCACTGTGGTTTTGATTTGCACTTCTCTAATGACCAGTGATGATGAGATTTTGTTCATATGTTTGTTTGGCTGCATAAATGTCTTCTTTTGAGAAGTGTCTGTTCAACTCCATCTAAACAGAAAATAGTCTATCTTGTCAGCATTCAGATGTTAGTTCAGGACATTGGACAGCCCTTCTCTTGAGAGACAACACTCCAATGATTCACCATTTAGAGTGATGGGTCACTCTGAATAGCTTTACGCCACATTCCTCATAAAATGAAGACAGAGTGTATTGCAAAAACCTATGTGCATTAATTTATTTTGCATGAAAAGCAATACAAGACAAGGTAAACTGCATTATATTAAAGGGACCACACATATTCCTCTTCCTCCAATCTTATAAAATTGAAGCATTGTATTTAGAATGATACAAATATATATGAATGTATTCTTTCAGAGTTAGGTTGCTATGGAATATATTTAGACTCAATTAGGTCAAATAATGTTCTTCCTTTTTTCCCCTTGAATTATAATTATGGCACTGCATATATTTAGTGTTTAAAAAAATCTCCTCATCAGTGACAGAAATTTTTTACACATAGAAGTTCCAAGGAGTTCTATGTGGGAGAATTGGGAGAACAAGACATTTTAGAGATATCTAAATATGAATTTTAATCAAGGAATTCAGATTGGTGGCACAGTCCAATAAATAGATGATTGTAATACAGTGGTGTGCAAAGGAGGTCAGAAAGCCTTTACAGAAAAGGCCTTTCGCATGAACCTTAAAAGGAAGAGAAGAGAAAACTAAGCAAATTATGCACAAACATTAGATCAGAAACAGCTTTCAATATCTGCATGTACCAGAACAGTAGACATTTTTGTGGCTAAAGCATAGAGTGAATCTATGGCCAAGAGTAAAGAGGACTACAGGAAAAAAATGAAGTGCTTGGATACATGAAATAAGACCTTGGACATGTCAAATTAAGTGTGGACTTAATTGTGCAGTGATTGGTTTGGCATTAGTAGTACTTTAGTGGGGGGTGTGACATGATATAATTTGTATTTTCAAAGAAAATATCTTCAGCTACAATGTGAAAGATGGTTTGGAATGGGAAAAACCAACTCAAATTAAATACTTCAGTAGTTCAGAGAAGACGTTATATGTCCTGATGATGTTGAAACACTAAGATTTGTTACTGATGAGATTTGGAAAGAAGAGGAAGTAGGAAGATGTGAAAATTAATTTGAGTTCTGCAATTTACATATTTAAGAAAACTTGTTGGACTGGAGAAAGAGATAAATGAGAGTAAATGATAGTTTATAACAAGTTGAGTTTAAAATGCTGATTCCTAATAATAATAAGAAATAAAAGCTATGGACTTGCATCTTAAAGGAGTACTCTTTATTAGATGTAGAAATTGGATTTTACATGCAGATTTTAGAGCAGAGGAGATTTTTCAGGAAGTATAAAATGAAAAGAGGAATGAATGTTCAATAAGGGGAAAACACCGAGAAAGAGAACAAAATCAGTAAGATAGGGTCAAATGAGAAGTTGGGTAGGCAGTGTCTGAACAAAGAGGGACTGGCCAAATGCCTTATAGGAGTCAAATAGGATGAGGACTGATAATGCCCACCAGAATTTGTACACTGATAAGTTTGGCAGTAGCTGCTGCAGTGCTGCAGTAGATTACAGTACGAGAATGTGATTTAGTGTGAGGAGTGAATGAGGAGAAAGTGGTTTCTTCTGGTAACAAATATTCAAAGCAGGCAGAGTAAGAAAGAGAAAACAATTGGTTCCTTCAGGGAAGGAGGTTAACTTAGAGAAGATGAGGGGAGTGTCTAACTGTCAGCTGTGGAAGAGAAAGAGCTGAGAGAGAGGAGCTTAAAGGTACAAACAGGTGGGAATCAGGGAATGTGCTCTCAAATGAGAAGAACAGGAGTGGCATTAACCTAATACTCAGAGACTCCTACTCCTTCGTGGCAGTGTGGAGATGATTAACAATAGATACAAAGCAATAAAGTTAAAAAGTGGGAAGGATGAGGGTCTGGGAGTTTCCATCTGATGGCCTCAAGTTGTTTTCTGTGAAGAAGGCAGCATACTGTTTGCTGAAGGTGGAAGTTGCAGAGTCTGAGCAGAAACACTGAGAAGAGTGATGATGGCTTGGAAGAGCTGTTTCAGAGAAAGTCAGTGGATATTGAATAGGGTTACAGACCTAGAAGAGGGTGGCAGATGACAGATTAATAATACCACAAATTAACAGACTACTATTTAATTTTTTTAGCATCACCAGAAAGTTCAAGATGGGAAGTACAGAAAAAACAAAGTGCTTGGGCTCATTTGTTCACACATTGTTGGCAAAGCTAGAGCAAAAGTAAAGGAAAAATGAGTTAGGTATGCCAGTAAGTGTCACCAAGATAGCTGACTAGTTGAGATTTAAAAAGAAATAAAAAATTAGTAGGCTTTTGACCTAGGAACAAATGGAGATTCCGAGAAAGTAAGGATATTTCGTGGAAGATACTGTATGAGAGAGTTTTAAGAGGTTTTAGTCAGAGCAGGGATTTCAGAGAGATAAAGCTATGGTGTGATGAAGGAGAGAAGGAAAGAAATCAAGCAATTACGAGGTAAGTAATCAGGACATGATAGGCCCAAGGGTATAATTATGAAATTGTCTGGTATGATAGCAATGTTTGGTTGAAGAAAAAGATAACAGCAAGTTGTGTAGTTTATGTATTATATATATATATTTCATACGATCAGACGGCTGCCAGGAGACTCAAGCTATTTCTTCCATTGTCCTTGGGCTGTGAGGTATCCAGCTGTGAACTGGCCCATCTACTGTCTGAACTCTGTTCACAAACTGAGAAAATACTGAGCATATTGTTCAGACTATTTATGATCTTAACTGGTATTAACCTAAAGTCCTTTATACTTACGCCATGTAAGACTCTTCTAAACTTTCATCTCCTCCATGAAGCTTTTCTTAATGTTCTTTGTTGAAATTAATCTTTTTCATTTGTTTCTGTCCCTGTTTTCTCTGTTATAACATTGCCCAAATTCTTCCTGTATTCCGTTGATTTATAAAGAATATATGTATGTTGAGGACACTGCTTTATTTCATTAACTGTTCTCACTGGTGTATTGTCTTGCAAAAGCTGGGTATTCAATAAATGCTCTGTGAATTTAAGTGGTCATTATCTCCTGATTCTGAATTGGGTCATAAGGTGTACTGACTATCATAAAGTAAGGTCTGAGAGTTACTGAGGAATAGGTTTCTGTGACAGGAGTTGGACGGATGGTCCAGCACCTCAAAAATTTCCCTGTAGATTTGAGAAGCCAGGAGTCATAAAAACTGAGAGCTGTGTAGCTAGAGTAAGTGAAAAGAGGCAGGAGGGATGAATGTTGAAAATCTTTGCCTACTTTATAATTTCAAGTAGAGGGGGAACAAAACTCTGCCTACCACTATTATCTGTATGTGTCTATGAATTCACTGGAATTGTTTAGAGAGAAGAAATTATGACTCTGTGTACGTTTGCTCTTGAGTGTGTGGGAGAAAAAGAGGGAAATCTCCACAGGGTCTTGGTCTTTATTGTTTGACTGTAGATTGCTTTCCAAAATCTCATAAGTGTTTATTGTTAATTTTTGATTCCTATCTCCACTTACCTCATCCCTACCAAATTTAACCTATTGATCTTAAGTCCATCCTTAGACCTTAAAATTAACCTTTTTTTTAAAAAAAAAAATTTCCACCTTCATCTTTTTTTTTTTTTTTGAAGATTAGGATCACTTTAATCAAGTTGTGGCCATGGGAAATAAATCTTGTAACTCTCCCCTACTTTAAGCTTAGTTAAGTGCCATGGGCCTCTTTAAGCAGCTGATGGGCACACTCCTCCAATATGAATGACTCCTTTGACACTGGACTACAGGGTTAAAGCAGCCATTAGTCTGCAGTTTTCTGAGAGCCTCTGCCTGGAATGTAATTTCTTGGATACCTCTGTGAACTTGACAGAGCCTTCACCTACTTGGAGGTCATATATTAATTAATCAGGAAAAAAAATCTTTGCTGTCTCATAGTTACCCTTTGGTTGTTCTTACAGCTTATATTAAAATGTCAATATTGTTATCTGTAATTTTATAGCAGATTTTATTATAAAATGTGTATTTGCACTATGACATCTCATTGATAGAAACCTTATATTTTAAAAATCCATCAGGAATTTCCAGATGTAGTCTCTAAGTAAGTGGAAACAGTTAATTTATGATAGCTTGCTTAAAATTATACCCTAAGGTTAATAACATGTGTCTATCTCATTACTTTGATATAGTTTGTTAGCAAACACTTAGAGAATTAAAAATTTTGGTTTGCTATATCATCTTGAAAATGATTAGTAAATGAATTGTCTACCTACCTGTCTATCTGTCTCTCTATCTTTCTGTCCTATCTACCAAAAAAAAAAAAAAAAAAAGACTCTCTTTGAGGTTTTCTGGCAAGGATAAATGGAACATAATTTCTGGCCTCAAAGAACAGAATATTTAGAACTAAATCATAGTATACAGAATACACTGCACAGTCTGTTTTCCTTTGCTCTTGTTTAATGGAAACTATATTTGTGACAGATATGTGATCCTATACTAGCTTCCTTTTAACAAAGATCTTAGGGTTCATACAACAAAATCCACACCTGAATTATGTCAGTGTGTCAGAAAGGACCTCTTATAACATTACTCTCCCTGTTACCTAGTCGTAAGGTTTACTTTCTGAAGATTTGGGACCCTTTCCTACCTAGGTTTCCTTAACGTCATTCTTTCTTTCACATACTCAATCTCTCTTTCTGCTTAAAATTCTCTACCTCTGTTTTTCTATTTTTTTCTCTTTGTAAAACATTTTAAAAATAAATAACTTTGAAAATGGTTCTAATTTTAATCTCACATGTGGAATGAGCCATCACATTGCTGAGAATATTTTATTGTTTGTGTTGTTTTGTTTTTTAATGCTGAAGAATTTTGAAGGCATTTTAAGTGTACAAAAATGGGAGAATGGTATATCCATTTGAGATGGAAGAACCATTTCTAGCTCTCAGACTCATAATGTGGACAAGAATAATGCATGTAATTTATCTTATACAATGCCTGTATAACATATCAGAACACATTTTTTGGGTCACTATTACTTTTGTTACTAGACTTCCAACTACCAAGTTCAAATTCAACTTGGCCCACGCTTTTAATAATGTATTGGAAAGGTCCTCTGGATTTACATAATTTTCTTCCACTGACACAAGCCCAATAGCAGGCATCATTTGTTTAGATTAAAGCCATAGATACCTCAGTTCTTTTCTTCTTCTAAGTTGTTCTTCAACTACTGCCGAACAAATTTTGTGAAAGATTCTTCTCTGAAAGAGAAGTGGTATGTCTATATAAGGTAAGTCTTAATAATCATAGCAGATATTTTAAATTAAAAGTGGCATAGCTTGTTATAATACAATTAAAATACATGTACTGAGAAAACCAGAACAATGACCTTCTGGTTTTACCAAACCTATTTATTTGCTTTGGCAGCCCCACCCACCTCTTTTTCCTGACCTCTCAGCTCACATACAAATAATTTATTCATCCTTTCACTGTACCTTTTAACTTCTCTAATTCCATTATCTAATGTTAGGGGACAGTACATTATAAATGTACATTGAAGAATAAATTAATCTTACATACATTACCCAGAAAAACAGTGGATATATTTCAGCGCTTTTCTGATAATATGCATGCTCATTCTCATTTACACTTTTTAGGAAGGTATAATGGTTTATTTTCTAAGAATTTGTGATATGGGTTTTTAATTCCAGCATGAAATAGATAAAGGTATTGCATTTTACAGACCATACAGAAGCAGGAATTTAATGTGTGTGAACAGTCTGCTCATTTACTAGAATAATATATTCTAAATGGCTTCAATGTATTCATAGACAGCGAACACTGAGAGCAGTAATTGGAAAAATACATCACCAGTCCAAAAGTTCCTACAGCTTGGATTGCAGTCTGGTGATCTTCCTAAATTGTTTTGTTTAGTCCGGTTAGAGCATGCTAGAATTATTGACTAAGACTCACATTCTAAGAAGTTTAACCTATAAAAATACAAAAGATAAAGATGAACTCATAGTTTAGTTAAACTAAGCAAAATCATTAGAATTCACTAAATTCACACTTTTGTAAGTATCATGTTGTTCATCTAAAAACTGCTTCTGGATGAGTAACATTATAGAACTTTCATTGTGGTTATTGGCTTTCTACATAAATAATAACTAAACATGTTCTAACAAAGTAAAATGCATATGCAATGACTATGAAACATTTAAACATTTATGTAACTATAATAAACAATTATTTTATTTTAGAGTGAATCAGCATTTTTATTCCAGTGACTCAAACTTATCAAAACCATTAACATCATGGAAAACTAATTGTATTCATTAGATAATGCTAGCTGTTGTAATAGAAAAGAGCCCCAAATTCATGGCTTGACAAAAAGAATTATCTCTTGCTCATGAAAACACCAAAATGGCTATCCTTAATGGTAAAGGGCTTATGTTCCGTTCAGCATTGCACAGAACTGGACTGAAAAGCCTCTGCCATCTTCAACATGGGACTATCCGCTTTGAAGTAGGGCTCATGAGAATATTGCAAATTTTAAGCTATTAGACAATGTGAAACCCCTGCATATTACAGAGCAGCTGGCAGATTTAGTACAAAATCTCTGGCTCCAACCTGGATCTGAAAAGTGCTTGGCAGGTATTCTGAGCCTTGATGGTGATTTTTGCCAACACTGGCATGAAATATATAAAGTGCGCAGAGGGGCTGAGAGGTTGAGATGTAGAAGATGTTAATGACTTTCAGTGGAGATATATTTTTATTGTATTTTAGTTGTCACAGCATAGTAAGACAGTAGAATTACTCAGGGGTTCTAGGAATTAATGATCCCCAGTCAATGCCAGGTGTGAATTTTGTTAAGCTTTCTTAATTGTCATAGCTACTGCTTCTTACTGTTTTCGGAGAGAGAGAAGTTCTCTGCTATTCCTGACCACACCCTCCACACCCAAAACTGCTTACTAGTCCCCTATCCAAAATCGGTACATTCTAATGGAAAATACACATATAATACAGAAGAGCAGAGCAAAAAGATCTGTTAGGAATACTGGAAAATAGATACAAAAATACCAATTGGTCATCTCCTACCAGCATTATTCTTCAATTTATTAGCTTTTACATATTTACATTTTTTTCTGTCAAATGTGGAGTATTTCTTAAATCTTTTTTATGTAATTGCTGGACTTGCTGGGCTTACTAGATATATATTGCTGTAATTCAATGAAAAGGCAGTCTTGATTGTTTCTAGCATCTCTTTTCCAAAAGTGAAAGTAACAAAGTCCCCAGCCTAGGGCCATTGTAAGTATAGATGGTCTTTAATAAACTGACTCATTCTCTTATTCCTACATGGAGATCGTTTTTGTGAGTTATTTAATGGAGTAAGTGTTTGTGAGTTCTTATTCTGGGAAAGGCACTGGACTAATGTGTTTGATTAATTGGCTCATTTAATTATCAAAAAAGCTGTATGTATTGGGAATGATTTTATTTCTAGGTGAGGAAAGTAAGTATTACAATGCTTAAATAAAAGAATCGGGCAGTTAGTGAAGGAGTGTGACTCCAGAAGCAACTCTTAACTGCTCTACTAATTCCCTCCTGTGACCCACACTTGAATTACGTGTTGTCTCAAGGTCAGTGCATCTTTTTATATTAATTTCTCTATGAATCATAGTTAGGTACATCTGCATGTTTATTGTAGCACTGTTCAGGATAGCAGAGACTTGGAACCGACCCAAATCCCATCAATGATAGACTGGATAAAGAAAATGTGGCATATATACACCATGGAATACTATGCAGCCATAAAAAAGGATGACTTCATGTCCTTTGCAGGGACATGGATGAAGGTGGAAACCATCATTCTCAGCAAACTAACACAAAAACAGAAAACCAAACACTGCACATTCTCACTCATAAGTGGGTGTTGAACAATGAGAACACATGGATACAGGGAGGGGAACATCACACATGGGAGCCTGTTGGGAGATGGGAGATGGGGAACTAAGGGAGGGATAGCAGGGGGTGGGGTACTAGGGGAGGGATAGCATTAGGAGAAATACCTAATGTAGATGATGGGGTGATGGATGCAGCAAACCACCACAGCCCGTGTATACCTATGTAACAAACCCACACATTCTGCACATGTACTCCAGAACTTAAAGTATAATAAAAAGAAAACGTGAGGAGAAAAAACGAAAACCTTGCTCACCTTAATGTTCAGTGAGTGTGGTGGGGCATAGGTGGTTAAGAGAATTGTGATATGGATCATAAGAGTACTTATTGAGTACTTACCGTGTGCTAGCCTGTGGGATAAACACTTTATTTAAAATGTGACATATAAAACATCACAGTTCTTGAGTAGTGTTATCACTATTTTACAAATTAGGAAACTGAATTTCAAGGCAAATTAATAACTTCTTTTAGATCATTAAGTTGTTAAGTGTGAGGCTATGATACAAACTTAGGTTTAGCCCCAATACAGATACTTGAAATTAAACTAAGAATCTTCCTTAAGATTAAGCACATAATAAATATTTTTTCCATCTAACATATTTAATTGTGTTATCGCTTAATAAATACACTAAGCACTTAGTAAATACATTCTTTTACCTAAAATACCTAATTTTATTATCACTGAAGCTCAAGGTAGTAGGGAATATTAACACGGAGATGAGCTCAATTAAAAAATACTATTAATAAATGCTGGGGCCAGTATCAAAACCCAGATCTGTTTGTCTGCAGAGCCTAAATATTCCCCAAACCATATTTCCTTGAGGTCTTTTACTCACAATCACTGCACCATATTCACTCATCTATTCAATACATGCCAATTTTGTACCCACTCTTTTTTTTAACACTGTCCTGTGCTTTTATGCATGCACAGTATTGAGTAAAACAGTTTATTTCTCTCAGAAGGTTGTTGTTTTCTTTAAATATAATGAGGGAAGCATATATTATTCAACTCATATAAATATATAATTAGAAAGTTTAATCAAGGACTGATCTAGTTTGAAGTGGAGGGGTTCCTGCAAGCTATTTCTAGGACAGTGGCATTTTAGCTAAGATGTGAAGAGCGTGTAGCTTAAAGATGACCAGTGGGATGTAGAAAGAGATTATGCCAGTCATCCCAAGTAGATTTTTCTATTAACTCCTGAACAAGCATTTGCACAAACATTTCCATTGACTGATGAGGGTTTACTTTATAGTGATATTTTTTAAAAAAATCATGGTCTGGTCACATAAACATCTCTAGCTAAATAGACATCTGACAGTTAGGTATATGACATTTTTTATTCAGAGTCCACTTATTCAACAACCTCAATTTTATGATGCCAGTCCATTTGGGTCACTATAAGAAAATATCATAAATTGGTAGCCTACAAACAACCAAAATTAATTTCTCACAGTTTTGGTAGCTGGGAAGTTCAAGTTCAAGATCAAGACACTGGTAGATTTGGTATCTGATGAGGGCTCATTTCCCAATTCATAGATGATACCTTCTTGCTGTGTCCTCACATGATGTAAGGTTCAAGGAAGCTCTTGGGGCCTCTATTATGAGGGTACTAATTTCACTCATGAGGGTCTCACCCTTGACACAATTATCCCCCAATGGCTCCGCCTCTTAATATCATTATATTGGTATTGAGGTTTCAACATATAAATTTGGGGGGGACACAAACATTCAAACTATAGCATCTGAGATTTACTTTTCAGTTTGGATGAAAGTTAGTAGAATTTGTATTATTCATAAAAAGGTTGATTATATTAAAACCGTAAATATGGCCTCTGGAATTTAACAAAATATCCATATGTGAACCATTAAATTATAGATACAATAGCCCTTCATAAATCAAGAGACATAAATAATTGACATTTCTTAAGTAGCCCTGAATTATTAATCACATTGAGAATATTGATGAGTATATTTGTGTAAGCAGCTAGAAAACTTATTAATATATATAATTTTAAATTCGTACTTTAAAATAGAGGTTTATATTCAGAATTCACTCACATACTATATTTAGATAAATGAAGTATTAATCTTTTGCAAGCATTTCTGTTAGCATTCTGTTTATGACATGTACTAATATTTCCTGACATTCAAAATTATATATGATTTATAATTACTCTGTGATATTGCATTTGATTTGAAGTAAAATACTGAAAATTTCTTAAGGAAAACTTAAAACACAAATTTAGATATATTAGATTTTTCCTCAAATACATCCACACTAAACATACAAAAGAAAATTTATCTTTCTAAAGTTCAAAAAACAATAAACCATTCTTATAGATTCTCAAAACACTGTTCATTTGACATTGAGATATTGTAATAAGCAAACTGGATTTTTCAAATTTGCATCAAAGAAGTCAGCATCAAAAAACACAGTCAACTAAAACCAATTAGCAATGTCCAGTATAGCATCCTTCAATTGCCATAGTATAAGAGTTAAAAAAAAAAAACCCACTTTATTAGAAATAATAGGGCTATGGCATGTTAGTAGAAACTTGCTAAATCTTATTCTTCTAGTCACTATTACCTGAAGGAGGGTGATGTTCTCAGGAACAGGAACAAGGTATTTTCCAGGTTTCTGCAGAACGTCGATCAGACTATCTGTGTTAGAACCCTTGAGGACATAAGATTAAAAGACATGTGGGAGAGGAGAAGTGGTCAGTAGATAAAATGTCTGTTTTGCTTAATTAATGTAGCAATTTGTCAAAGATACATTGTTTGTGATAATATCTGAACAAGAAAACATAAATCTATTATAGATCAGGTTTAGAGTCATTACCTTGATTTAAACTCAGCATGGACAGATGCAGATAAGTAGGTAGGTAGGTAAGTAGATAGATGATAGACAGATAGATAGATAGATAGATAGATAGATAGATAGATAGATGATAGATAGATAGATAGGTAGGTAGGTAGATAGATAGATAGATAGATAGATAGATAGATAGAAAGAATATAGTTTAAAACAGAGAGCAGGTGGCTGCTTGCTGTGGCCCTGAAGTCTGATCTGGAGGGTGGCTGAAGCAGAGGAAGCCGCACAAGGAAGTACTGTGTAAATAGGTGGATGGAAAGACTGGCCTTCTAGGCTGAGTTCACCCATTATTCCACGCTGAGCTGTTCATCCTGTCCTTGCTATGCATGCTGTTCCACTAAAAGAGCGTCAACCAAGCTCTCCTCCCAGCCAAAGATGAGCATTTTATTTTACATAGTTCAGAATCAACTGATCAGCCTTCAAACTGCATGCAGGTATACAGAGAAAGAGAGCTGCTAAGGCAGACAGATAAAAATGGTTACAGTGATGAAACATCTGCAACAGTCAACCTTATGATGCAAAACCAATCAGATGGTGAACAAAGGAGCTCTCCTTGGGGATCCCTGAATTATACATGATACATACCTAACAGGTGTGCTTATGTTTATTTTCTGAATATTCATATTTTAGCTGAATTCTGTGCCTTTCAGGGCATTAAAGAATATGTCTTTTCATATTTCTAGATATCAATGCCTGTGACGCAAGCCTTCTAATTATATGCTGCCTTAATACTTGTTATGGAATGCAGTTATTCTCATTGTCACATAAGATCACTTTTGCCAATCGTTATTTCATTCAAAGTTCCATTTAGTCGACTTAGAATTGTGAATTTTGTTTACTTGAAATAGAGGAAGTTAAAAAAAATACACTGAGAACATTTTATTAGGTCTTTATTCCTGCCTTCTTATTTCCATTTATTCTATTCTACTTAACAGTGAATGAGTTCAGTGTAATTTCAGTTGCAGCTTTTCTGATTGAGGCATATTCTGACAGGATCCTGTTTTCCGAATGTGTGTTTTAATTGGGCTTCCATGTGGTGATAGATGCAGGACTCCCTGCTAGTCCCTTTCTGGCTTCTATAATTCTCAGCACAGATGGTTTTTATTACACTGCTTCTTCCTCCCACCCTTCACCACCCTGACAATAAATACTGATACAGCCCCCTAAGGTATTCATTCATCTCTCAGGCCTCCAAACAGACCAGACAGCATCTCATGATTGGGGAGAGTGACAGTGGGAGGACAGGATCATTACAAGGCAGTTGAGCAGACCTAGCCACCACCCTTGGGAGTTTGAAACAGATAGTGTGAGACAAAGGAATCAGTTCGCACTGCAGCTGAATTTTAAGCCTAGTGCTCCTTGAGATTTATTTCAGGTTTTGTTGTTGTTGTTGTTTTGTTTTGAATTCCCCAGTGCAGAGAATGAGATGGAAAAGAATATATAAATTAACTTTGAAAGAGCCTCAGGGATATATGCATTTCAGGAGGATGGGTGGCCAATATGGAAGAAGCTTTGGATTGTCAGGGGAATTCATTTATCTAATGGTCAATGGGGAAACATTTACCCTTGGAAAAGAGAGGTCTGACTTTAGGTGCTTTGCATTCCACATGCTGTGTCTCTTGTTATTCCCATCAGTATGTAGGATTCTATTGGGGCTCACCTAGTTTAATTGGAAGATGTAATGATTTCATGAGACACTTCAATGTTTATTTTTTTATTCAGCAAATATTTATTTGTCACTCTTTCTTTGCCATCATGAGGATATAAGAATACAATTGTGAGCAAAAGCAGTCATCACATGTGAATTTTTCATAGCAAATCATCACACTGTATAAATTCATATTGCAAATCAATATAAATATTTTGAAAGATGGGAGCATATATCTATAGGAACATGTAGTCTAGGAATAGAGAGGAATAATTAAATAAGGTTCTCTTCCTGAAATTCAGAGGATGAATTTTTAGATAAGTTTGTTTTGGAGTGGGGTGTTGAAAAAGTGTTTTAGATAAAGGAAACTTTACAGGCAAAATTTCAGGTAAAGAGCAGATAAGGTCATGTGGGTTGTCTAGCATCAGGGCTGATAGTTTGAGAATCTAAAGATTTTAAAAAGTGAAAATGCTCCTAGTCAAACTATGGTAGAAGAGTGATATAAAACTGTGAGACTGCAAGGTTGGTTAGCCTAGTAGCTACATGCCTCCTAAAATGTTTTGAAGAATTTTAATGGAGGAATTACCCACTTTGACAGATTTCAATGTGAAGGATATTGGCCTATTTCAGGGAAAAATGTGGGATAACATGTCTGTCATGAAGACAACAAGGGTCATCTTGTTTTAAAGCTTCAATAGTTGACTTCAAAGTTTAGCTGGCAGAAATGCATCTTGGAATTTAAAAATAAGCTTTCTAGTTTTGCCAGGCCTATTATTTGTTCTTTGAAAAACTAACCTTTAAAAGGCTAATCCTAAGTAACATTAATTATTTTTTAATATTCTGTTCTATTCCTTCATCCCTTAATGTAAAAGCTATTATCATCATAATAAGTTGGTTTTAAAGCTATCTTTGTGCTTAAGGATGGCCATGGCTTCTTGCCTTTTTAAAATAGTTACCATTCCAATGCTTTTGTTGTTTACATAATCCTTAATATGTTCTCTGTTTTTTAACCCATGGTCTGTTTCATGCTTTCAATGGACTGTTTGAAACCAATCTTGAGGAAGGCAGACAAGACAATAGAAAAAGGTAGTAGATTGTCTTAGAGAGAGCTTAGGAGGAACTGTTTTAGCTTCAAAGCCCCCAACGTATGAATGCTTTCTAGCATGAGATTACAAATACAAAATTAATTGTTTACAGAAGATTTGTACTCTCAGCTTATAAATTATTTTTATTGTCTGGAAAACTAGAGTGTAAGTTTCCAGTCAAACAAGCAAGGAGCTTGGAAGTTGTTACTCCATCCTAACAACAAGTAAAAATCTGAACAAGTTGAAAAAAATCAACCACTCTTTTTAGATCCATCAGAAAAGTGAGGTTACAGAGCAAATTTATGCCCTCCAAATTGGAAAGACAAACTGGATATAGAGAATCACAATTTAAGAGCAGAGCAGAAAGTTCCACTGGAATTAGTTAAGAGTAGGAAAACCTGAGATGAAATTGACAAACTGCTGGAGGCTTGGTGTGGACAAGTCTGAGAGTAAAATAGTGCAGGGAGGAGAGTCATAATGGGACCCTCACACTTTTGTGAGTTTTAACTCAATGATCTCTACCAGGCTTTCACAGGGAAGATCAGGGAACAATTCCTCCCTGATTCTGGCAATGGGAGCAGAAAAGTAACTAACTGAAATACTCCAGAGCATTCTGTTCTATGAGCATGGGCTGCCTGCGGGAAAAACTATTTTATCAGACCTTAACATATTGGGGTTTTATCGGGTCTCAACTGATATAGGAGAAGACAAATACCCAACTCCAGCTTCCTCTAGCCATTCTGTCCCAAGGAGACAGAATGTGAACACTTGTGAAGAGACACTTGTGAAGTCCACAATTCAGGGGCACAATCTCACTAAAAGACAGACTATAGAATGATAATTATAGGACTGTTATTCCTCTTCCCCCAACATCTTACCACCGTATACTAAAGGCCTGTTTACTATAGTTTCTTTTAGTTGGTACATTATAGCTGGCCATCAAGAAAAAGTTACAAGGTGGCTGGGCCTGGTGGCTAGCACCTGTAATCCCAGCACTTTGGGAGGCTGAGACAGGTGGATTGTTTGAGCTCAAGAGTTCAAGACAAACCTGGGCAACATGAAAATACTCCTTCTTTACAAAAAATATAAAAATTAGCCAGACGTGATGGTGCTTGCCTATAATCCCAGATACTCAAGAGGCTGAAGTGGGAGGATCACCTGCACCTGGGAGGCAGAGGTTGCAGTGAGCTGAGATCAAGCCACTTCACCTCAGCCTGGGTGACAGAGCGATACCCTGTCTCAAGAGAAAAAAAAAGAAGGAAGGAAAAGAAAGAAAAAGTTACAACCAAAAGGCAGTAAAACACAGATTGAAGCAATTGAGTAATATCAGATCCAGAGTCAAATGTGGAAAGAATTTGGAATTATTAGACCAGGAATTTTTAAAACCTTTGAATAACATGCTAAGGGCCCCAAAAAATAACATTAAGACAATATGCCAGAACAGATTGGTGATGTAAGCAGAGAGAAATTCTAAGAAAGAATAAAAACATCATTGTAGCACTCAAAAACAGTGTATCAGACATGAAAGTGCATTTGTTACACTTACCAGTAGACTGGGCATGGCTGAAGAATCTCTCAGCTTGAAGATGTGCTAATAGAAACTTCCAAAACTGAGAGGTAAACAGTAAAAAGACTGACAAAAAACATTACAGAATACTCAAGAACAATGGTCCAATTACGAAAGGCATAATTTCACATAAGGGGAATACCAGAGAGAGAAGAAACCTTTGAAGCAATATGACTCAGAATGTTCTCCAATTAATGTCAGACACCAAGCTGCAGATCCAGCAAGCACACAGAACATTAAGCGGGATAAATGCAAAAAAAAAAAAAATTCAAATAAAAAAAACACCACACCTGGACATATAATATTAAGAAAAAATATTGAAAAATACCAGAAAGAGAAAAAAAATACCTCACCTCCAGGGAAGCAAAGGTTAAGAATTAGATCTTATTTGTCCTCAGAAATCTTGCAAGCAAGAAGAGAATGGGGTGAAATATTTAAAAATTTGAGAGAAAACTCACACCAATCTAGAACTCTACAACCAGTGAAATTACCCTTCAAATTGAAGAAGAAAGGACTATTTCTTAGACAAGTAAAACTTGAGGGAATGTGTTGTTAATAAACCTGCTTTGCAAAATAATGATAAAAGAAGTTCTTCAGAGAGAAGGAAATGATATAGGTCAGAAACTCTGATCTACATTTAAAAAAGGAAAAGCATTAGAGAAGAAACAAGTGAAGGTCAACTGATCTAACAGGTGACAATTTGTTCCAGAAATATTAACAAAAACGTATTTGGTAACTATAACTCATGTATAAGTGAAATGGATGACAGAAATAACGCAAGGAATAGAAGGGTGGAATTAAGAATACTTTATTATTATAAGGTACATGTACTACCTGTGAAGGGATATAGTATTCTTTGAAAGTGGAATTGAATTAGTTATAAATGTATACTGCAAATTCTAGGACAACAACTGAAAGAGTTAAAAAAAGAGAGAGAGAAAATGGAATCATATAAAATGCTCAATGCCTTTTAATCAGAAATGGACAGATCCAGCAGCCAGTAAATAAGCAAGGACATAATCGAACTCAAAGGCACCATTGATTAAGCATTTATAATTGACTACTATTGACTACTTCATCCAACAGCAAGGAACTACACATTATTTTCAAGCTCATATGGAATATTCACCAAAATAGTCTACATCCTGGGCCATAAAACACATCTTAACTTAATGTGAAGTTTGGACTTTGGGTAATAATGTGTTAAAGTATAATCATTGATTGTAGCAAATGTACCACTTTGGTGTTTTTGTTTTATTTTGTTTTTGAGTCAGGGTCTCATTCTCTTGCCCAGGCTGGAGTGCAGTGGTATGAACATAGCTCACTATAACCTCAAATTTCTGGGCTCCAGTGAATTTCCCACCTTGGCTTCCCAAGTAGCTAGGACTACAGGTGCATACCACCACATCCATCTAATTGTTAAATTTTTGTAGAGATAGACTCTCGTTATGTTGCCCAGGTTGGTCTTGAATTCTGGGACTCGAGCAATCATCCAGTCTTAGACTCCCAAAGTGTTTGGATTACAGGTATGAGCCATTGCACCTGGCCAGGTGGGAGATGTTGATTGTGGGGAAGATTGTGTGGGGGACAAAGGGTATGTGAGAACTCCCTGTACTTTATGTTCAGTGTTGTTGTGAAACTAAGCTAAAAGTGCCCTAAAAAATAAACTCCTAATAAAACACAATAGAGCATGTTGTAGAGCTGGTCAATAATTTTATCTGTAGCATTTCATTATGTTCCAAAATATTCATACCTAGAAATTGACAAAACATGCCATTTTATACTAGATGATTTAAAACAATTGCCAAAACACAATTCCAAGGGACCTGAAATCAGAAGTTTGGAGATATTACTGAATGAAGAATAGTATGAATAATATTAAACATTTCATAAAACAATAGTTTTTGATATATCTAGTTCCATTGAAAAGAAATTTTTTTTTTGAATAACAGAATTCTAACTTAGAGGACGTATAAAGAACCTGTGCAAGTAGCTTATTATAACATGAATAGTTTATTATAAATGTATTTATATTGAAAATAAAAGAACCATGATGCAAATACCATTGAGCAAATTTTCATCAGGTAAGTAAAAAGCATGAAAAACTAAAACCAATATCCATCATCTCAGATCACCCGAAGTTCAACATTTACGAATATGTGTACATTGATTGGGTGTATTGTGTCTTTTTGGCATTGCAAATATCAGCTTATGAGGTGCCTTTCTGAGTGTAAGTAGTTCACATATAGAGCCTGTTTTACATAGAAATTTCGCCAGTTACCAGTATTTGGAAGTGATTCAATCAATAAAGCCCTATCTGATTTCGACAAAATTTTGCATGTAAATTTCACATGCTTTGTCTAAGGGATTAAAGCCAACTTATAAATTTTATCTAGACAAAATGTTGTATGCTTCTTTGCAAAACAAAATATTATTTTTTATCTAAAGTTAGGGAAATCTTATAAAGTATTGCAGCAATAGGAACACCCTGGGGTTTTTTGAGCTGATTAGCTTTTATAATTCGCTTGATAATGTGGATTCCATTTAACAAAAAGCATAGCAGGGGTTACAATGAGGATGAAATGTGACTCCTTAATCTATCTTATATTAGATATGTTTCCCTGATTTTCCTTAGTAATATTTCTACTTCAGTTAAATATGGATAAATGTGTTTCACAGTTATTTTTTTTTCAAAATAGCAGCTTTGTTTTTATAAACAAAGACCCAGACTTTTAGATATGAAATCAACTATGGTTTGGAAGGAGGTGGTACCATAATTTTAATAACTCTTAAAACTATGATTCATCATAGTACTATTTGAAAACATTTTCTAAGCACAAGGTAAAATACTTTTTATAGGGGAATTTTTAAAATATATAGTGGGCTTTTATTCTGTAAAGTGAAATTCCATTTTCAGAAGTTATATTCAATGAAATTCTGTAACCTGTTCCAAGAAGATTTGTTGGCCAGAAATGCTAGGGTGTTGTGACAAAGCGAATAAATAGGAAGCAGGTCTAGACAGAACACCAGGAAGAAGAGGAAATGAGGGCAGAGCTAGGGATCATTATCTTATATCAAGGTCTCTCTGGTTTTAAATTGAATTTCCACTCTAGTTGCCTCGTGAGTTCCCATGGAGTTCCAGTCAGGCAAGGAATAAAAGACTACTTGAAATAGACAAGAACAACATACTGTTCACAAAATTTTCAGGGAATATGACACCCCACTTCTGTATCCCAGATGATTAAGTATAGAGATTATGTGGATTACTTTTTGGATTCTCTTGATAAACAAACAACCTCTGGGACACCTAGCTAAAAAATTATAGAAACAAAGTAACTATGCCAAAGAATAGTTTTATAGTCACTTTTATTGCACAAAATGTATATTGTTTTTGACAGAATAAAATCTAACCTCCTTAGCTTGTGTAAATTCACTTTCAATGAAGCCAGAAATATAATTAATTAAATAGCTTTCTTCTTTGACATTAATGATTTCTAATTTCCTACCACCCATCTAACATGTTTAAATCCCCCTTGCATACAATAACCTTTCCCTAATCTGAACTTCCAATCATACCTCATCTCTGACTGCACAAACTCTTAATCCTCCTATCTTAATGTGATGAGTCTTTATTAATTTGATTTACTCTTCTATTACAGTTTAAGCATATTGAAAATAAGCTTGACTATTGTAGTAATACCCAAATTTTCCTGATTTTCATTAGATATTCAAAGATGAATTCATTCATTCATTCATTTGTGAACAAAAGGGTAAGTCAAATTAAAGCTCTATTGGAGACTTTTAATTTAAGAAGTTAATTGTAGGTTTGGAATGAATGTTAAGAGACCATTCCACACTTAGTAAATTTGCTTATCCTTTTGCAAATCTGATTTCTATGTGACTTCAATTTTTGGGTATAATGGAAATACAGCACAAACAGCTGTCATTCTTGTTCTACCAATTGCTACAAGCTACAGAGGAGTCTATCCTTAAAACGTGAACCCAAATCATGGAAAGTAAGTAGTCAGCAATCTTAGGATTAGTGTTTGTTACAAGTATTTTGGTGTCAAAGTAGTGTTTTAATAGTCAAGTGACAAAAGAAGAAAAGGAAAGATTCTTGTAGCTTAGGATAGCTTTGGAAAGAACTAACAACTAAAGGGAAAGAGGCTGACATTGAAAGGATTTCAATGATTTCTGTTAGGCACAGAGAATGAGATCAACAGGTTCACAGCTGAGGGACAAAAGTAAGAAAAATGTTTATCCCTATTTTTTTTATCAAGTTGTTTTTAGGAGATCACAATATGCACAGCATAAAGGAAAATCAGTGTAAAGAACATAGATCCATTTTTGTTAAAATGAATCAAATAGTACATGCATCAAACCAAAATATGTACCATTTAAAAACATCATTTGGGGAAGTTATGTTTTTATCTTTGTTTTTAATTGCAAAAAGCAAATGATTCAGAACCATATATATTTTTAAAAGTAATATGCTCTCATGTTTCTAGCCACTTCTTTTTTTAACAGAAATGGGTTTTATACTCCACATATTGTTCTTCAATTTGCTGTGTTCATTCAACAATATTGGCAGCTTTATAGTATTTTATTGTATGAAAGTACCATAGTCTACTTAACTGCCCACTTATTGACAGGCATGTAAGCTATTTTCCAAAAATCACTATTACAAGTCATTGAAATGTGTATCTTTCTATTACTTCATTGTTTGTCTACCCTCTATTTACTACCCATCTATCAAGGCATTTATGTTCACGTTTTTTTAAGATATATTCTCTGAAGTGAGATTGTGTGGAACAACCATTTTAGAAAGTTAATAGTTATTGACAAATTGTCCTATAAAAAGACTGTATAAATATGTATTTATGCCAAGAATGCATTATGAGTAACTATTTTCCCGCCTCCTTGCCCAAACTGGATATTATCATTTAAAAAACTCTGCCAATATTTATGTATCAATTAAGAATTTCATTTGACATTTAATGAAGTTAAACACTTTTTATATATTTATCACTTAATGAAGCACAATTGGAATGGATATAATACTTTTTTGTGAGGATTCAATGACATCTCTTACAATAGGGTTTGGCCTGACAGTTAAAAATAACTTTGTTCACTGTAAAAATAATTATGACAAGTTGAAATGTTTTCTTGTTCTGTAGTTTTACAGGAATCCTTGATTTTTTTTTTTTTTTTTTTGTATTTGAGATTGGGGCAGGCAAAATGTACTGATATCCTGACAGCTCAATGGGTATACAGCTCACCTACAGTAAATTAAATAAGCTGAATAAAAAATAACAGGCAAGATAAAATCATAGAATCACATTTAAAAGAAGCGGCGTCCTCTAATGGGAAATTATGCTTTTAAATTGTTTTTAAAGATGCCACACATATTTAGTTTCTAACAGAGAAGAATCTAGCTCGTAAGTGACACATTTGAACTATCATTGGCTACACAGCCCTTCCCCCTTTCATTACTACAGCCCTAATACAATTAATTCAGTGAAAAGATAGTTAACAGCCTGGCCTTTAGAGCTGGACTGCCTCAGTCAAAATTCAAGTTATGCCCTTATTGGCTTTACGATTGTGGGTAAGTTATTTAACTTCTTGTGCCCAGTATTTATAATATGAAAAATTGGGATAATAGCATTATCTAATGCATAGACTTGATGTGAGGACAGGAGGAGTTGGTATATGTAAGGATTTTTGAGATTGTAAGTAAGCATCATCTGATTGCTACAGGTATTATTTTCATCAGGAAATCCTTTGGGAGATAGAAGATACCATGTGAGCTACAGCAGCGTGTACATTTTCTGAAATTAATAATACAAATGCAGAAAGGAAATAAGATGGTAAAAGAATGTCACATATTCAAAAATTTAGCCAGAGTTTGACTTGTATATCAGGAATTAAAAAGTTTCCTTCTTACCCTTCTTTCTAAATCATATGGGATCTAGGAGATAGAATATATATTTTATTATTAGCATTTCTCTACTATATTTAGTTTAACATATTAGATTCATAGAAAATTGACATAGGAATATAATTTCTACTTGCAATCTTTATTTGAAAATAAAAATGCATCCATATAAAACAACTGTCTCACAAATGATTTTTTTGAAAACCATATATTCAATTAAAAATGGCCTTACATAAGAGTTTCTAACTAGACCACAGAAGATATAGCTGGAAGCAATAATAGGCTTATTCTTTCAATAACTACCACCTGATATCTCGTTCAAAATATCAGTAGGGACATGAATTTTGATGGGGTCAGTATATAATACTTGTTGGTAAAAATAAATTGGATAAGTACCAGCTTCTAATAGCATATGAATACAGTTAGTATATATATTCCAGGAAGTTCCATCACCAACAACATGGCAAAGCAATTTATCAAAGCATTGACTCAAGGATTATAGAAAACATATAAAAATTATAACGAATAAATGTATAAAGAAAACACAAATCCTCCTTACCATCCCACCAACATTTTCAAGCCCGTGATTATTTTTCACATTCTAAAAGGGCTATTGATATTAGATTGCCCTGACATTTCAGAGCTGTACTTTGAATGAGAACTTATTTAACTCCAAGACAGAATTCGAATTAAGATTCATATGAAGCCTCTTCTCAAAATCTGCGGTTAACACTTGAATGGGACTAAGCCTTGCCAGGCTGACTTAAGGATGTCTTTCTTTGTGCTTCTATTTCACCTTGTGAATATCTCTGGTAGAATAATTATGATTTTATATTTTTATGGTCTATTGATGTATCTGGATCACCCCATTGATGGCCTCTTAAAATCCCTGCATCTCAAGTACCTTGTAAAGTGTGTGATGGATGATAGGAGTGCAATAAATATTTAATGAATAAATCACTGAATGAATGAACTATCAGTTACAGGAGTAAGAGTAAAAGAGAAATGGCACCAAATTTTAGGTGTCTGAAAATATTGGCTTAAAACATTATATTTTATTGATTTCTGTCATTTCATCTGTTTAAAATAAAACAATATGTTAAAAAATGGAAGTGCACCAATAAAAATTACATGTTAAATATAACCCTAGTGCGACATTGATGCTTGGATTATGTGGCTATGACTAAAGCACAAAAAATGGAGAAAAGTTACCTGGAAGTTAATCAGGGAAAAATAAAATGCTGAATTATCAGCCCAAAATGATAAGGTGATGACTGTATGTTCTTTAAAAAAAACTTTGATTATTTTTTTGTCATCGATTTAGGAATTTTCATCATCAAAAATAATTATTAAATACCTTAATATAAGAAGCTATATATTTTACTCCCTGAAGCAAGTAGTCTTTTCCTCTACAATGTAGTAGAAAAGATAAAACATGTTCATATTTTGATTTTAAAAGTATAAGGCAACATATATTCTAATATGTGATGCTGGCATCCACTGTTCTATGAATTCAGAGGAGAAAGAAATCATAGGTGACTAAGATGGAAACTCCAATACCTTTGTTATTATTAGCGCCAGTGCCACCCCAACATCAGGTAATTTTCCTGCATTAGTGTTAGAGAAGGTTTTATTGAGTAGGTAAGATTTGATGTAGTCCTTGAAAAACAGTTACCTGTGTATACAGAGATGATATTTCAGGTGATTATGTTTTGAATGGCATGAATGTATGGAGGCAGAGAAATAGGAAAACCTATATTTTTCAACATATAGGTTTGGATAGAATGGAAATGTCTTACAAGAGGTCCTAAATATAACCATGGAGATATGAGAGAAATTGCCACTTTATTTTTATTTTTTGAGATAGAGCTTTGCTCTTTTGTCCTGGCTGGAGTGAAGTGGTGCGATCTCAGCTCATTGCAACCTCCAACCCCTGGGTTCAAGCAATTCTCCTGCCTCAACCTCCTGAGTAGCTGGAATTACAGGCACACACCATGACACCTGGCTAATATTTGTATTTTAATAGAGACGGGGTTTCGCCATGTTGGCCAGGATGGTCAACATGACCTCAGGTGAACCAGCCTCCTAAAGTGTTAGGATTACAGATGTGAGCCACTGCACCCAGACAAAATTGCCACTTGATAAAGTTTGGGATTATCTTAAAGGCAAGAAAGTCAGTACCTAGGAATTGATATGAGAATATCATAGTGCAAATACTAATTACTGTAAATAATTATGCATTTTATTTTCTTTGTACCCTCATTCCATCCCAGAATGAAACCAGTGGCAGGCTTTAGAGATAATGAGGGATGAGATTATATTCCATCTCCAGAGCTTAGTAGCTGTCTCTGCTTTGAGGATTCCTCACCCATTCTAGCCTATTTACTAATTGTTAGATAGAGTTAATAACTTCTTTATATGTTTTCTTGAGAAATTGCTATATATACATAGTTTTTAGCTATGCTTTGGCATATAGTAGGAATTCACTCAACTGCAGCTGTTGTGGCTAGTAGCAAGATGCATTCCTATTAGTACACAAGCTTTTAAGATCCTTTTGCTAAAAGTCTACATGGAGATACGAATTATTTTCGTGATATAATATGCACATACCTTATGTAAATGTGAAATACAAGTTATCTAAGATTCTCAGGATCACTACGATGATGGACATTCTTTTAAATTTTTTGGTATGTAGATGTGCTGCTTCTTTTTTTAAGAGGCAACTTTTTTCTCTCAGTTTCTTAAGGATGCAATAGAGAAGTTGAACAAAACATTCTACCAGTGATTATGATATAAGGTTTTGCATGCGCATGGAAGATAAGAGACTACAGGGAGGAAAAAAGTCAATTTTTGATCCAATACAGTAAGGATCATTGATGGCCCCAAGTACATTCACTGAGATATGGAAAAAATTAAAATGTCTGCATTCTATGAATACTTTTGTTTCAACAAATCAACTTCACTCAAGGGTGAGTGAGCAGGAAAATAAAGTTTGTGAAATTGGTAGAGTAAATTTATATGTGATTTGAGAATGTTATGGAATTGAGGGTAAATTGACATCATATAATTTAAATTTTGGCAAAATGGCATGATTCCATTAAAACTGTAAGCCAATCTCTTTTGAGAACTATTGAGATATATCCCCATCAGAGAAAAATTTGTTTGGTTTAAAGCAGTGATTTTCAAACTGTCTTAGCCAAAACCTTATGGTTCCCCATTGATGCTACTCGGCTGACACTGCGTGTGTTAAGGGCTGTAGTAGATGTGGACTCAGAATTGCACAGGGTTTTCTATCAACCCCTACCCACATTCTCCATCTCCTTCTACAATGCCATCTACCATCAACCTTGCTTTACCTGGTATATATACTGAAATTTCTCTTCAACTTTTATTTATAGTAATGGTCCACTTAATAACCATGGGATGGTAGTGTGTTTGTGTAAGTCTCTGTCCAAATGCAAGTGGAATTAAGCTATTATGGTCTATTAACATTAAGATTGAGTTGTTAGAATGAGAAGGGTTGTAAGGGATCTGAAAGATTCATTGTCAGGAGGAGAGGAAAATAAATGATAGATTAAAAGCCTGGGGAATTCACCTAATTAAGTGGGAATAGGAGAGGATAGAAAGAAGAGAATAGTAAAAGAACTTCCAGAGACAAAACATGTCTTTTATTGTTTTGATAAGAGTCTCCCCTAGAAATAACTTTGAAAACTATTCCAGAAGCCATTCACGAAGGGAAAGTAAAGTTTTCCAGAAAATTACTACAACAATTTTTCCTACTAAGAAATAAAGAAAGCCTTACCCAAGGAAATAGAAGTAGACAAATGATAGCCAGGAATGATACTATCTTACCTTATATACATTGTATTAGTTTTCTTTTACTACATAAGAAATTGTCACAAGTTTAGCAGCTTGAAACAATATGCATTTTTATCTCACAATTTTTCAGGGTCAGGAATCTGGGTACATTTTAGCTGTGTCTTTTGCTCATGGGTCACCCAAGACTGTAATAAGAGTGTGGGCTGGGTTATGTTTTTTGATTTTTGTTTGATTTCCAGCTTTTATTTTAAGTTCAGGGGTACATGTGCAGATGTGCAAGTTTCTTACATAGGTAATGTGTACCACGGTAGTTTGCTGTACAGATCATCTCATCACCTAGGTATTAAGACCAGTATCTATTACCTGTTCTTCCTGATGCTCTCCCTCCTCCCACCTCCCACCCTCTGACAGGCCCTAGTGTGTGTTGTTCCTCTTCATGTAGCTCATGTGTTCTCATCATTCAGATCCCACTTATAAGTGAGAACATAGGGCATTTGGTTTTCTGTTCCTGCATTAGTTTGCTGAGGATAATGGCTTCCAATTCCACCTATGCCCTTGCAAAAGACATAATTTGATTCCTTTTCATGGCTGCATAGTATTCCAAGGTATAAAAAATGTACCACTTTTTAAAAAAAAATCCAGTCTATCATTGATGATCATTTAGATTGATTCCATGACTTTGCTATTGTGAATAGTGCTGAAGTGAGCATATGAGTGCATGTATCTTTAGAATAGAATGACTTACATTCCCTTGGGTATATACCCAATAATCGGATTGCTGGTCAAATGATATTCCTGCCTCTTTTTGGTAATAGCCATTCTGACAGTTGTGAGATGATATCTCGTGGTTTTGATTTGTATTTTTCTAAAGATCCGTGATGTTGAGTTTTTTTTTCATGTTCATTGGCTGTATTTATATCTTCTTTTGAGAGTGTCTGTTCATGTCCTTTGCCCACTTTTTAATGTGGTTGTTTGCTTTTAACCTAGAGGCTTAAATGGGGAAGATCCACTTCCAGGACAAGATAGTTATTTGTCAGATTCATTATTTTGCAGTTCTGGGACAAAAGGTCCTGGTTTCTTGTTGGCTGTAGCTGTGGGTGGTCCTCCACTTCTGTTGATTCCCTTCAGCTCCTAACAGCTGCCCACAGTTTCTAAACTCTTTACTTGGAGTTCCTTGCCATGTGGACTTCCCTAATATGGCCACTTACTTCATCTGGATGGAAAGGACTAGAGCAGACTACAGCAACTGTACTATAAGACAGTCTTACATAATCATGGAAGTGATGACATCCTGTCATCTTTACCATATTCTATCAGTTAGATGTAAATCACATGATCACTCACTATCAAGGGAATGGGATTTTTCAAGATCATGAAAACCAGCAAATGAGTATGGAGGGGCTGCCCTTCAGTACGTCCCCTCAACACATTGATAAATCAAAACGCAGTAAGGGAAAAAAGATAGAAAGATGACGTATTATAGGAAGTTATATGCACAGATATCTGTATAATAAAAATAAAACTACAAAATGGAATCTGAAATATGGCTTTAGTGAGTACCTGTGTTAATAGCATGAAAGTGACTCACAGTAGAGTTTCCTTTTTATACAGCTTGCTTAGTAGTTTACACATAGGTTATTATATCTGTCTGCCTGCACTTGTGTTGACAATAAATTAATGTAATAATTGGTTCTTGTTGTTTAAATGAGTTTATTTTTGAATAAGGAACACAGCTTTTAGGCTTTTGAATGGCAGATACACCTGCATTCTTCCTCAGGCAATTTCCCTCAGCAGAAACCATGTCACCTGAAGCAGTGACATTTTTCCATTAAAAGGAGTGTGGTTACAGATAACATTGACAGCATGATATTTTAGGTTTAGAAAAAGCCTGAGGCAAATAGATTATGTTTAGGCACTGAAAACACACAGACACATTATTCAGTTTGTGCCCAAGCAAGCTAATTTATTCCAAACGTGTGAAGCTTTGTTTTGATAACTTCTGGGCTTGTTCTTGGCTGGTGCACCTTTGACTGAGAAGGCTTTCAGGCTTTCCTTCTCAGTGTTCTGTTTTGTCTCAACAAATGCTATTTAAGGGACTAATGAACTGGGATCATAAAAAGAATCCTTAAAGGAGTTTAATGGGGTCATTGTGATATACCCTGGCAGAGGTAACGTATTTCTGCCTTTCAGTGTTTATTTTAGCCTGCAGCAACTATATATGTGAAGTTTCAATTTTTATCATATGTGTAAATAGAGGGGTGCACACACAACTGTTTGACAGTATGAGATTTTGGTTTAAAATTTTTAGAGCTTTTTCAAAGTTAACTAAACTTTTTGCAAGGTTTCAAACTATTTACATTTATTTTAAGTTGTATGCAGCTGACACATTTCTCCTCTTTCCCATTCACAGTCTTTGCTCATAACTAACTTGGAACCTTTTCAATTGTGATTTGGGCACAATTGCTATATCTTATTATAATGAAATTTTGTTACTGTTTCAGGAAATATGAATGAAAATAAAATTGGCATCAATATATTGAATTGTTGTACATTTCTGTTAAAACAAGTGAATAAAAATAAACCAAAAATTCACCATAATTTTCAGGTCTTTTGCATGCACAGTTACTGAGCTTGAGCCTGCATTGATTATTTGAATATCCATGTGCGTAGAGCTTGCAGAGATTAAAATGATGGATGAAGCAAGCACATTGTGATATAAGACAGATCTGAGGGAGAAAGAGAGGATGAATGACCTACTTATATTCACTCAAACGAGTAGTGAGGACCGCTGACTCTTATGACCAATACTCTCTCTCCTCTCTCTCTCTCTCTCTCTCTCTCTCATTTTCTCTCTCTCTCTTTCTTCAGAAGACATATTGCAGGACAGTTTCTGGCATAGTATTCATGATATGCCGCTGTTTCTCATAATATCTGCCTTTGACATTTTAAGAGTGACCAAGGAATTTCACTTGGCATGACTATTTCTTTGAAATTTAAATATAACACTGAAAATTAACATCAAGCCAACCTTAGCTATACTGAATATGAAGACCTATACTTATGCCTAAATCATTAGCTTCAAGTGAAGCTATAAAAGGGAGTATTACATTCAGGAATATCAAGATGCCTCCCTCTCTACTGCAATATCATTCATATTTCTTACTTATGTAAAAGCTGTGCTCAGCCATAGATAAGAACTGACATGTTGCCTGGGTATGAATAAATCAGTGTTTTCTATTCTATATAATTTACTGACCTTTCACACATGGTTTGTCTGTGGGTTATAATGTTTATTTTAATCAATTTTTTTTGTCTAGATGCATTTTTGTCATCTCTGTCTGATTTTCCTCCCTGAATATATTCAATGATGTAACTTTCTTGAAAAGTACTGTAAATGTAGTGTAACCACTCATCCTCTTTAAGTTGAATACCTTTGAAATGAAAGATCTTTTAAAGCCATCTTTTTCTTATATTCAACATAAATTCCACCATTTCAAAAATGGATCTTCAGTGGGTCATGGGTGTTTAAATACTCCTATCACCAGAAATGATTATTAAATTGTATTCTGGTGTAATTTAAGACAAAGAAACAAAGGAGCTGAAATGGATATTCCAATAAGCTCTATGTATCAGACAAAAGTGTCTGCTGGATGTAAACCTGCATTTAGAGGCTTTTTATTGTCTCTACAAGGTGGTGAAATAAAGGACTGGGTGTAGAAGTAGGCTATTCATTACAAAAAAAATAAATTAAATAAATAAAAGCATAATCCAGGATTAACGCTGGTGCTTTGCTCACCACTTACATGTCTACGTAGTTTGAAAACAGTCCCAAGATTGTACTCTATGAAATGAATACTTATTTGAGGGCCTTTCACTATTGATACAAATCATCCACCTGGTACTTCGGCCAAAACATTTGCACTGTTGGTGTTCTGGCTAATTTTGAGCTATTAAAAGCCATAAAAATTAGTTTTCTATTGTAATAAGCTGTTTTGCACTATAGTAATTTTAAAATGTCACTTTAATCAATAATATGTATAGTACCAGAGCCTTTGGGCATATAAAATGTCAGTTGTTTAATTTTGAAAAATGAATATTGTCCTTACAACATTATCTGGTCAAGCATTTGCATTATATTACACTTAGCACAAAGACTTACATTGTGCTTAGAATGTCTTCATCAATTATATAAAGAAGATGTAAGGCTTGAGGATATTTATGTGTAATATCCAATTACCAGACCTTAGGGCCAGGTTAATTTCCCCAATTTCTGCCCCATATAGTGCTACAGAGGGGCAGAAAGAAAGAAAATTAAGGTGTTTTAAAACTATCCAGTGTATACTGCTAGAACATTTGGTTATTGATTCTCTCTTTCTCTTTTTCACACATACAGACACACACACACATACATCATATATGTTATATATAAATAAAGCCATCATGCAGCTACGCACTATACATCTTGATATTGTCTGGATTGTAGTTATGACTTTTAGTATAGACCTTATATAATGGTGCAAGTGAGTGGTTATAATAGAATTTGAGGAATGGTGAGGAAATATGTATGTCTAGACTCATACACCTGAACACATACAAGATATACAAATAAATATCTGGATGAATTTTTTCCATATATGTAGATCATCTTTGGGATATCTGAATTTGAATATATGACACATGGAAAATGCCATTTTACTGTAAAGAGTTACAGGGAGAACTTCAAAGACAAAGGAGTTATTCTCCACTCCAAAATGATTAAAAGAAAAATAATGACTGGTCCATGTGAATATCAATTATGAGAGAGATATGACATCATATGATTCCAAAGATAGATGAATATAATACATTCAAATAAAAGCCTCAAATGGAAAATCAGATACACATCTTTTTCTATGAGTAATTGTAAATAATGTTATTGTTATAAAAGTAGAAATTTATTTAATGACAACTAAAGATTATTTTGGAAAGTACATCTGTTTTTGTGTTATCATAATGTTAACTAATAAATACAGCTGTCAATTACTGCTTACTAAGCACTGTGCTTTCACTGTAAATCTCTAACTCTTTATGTGAAAAAGAAGGTCAGGATAGGAAAAAAAAAAAGAGATGGTAGAAAGATGGTGCTCTTCTATTCACAATAGCAGTCATATAATAAACCTAAATTCTCATCAATGGCAGATTGGGTAAACAAAATGTGATACATATACAACATGGAATCCTATGCAGCCATAAAAAGGAATGAGATCATGTCCTTTGCAGCAACATGGACTGAGCTGGAAGCCATTATTCTAAGCAAACTAATACAAGAACAGAAAACCAAATACCACATGTTTTCATTTATAAGTGGAGCTAAAAAGGAATACATGAACACAAAGAAGGGAACAACAGACACTGGGGTCTACTTGAAGGTGGAGGTTGAGAAGAGGAAGAGGATCAAAAAATTACCTATCACATACTATGCATATTCCCTGGGTGATGAAATAATCTGTACACCAACCCATGCAACATGAAATTTACCTATATAACAAACCTGCACATGTACCCCTGAATCTAAAATAAAAGTTTACAAAAGAAAAAAGGTCCAGGCACGGGGTCTCATGCCCATAATCTCAGCACTTTGGAAGGCTGAGGTGGGTGGATCACTTGATGTCAGGAGTTCAAGACCAGCTTGGCCAAGATGGTGAAATCCTGTCTCTAGTAAAACTACAAAATTTACCCAGGCATGGTGGCATATGCTTATGGTCCCAGCTACTTGGGAGGCTGAGGCAGGATAATCACTTGAACCTGGGAAGCAGAGGTTGCAGTGAGCTGAGATCACACCACTGCACTTCAGTAGCCTGGGTGACAGTGACAGAGCAAGACTCTGTCTAAAAAAAAAAAATAAAGAATAGCAAAAGTAAAAATAGTGCAAGACTAAAAAGAAATAGCTAAACTAAAAATAACACCAGACTAAAACAGATAAACATTTTAAAACCTGGTCTAAACAGAAAATATTTTTAACTTATTGTATGCATACAAGGGAAATAAAATTACTTACTGGGTGCAAAAATGTGTGTAAAAATGTAAAGACAAAAAAATTGTTTTGATTTATAGAAGAAAGAAAGCAAAGCTTAATAAATCCTCATATATTTAAAGAGTAAGAGTACTTAATAACAAATGTATTTGACATGACTGCAATGCGGGAAAGAAAGGAGAAAAGGAAATACATTAATATCTAATGAGCATCTACTATGTGCTAGGCACGCAGTTTCTCCTAAGCTATCTCTACAAATAGCAGATGCTGAATGAGTGAATGACAAACCTTCATTATAAAGCTTGATTGCAGTTCATTTTAGATTTTATATCATGGTTTATAAATAAAATATAAGCAAGATTATTTCATTCAGAAAGCAAATATTAAACCCTCGCTATAAGGTGAGCATCTGGGAAAGAACCATAGTAAGTCATGGTTTTGATTAACAGGTAAATACTATATAAAAAATAAATGCAATGTATTTAGATAAATGTAATAATAAAGGAATGTACCTAATTGGTTGGTGGCATAAAGGAGGGAATGAGCAACATTCCTATTGCTTGGGGCCGAAGAACTTAGAAGGCTTGATTTAAGAGCAATATTTGTCCCAAATTGTGAAAAATGCTATAATCTTCCCATGAAAGAAACACAGTGCAAAACCAGACAGATGTCAAAGATGTGCCCATGTCTATGTTGGTGTGGAGTTCACAGGAATGTGGTGGTCCAAAACTTAGCTAAAATATTAGTTTGGCTCATCTATCTTGCATAGTAGTGAATGTCTGGAACCACAAGAAAGGTTATATGACTTGTAAAATTTGTTTCAACCTTTAAAATCAACAATAGCAATAACATAGGGTACGAACACATTGCTTTAAAATGAAGTACAAGTACTGGGCAAAGATATGGGCACATTAAGAAACATGTTAATACAAGCAAAAAATGCCAGAGATAGGCTATGTTTAGCTGTGAATTTCTTTCTGTTACTATCTCTGTACAGGGAAAGTGGGAATACCTTGAAATCATTATTTTTAGCTGTTCTGCAGTTTTTATCACTCTGCCAAATAACTGCAAAATTTACATCAGAGAATATATGTTTTGTTATTCTTCATTCAAAGACATCTCATTGTGGCTTGGGTTACAATTTGAATTTGTTTTCAATTCCCGTGTTTTAAAAATAATAAAAGCATATCTGCCATAGAGAGAACCAACTTTGCCG
This sequence comes from Sapajus apella, assembly GCF_009761245.1. NCBI lineage: Eukaryota > Metazoa > Chordata > Mammalia > Primates > Cebidae > Sapajus > Sapajus apella. The sequence continues at coordinate 5,449,997 of NW_022436982.1, forward strand.
TAGAGAGAACCAAATTGCCCTAATTTTATATCAATTTCAAATCATATTGCTGAGAACACAGTATATAGATTTGTGACTATAGAATTATATCTGTAATAGTGAAATTGTCTCATAAAAGTGTCTGGCAAAATGAAAAATGATACAAAAAAACTTTTAGGAAAGTAAATTAAAACCTCCTCAAGATTCATAAGCAATATCCCCTGTTAATAAAAACCATGTAAAAGGCCTGAAAGATGACCTGTAAAAAAAATGAATCAATACATTGGTTACGACTCTTTCATTAATAGATTATTTTGCAAGAAGTGAAATTTAAAGCAAATATTTGACAAGGCCACAAATACGCAGGCACAGTCCAGTGAATACAGAGCAGGCCCAGGAAAGGCCATTGTATCAATAGGTTCCATGAGCTTTTTTCCACCTGCCAAATCCTTTTCAGGGCTTCTGTAGTGCTCCAGTGTTCAAGTGACTGAACAGGGTCATTGAAAGAGACTGATATAAGTTTACAGATCCATTTTTTATAAAGGGCAGAATATAGGATCAAGAATCAACAATTCCAGGAAAGCGCTGAATGGAAACCTAACCACTGGGCTCAAGCATTAGCAACAGTGTCCTCTGACTGTGAAACAAGCCAGAGAACACTCACTATGTAGGATGTAGAAGCCAAAGTTCTGTAGCCATTTCAGCTCGCTGTCAGCAAGTCACTCTACGCCTCTAGATCTCTACTTCTTGATATGTTCAAATATGATTTGAGATCAGAATATTTAATGATCCATTTAGACTAAAATTTTTTTATGGTTGGTTGATTGAATCATAAGCTTTTACTTAAAAGAGCCTATTTCTCTTTAGAATATTTTCTACTTCCTATACTGTGCTGTAGATTTTTTCTTTTAAAATTTTCCAGATAGTACTGAAGCCAAACCATTCTAGGATTATAGGTAAAGGAACATAGTTTGGGAAAATATTCTGAATATAATAAACCTGCAGAGATATGAGGCCAGCCCAGGAATTGATTCAGCCAGTGTGTCGTTTTAACCCTCTAAGTGTGGGTCATCAGCTCCAGAAACCAGATGTCCCTTTTCCTCTTGGAGACATTTCACCCGTCTCCTTAACCCTTTTTCCTTACTGCTTCTTTGTTTGTTTATTTGTTTCATTTCCACCTCCCCTGCTTGTCTGTTTGCATTCTACAAAAGGTCTAAAGCCACAGTAGTAGGGGCTTGATAAGAAACTCTGCACAGTCAGTTGGAATGCCTTCTTTGAGGACACCATTATATGGGGTTGAATTTTGCTATTGTTTCTCTTTCTCAGAGGAGGAAGTTAAGGAGCTGCCCTTTACAACATTCTGGTTACCAACCTTCAATTAACTTTTTCAGAAAAAGACTTTCTAATGTAACTGGGATAGCAGAGTTTGTGACACACGCATTTTTCCACAGTATAACTTAATCCTGCTTGTCTTCGTAGTTTCAGTGTCTTCCAAAAGTTTTTTTTTTTTTTTTTGAGACGGAGTTTCGCTCATGTTACCCAGGCTGGAGTGCAATGGCGCGATCTCGGCTCACCACAACCTCCGCCTCCCGGGTTCAGGCAATTCTCCTGCCTCAGCCTCCTGAGTAGCTGGGTGTAGTGAATAAATAAATTATAGAACAACATTGTTCAATAGATTTTAAATATCTAGTCAAAAGGTTATTTGTATCAGAAGAAGCTAGGATTGATTCATGATTCAAATGGACTCCAGAGGTCTTGTTCTTAGATAATATGTGTTTATTCTCAGGTATTATAGAAGGAAACTGAAGGTTAAACACACATTGTCAAAATAGTGTATTCAATGACAAGTTGTTAGCTATAAGATATTAAAGAATGAAATTCTAACATTTTTCAGAAACATTAATGACTCTAAATAGCCAGAGAAATCTTGAGAAAAAGGAACAAAACTGGAAGCATCACAATACCTGGCTTCTAAATATATTACAAAGCTATAGTAATCAGAACAGTATTTTACTGGCATAAAAACAGACACATAGACCATGGAAAAGAATAGAGCTCACAAAAGAACCCATGCATTTATAGCAAACTGATTTTCTCCAAAGGTGCCAAGAACATACAATCAGGAAAGGACAATCTCTTCAATAAATGATGCTATTAAAATTAATATCTACACGCAAGAATGAATTTAGGCTCTTATCTCACACTATATACAAAAATCAACTCAAAATTGATTAAAGACTTACATATAAGACCTGAAACTGCAAAATTACTTGAAGAATATGTAGGGGAAAAGCTCCATGACACTAATCTAGGCAATGATTTTTAATATATGATCCCAAAAATATAAGTATCCAAAGGGAAAATAAATGAATGGTGTTATGTAAAACTGAAAACCTTCTGCACAGCCAAGGAAACAATGAGCAGAGTAAGGAGACAACCTGTGAAATGGGAGAAAATATTTACAAACCACATATCTGACAAGGGGTTAATGCCAAAAATGCATAAAGAATTCACAGAACTCAATAGTAGGACAAGTACTGATTTAAAAATGGTCAAAGGATCTGAACAGACATTTCTCAAAATAAGGCATATAAATAGTGAACAGTTGTAGAAAAAAAGCTCAAAATTGCTAATTATCAAATAAATGCAAATCAAAGCCACAATAAGCTATCACCTCATGATTGTTAAAATGGTGATGATCAAAAAGATGACAGATAACAAGTGTTGAAGAGGATGTGGAGAAAGGTAATCGCTCTATTCTGTTGTTGGAAACATAAATTAGTACAGCCATTATGGAATACAGTTTGATGATTTATCAGTAAATTAAAAATAGAGTTACCATATGATACAGGTATCCAAATACTGGATATATACTCCAAGGAAATGAAATCAATAAGTTGAAGAGATGCCTGCACTCTCATGTTAACTGCAGCACTATTCACAATGATCAAGATATGGAATCAACTTGTTTCTCATCAGATGAGTGAATAAAGAAAATGTAAATATACACAACAGAATACTACTCCATCTTTTAAAAGAAGGAAATTCTGTCATATGCAACAGCATCGATGAGCCTGAGGGACATCATGTTAAGTGAAACAAGCCAGGCACAGAAATACTAATAGATCATGATCTCACTTACATGTGAAATCTAAAAAATGGATTTCAGAAGTAGAGAGCAGATGTGGTGGGTGCAGGGGAATGCTGAGGAGATGTCGGTCAAGATATACTAGATTTCAGTTAGGTAGGAGAAATAAGTTGCAGAGATTGAATGTACAGCATGATAACTATAGTCAATAACATAGTCATCTAGAATATAATTCCAGATATAATCCAATAATTATATTTGGAAATTGCTAAGGGAATAGATTTTAAATGCTTTCACCAAAAAGAAAAAAAAATGGTTAAGCATGTGAAGAAATGAAATGTGTGTAGTAATTATACTATTATACATTAGCCATTCCACTATTTATACATATTTTAAAACACATTGTACTTGATAAATATGTGTAATTTTTTATCTATTAGTATAAATGAATACATAAATAAAATGTTTAAAAGGGACCAAATTAATATTCTTAAAAATGCAGAACAAAACCACTAATAGGCTTTAGTATAACACTTTCTTTTCATGTTTTTATCTCCGTATCGACATTTAAATAGAAGTATTCAAAATAATAAACCCTCTTTATTTGTTGTTATTTATATGTGTGAAGTGATGGTTGTCTCACAAGTGTCAACTTATCTTTCAACTCATGAAGTTGTATCCATTAAATATGTCCAGATTTTTGTATGTCAGTCATACCTCAAAAAAGTGGTATTTCTATTTTTTAAGGGCTAGGACTCTAAGTATCTAGAGTCTTATACTTTCTGTTTTGAGGATTGGGATAGCAATAGTTTTCTGAAAAGCATCAGCAAGATATCCTTATTGATTATGCATCATAAGGTGACATCTACAATATGGCAATGCAAAGAAATCAGAACCGAAGTTAAAGATTAGAAGATAAGTCATGCAGGAAGCTGAGTTTTGAGATTTTCTTGGAATAAAGTCTAGCCCTAAGGAACTGTGGTGTAGCTTTGATAACGGTGAAAAGATTTCCTTAAATCTCAGACATATTATAATTTTTTTTTCTGAAAGTCATCAAAGTTTTTGTACTCGCTAACGACCAAATTTGCCGGTAATGAAAGAAGATGAGATGACCTGCCAAGAATTTGTCTAGGTGTTTTACAGTCATTTTTCAAATATCTTTGAGTTGAGAAACAGTGGAGTGAATACAATATCAAAGTTTTCTTTAGATACAGGGAACCTTCCAAAGAAGTGAAGCAGACTGCCACATATTGTATGATTTTGTGGATATCAAAGATCCACCCTCCCCAAAATGGCTGATCTGTAATATTTTATTTTAAAATTATTTCTTCTATGTATTAATAGATTCACACATTTATTCAGCTGATTAATTAAATAAATATGTAATGAGATTTTCCTAAGCAAAGCACTGTTGAGGCACCAAGTTAGTGGTTGGGCAACAATATATCCAGGGCTCCTGTTCATCCTAAGTTTGTATGTTTATCAGGAAAGTAAAATATAATCAAAAGATTACTCAAATAAATATAATTTCATTGAGTAATGACAGTTCCATTTATTGAGTATTTGATGTGCAAAGCCCTGTTCTGAGTGCTTACTTGTATTAACTCACTTAGTCTTCACAACCATCCCTTTAGGTACATGATACAGTATCTAATTTTGTAGATAAGGAAACTCAAGCATAGCAAGGACTTCAGCTTTCCTAACATCATGCAGTCCTGCAAGTGATGCACTCAAGATGCAATTCAGTAAGTCTGGACATAAATCTTGCACTCAAAACCACTCTATCAATATGAACAATTGACAGGGATGAAAACTTCAGTAAAAAACCAATATCAAAAGGGACTCACATTTAGAAAGAGGTATTCATTTGGTTGATGCCTAAAGAAAGAAGGAAATAGCTAAGCAAGGAATGGAAAGAGGATTGCTCTAGCAGTGGCAACAGCCCATGTAAGGGCCTTGAAATAGAATGAAGCTTTCAGCACAGATGGAGCCTGTTGAGAGGGGTAGAGCAGGCCAGAAGGTAGGGCCAGAAAGGTTGACTGTGACCAGATCAGGCCAGGCCTTGTAGATTAAACATTTAAAAAGAAAGATTTTTGTTTTAATATTCAAAGCACAAGGGGAAGTCATTTGTGGAAAGACATGATCCAATTGATATTTCAAGATAATTTTGGTTGGAATGTAAAGAATAGATTGAAAGTGCAAGAGCTTAAGAAGAAAGACTAGTTAGGAGACCATCAGAATGATCCAGGAGAAAGGTAGTAGCTTGGAGTGGGGGTGGCAGTAATAATGAAAACATGTAGATGGATTCAGGATGCTTCTGGGGAGTTGAGAGAGAAGGAGGAACTCAGGACATCCCAAGGTACTGGCTTCTTGATTTTGATTTCTGGTTTATGGCATTACTGTCGGATCTTCCTACAATTAGAATTACTGTCCTGAATTATGATATTTCCTCTCAAAAATCTGTGTTAAAATGTACCTGTACTAAATGAAACTGTAATGGATTTTTTCTTTCTTTTTTAAATTATACTTTAAGTTCTGAGGTACATGTGCAGATGGTACAGGATTGTTCCATAGGTATATACATGCCATGATGATTGGCTGCATCCATCCCCCTGTTACCTACATTAGGTATTTCTCCTAATGTTATCCATCCACAATTTCCCCACCCCTGCCACCCCCTCCCTTAGCCTCCCCACCCTTCAACCCCCAGGCTCCAGTGTGTGATGTTCCCCTCCCTGTGTCCATGTGTTCTCATTGTTCAACACCCACTTTTGAGTGAGAATATGTGGTGTTTGGTTTTCTGTTCTTGTGTCAGTTTGCTGAGAGTGATGGTTTCCAGCTTTGTCCGTGTCCCTACAAAGGATATTAACTCATCCTTTTTTATGGCTGCATAGTATTCCATGGTGTATATCTGCCACATTTTCTTTATCCAGTCTATCATTGAGCATTTGGTTTGGTTCCAAGCCTTTGCTATTGTGAACAGTGCTGCAAGGAACATATGTATGCATGTGTCTATAATAGAAATGGGATTGCTGAGTCAAATGGTATTTAGCCAGCACTTGGAATGCTTGTGAGACAGAACTGCCCATTCCCCTGAAAAAAAGGGGGATGAAGGCAGGGAGCCAAGTGATATGGCTTGGCAGATTTTTTTCATTAGAGCAGTTAATTATATGACTGTAGCATGAAAGGCTGTGATGAATATGAATATAGGCAGTTGCAAATGGAACACAGGTTGCCAGGGCTCAAAGGATTATAAGAGAGTGTTAGTCTAGTTGAAGGTGAGGGTGTGAATCCACTGAAAATGTTCGCTGAATCTGGACTCGTGTGTGAAGTTTGCACTTCCAGTTAAGATGTGCAGAATTGCCAGTGCTCATATAAGCCTCTTTCTTTATTAATGACTCATACAACAAATATTTATTGGATACTGGCTTACTTTGTCTTAGATGCTTTACCAATATTCTGAATATCAAATAAACTAAGCAGGAATAATCCATGCCTTCAGATAGCTTCAGCTCTGTTATTTCTCACTAAACTATATCTGCCATTCTATCATATTTTTAATGATTTTATATTTTTTGGCCGAGAATGGTTGCGATGATTAAGGAACATTTCTGCACAATTGTTATCCAAATGCCATTATTGGTATCTTTTAATCAGAGATAGTGTAGCAATTCTTAATAGCTCAGACTCTGAGGTCAAACTACCTTGGTTTAAATCTTAGCTCTTTACTTGCCTGGTTAGTTAATCCCTCTGTGCCACAACTCTTTATCTTTCAATTGGATTAAAATAATATATTTGGACTTTTGTGAGAATTAAGCAAATAAATGTATTTAGTACGGTGCCTTTCATATGGAAAACATTCAGTAGCCATTATCACTATTATTATTATTATTTTGTACTTCGGGCTCTGGGATCCATGTGCACATCCTTCATCCTGCAGGATTGTTGCATAGGTATATACATGCCATGGTGGTTTGCTGTCTCCATACCCTCACCCCCATTGCCTACATCAGGCCATTTCTCCCAGTGTTATCCCTCCCCATGCTCCCTGTTCCCCGTTGTCCCTCACCTCCCCCCGCCGCACCACATAGCCCAGTGAGTGTTGTTCTCTTCCCTGTGCCCAAGTGTTCTCATTGTTCATCACCCACCTATGAGTGAAAACATGCGGTGTTTGGTTTTCTGTTCTTGTGTCAGTTTGCTGAGAATGATGGTTTCTAGGTTCATCCATGTCTCTACAAAGGACATGAACTCATCGTTGTTTTTATGGCTGCATAGAATTCCATTGTGTATATGTGCCACATTTTTTTTTGTCCAGTCTATCATCCATGGGCATTTGGGTTGGTTCCAGGTCTTTGCTATCATAAACAGCACTGCAACGAACATACGTGTGCATGTGTCTTTGTAATAGAATGATTTATAATCCTTTGGGTATATACCTAGTAATGGAATTGCTGGGTTAAATGGAATTTTTATTTCAAGATCCTCGAGGAATCACCACACTGTCTTCCACAATGGTTGAACTAATTTACACTCCCACCAACAGTGTAAAAGTGTTCCTTTTTCTCCACATCCTCTACAGCATCTGTTGTCTTCAGATATTTTAATGATTGCCATTCTTAATGGCATGAGGTGGTATATCAATGTGCTTTGGATTTGCATTTCTCTAATGACCAATATAAGATACAAAAAAATGTGTGTATGTGTTTGTTTGTAATTTAAAGAGTTGTTACATAAACATGCATTTTAAGACCAAATCAAATTTGTCAACCACTTAAAATGTGTAGCTATACTAGAATTTCAACTTTTAAAAGTTTAAACACAATGAAAAATTTTAACTCGATCGATCTACCTAAAAGATAACAATGTATGGCTTTCACTCTTGGGTTTTCAAAAGGCTAAAGCAAATAAAATGCCAATATCCAACCATATACATCTCCAAAAATGGCAAGGACCAAGCGAAACATAAGCTACCAAAGCAATCCAGAGTGAAGTCCTCATCAATCTTCCCAGAGCCACCACCACCACCACCACCAACAACAACAAATATTTTAAAAGCAGGCAACTTAAAAAAAGAGAGTCAAAAATGCCTCCTTTTATTATTTTATTACTGTATCTCTTTATTGAAGGACAAGCTATATGCATTCTTTACTAAAAGAGGAGTTAGAATTTAATATAGTGAAAATGTAAGATTCTCTTTTGGTATGGTTTAAAACAATGTTTTTCGGTGGCATCTTTTGAGAGATTCAAGCAAGCAGTACTGTCATTGTGCTTTTTTTTAAGTTGGAAAAATGTTTGTTTTTAATTTTTAATATTAAGAAGTTCAGTGAATTACAGAGTCAAATTACTCATTAAATATATTTTTTCTATGTTCCTGTTTTCTCTCTTTTGCTCCAGCAAATGGCATAGCTAATTTGCTTTCTTAAAATTAGATAAAATATAATTTATTAATATTAGCATAAATATTTTGTGCTGTTAGGATTAAGAATTTGTTTAGCTATTTTGTTGTATTAGAATTAAGGCTGAATTAATGGCATGTTTCAGTTTTTCTATTCCAATGGAAAAGTAATAGTAAATAAATATAAGTTCCAAGGAAATGTCATTTCTGTTATGTCATTTTGTTAGGAATATCATATTATTAATTAACACAGCTAGATTTCATGTAAAATGCCTTGTTAAAAATGTTATATTTTTATAAATTTTTATATGTCAAAAACTCAGTATTAATTAGGGAAACAGATTATATTGCATTTTAATAACCATCCTTTTCAGAAGCCAAAGCAACAAATAAAAGAAAGAGAAAGCTTTTATTTAGAACTTGATTTGTATTTAACAATCATGAAATATTGATAATAAACACTAAATCATTCAACTTTGGTTAACTGCAATGATTACAGGTTTCAAGTTTTATTAAGTACCATTACATTCAATTTAACCTTTGTTTCCAGTAGTTCCATGTCCAAAGTCATTCACTTTTGGTACTTGTTGGAGTGATAAATGATGGAAAGATCTGTAATCATGAGAAAATAAATGCATCATTTTATAAGCCTCAGTTATATATCTGTAAAGTGGGATAATACTACCTATCTCACATAGTTTATTTTATGATGAATAAATTAAATAATGTTTTTAAAGTACTAAGTATCATATCTAGCTACATAGCAGGCATGTTATTTCTTTTCTTCCTTCTATAACTGAAAAGAAAAAATTTAATATGACAGAAGATACAGATTACATTATAACAATTCAAAATATTTGATCTACTCGATGTATGAGAGACCCTTTTTCCCTAATATAGTGTAGACTATTTCTGTAGGTCACATTCTAAACTCTCCAAAATGTTGATGGAACTTCAACTGAGAGGTTGCAGATCACTTGGATATTTCCTAAGTGATGCTATGTTATTTGCCTTCTGCAATCATCCAAGAAATTTATCAGCCAGACCATTTGACCATGATGAACTCTACATCATGTGTTAAAGCCTCTGTTATGCCATGTGCTAATGCTCTAGACTACTGTATACAAAGTATCAATAATAATAAATATTTAAATAAATTAGAGAATTCATTTCTTTTTGAGATATGTCATGTAGCATATATTTTCTCTGGAAAAGTATTCTCCCTTCTCCCTCACCTTGAAATAAAGTATGAGAATCACTAGAAAATGTTGTGGAAAAAGAGAAAATGGTAGAAATGTGTACTTTTTCATTTAAAGCAGGGGTTTTCAAACTTTTTTCTGAAACACTTGTAGAGACATAATGAATAACTACACACCATTTCTACCTAGAAACATTCAAGTGTAGGTAGATATTTTTCCTTCTAAAACTTCAAGCAGCACTGAAGTTCTAGGGATATTGTTTTCTTCTTTTTCAAATTATTCCTAACATACCGCTATAAGCCTAAATGATACCCCAGTTTGAATCAATTTAAAGTATATTGTTTATCCTTAAAGATTATCACACTTATTGTATAAGAAGTCAACAGAGCCACTGTTATTGTCTTGTAAATTGTGTTTACATATTGGTAGTCTTGAAGTTAGTGTCAATGTTTGTTTGAAAGGGGGAGTAATTCATGCCTGGGTGTAGTTTTAAAATATTAAACCTCTACAGTTACTGTTATAGAATGTTTATCACCTTCCTTTAACATTATTTTCTCTCTTCACCATTATATCATGATCATGACTATGAGACTGAATCTGTTTCTTTCTTTTTTTTTTTTTTAGATACATTGACTACTTTAGATTCTATTGACCATCCTAAGCATACAGACGGATTTTTTTTTTAACACATGGTTTAGGGGTATCTTTTGTCCACCAACTGCTTGAAAATATACATTCATCAAATCCTTACTTTTGTTTATAAACATTATCACTTACCTTGAATTGTGTTGATTAAACTGTTGAGGGTATAATTTCTTACGTTTTTGTTCTCAGTCTTGTCTCAGCTCAATTGAGCTACTCTACCAATGCTTATGAAACTGATTTTTTCATATTTTCCTCTTTTATCCTCTGAACAATATTTATTATTATTATTATTTGAAACAGAGTCTCACTCTGTTGCCCAGGTTGGAGTGCAGAGGCACAATCTCTGCTCACTGCAACCTCCGCCTCCCGGGTTCAAGCGATTCTTCTGCCTCAGCCTCCCAAGTAGCTGGGATTACAGCCATGTGCCACCACACCCAGCTAATTTGTTAATTTTTAGTAGAGATGGGTTTTCTCCATGTTGGCTAGGCTGGTCTCGAATTCCTGACCTCAGGTGATTTGCCTGCCTTGGCCTCCCAGATTGCTGGGATTACAGGTGTGAGCTACCATACTCGGCCTGAACAATATTTATTCTGTTACTAATATCTTTCTGCTATTTCTCTAGCTCATTTTGGTGACAGGGATCTAATAAATCAGATGATCTAGGATTGTATCTAGGCCTAGCTTCTCATCTGGTGTTACTATTTAATACAGAATGTGATGCCCCATCACTATAAGCTTTCATTTACTTTTTAGGAATTACAGCTTTCATTTCTTTTCTCCATTATTTTGTTATTAACCCACAAACCTCTGAAGAAATTTTTACTTAGAAAATTTAGAAAATATTACCACTAAAATTCCCCTTCAAAAAATACCCAACAATGCTATTTTAAGTTTTATCAGCACATTTCACCCAACTTCTTTCTCCACTAACTTGACCATTTAATTTTCTATTTAGAAAAATAGTCTCCTCTTAATCCTGCTTATCTTGTTGCTTCTTTTGTATTCATGCTATTACTTCACCAACATAACTTATTTTTCACATCCCTCAAATAATATTGGGTCTTAGTTAAAATTATTTTCTTCCAAGAAATTGGGAATTTCTAGTTTGTGTGTTGTAAGTATAACACAATTTCTTCTTCCTCAAAGATATTATATGTCTAATCTTTAAATGTGATCGTAAACGAAAGATCTTATGAGGTTTCAGGATTCTTCTCTCTATTGTAATGCTAAAACTCAAATTTCAAGCAAATAGATAATGGATTTAGTTGAATAATTTTCACATTCCATATATATTTTAAAACACTCAACAAACCCTAAAGACTTTCAGAAAATGCTTTAAGCAAATGAAATATATGGAACTTAAAACTTATAATGGGTAGGAAACAGCAATTTATTTCATGGAACATACAACTTCCAATTTAAGATTTTTATGCTGAGATATATAATATATAAGCCAATGGTTGCAAAGTGTGACAGTGTGCATATCTTGTTGATTAAATGAGACACGCGTATGAAAGTGCCTATCACAGCACTTGTCACAGTGAACTTCCAATAAAGATTTAGAGTTGTTTGCTGTAGATTTATAAACCATAAAATAAAACGGGGCACAAAAATGTGAATACTATGCAGAGCTAGAAGACAACCAGGCATTGGAGAAGTTCAAGCATTTTCAGGAAAACAGGATGTTTCTGCAATGTATGCAGAAATTCATAAAATGCAATGTAGCCATTCCTGGTGTTTTAGGGTTTTTCTGCTTAGTGTCATACTACTCTGAACATATGAATGCTCCCTTTCTTGCTAAAAGTAGCTGCCACTTTCTCTCTTAGTCTTTTCCCCCTAATGGAAGTGTAGCTTCTGATTTCTTTCTAGAATCTAACAGGACATTTTATTCACTATATAGAATTTATTTGGCTAGAAAGTATATTTTCCTCAAAGTGAGTTATAAACCTTCAAACCAAACAAACAAAAGACACAAAGTACATAATGCGAAATTTATATTTAGTTCCTGATAGTAGCTTTTAGAAAATTGAAATGACAATTTAATTTTTATGAATCTATCACTTAAAGCATGACCTCATATGACTTCTCCTGTGATAAGAAAATGCTCATGTATTACTGTACCAATCTTCTATATGTGCCGTGACACAGTTATACTTCTTAGTTAAGAGTGCCATTTTTCTTTTTTTCTCTTTTTTTAACTTTTATTTTAGGTTTAGGGTACATGCTCAGGTTTGTTATATAGGTATGTTGCGTGTCACATGGGCTTGTCGTACAGCTTATTTCATCACCCAATGAATAGGCATAGTACGTGATAGGCAATTTTTAAATTCTCTCCCTTCTCCCATCCTCCACTCTCAAATAGGCCCCAGTGTCTATTGTTTCCTTCTTTGTGTCCACATATTCTTGTTGTTTAGCTTCTACTTGTAAGTGAGAACATGTGGTATTTGCTTTTCAGTTCCTGTATTATTTTGCTTAAGATAATGGCCTCCAGCTTTGTCCATGTTGCTGCAAAGGACATGATCTCTTTCTTTTTATGGCTTCATAGTAATTTGTGTTGTTTATATATACCACATTTTCTTTATCCAATATGCCATTGATGAGTGTTTAGGTTTATTATATGTCTGTACTATTATGAATGGAGGAGCATCATCTTTCTACTATCTCTTTTTATCCTATCCTGATCTTCTTTTTCACCTAAAAAGTTAGAGATTTATAGGAAGGGTCGGGGATGTGAAGAGGGAAAAAGATGAGCAGGTGTCCATTGTGCTGATTGGCTGAGATTTGTACCTGAATTTAACATGTGTGAGGCTTGGAGTAGTGGGCAGGTAGGAAAGGGATGCTATACAGCTACCACCTACATATTTGGGTATGGGAAACATGGGAAAGTGACAATATGCAGCAATAAATGACTCATCTATCTTGCTTATCATTTTATTTCTCTTTTATCAAGTAGATGGGAGAAAATAATGCTTTTTAAAAAATATTTCTTCCCCAGATAATTGAAATTGTAAAAGTTTGAGTTACTATGTAATTTTCTACTGTATATACTGTATAGTATCTTGTTATTTTAGTAAGCATATCTGTTTTATTTTCTATGTCTCCCTGAGGAAGTCTCATAAAATGTAGGAAATGATAGCCATTCAATTGATAAGTTAAAACCTACCATACTGCATATTAACTTATCAGACGGATAACCGTCATTTCCCACATTTTATGGCTCTTCCCTGGGAAATATATGAGATATAAAGTAAAGATATTTGCTAAAACGTACCTAAAGTAGCCAATGGTAAAAACTAAACCCTCTACTCTTATAACTTAGCATCATGACTAGAAAAATTATTTGATGTGGTAATGCACATAAGAAAACATTTCAATTACAAATTATTTTATTCTTATAATCCAACAGCCTTTCTCAGTAAAATAACATGTTATTTTGTGGGGTTTGATGTTTTGTAGTACGTCATAATCTGGAGTCTATTTTACTGCCTTGGAAGTCCCAGGCAGACATAATTTTCATTGCTATGTTGTGCATTTAACAAAAGCTATTATAACAGCAATGTATGGTCAGGTACTTTTTAAAAGGCAGTGTAGAGTAATAATAAAAATTTCATAGCTAATCGCCATCATTTTACAATGACATATATTGCTCTGAATATTCTCTTTTACCCTCTTGTTATTTGTAGGAATTGATGAGTGCCACCAGAAAGTCGTATCATGAACTGCCTGTGCTTCTAAAGTGTCCGGTGGATTTTTAATCACACAAGGTAAATGCCAAATTCATTTTAATTGTATTTTCAGGACGAAATTAAATAGAATTTTTTGTTTTAAAACTTATTTTTATTATACCAAGGAAGTAGATAATTTTATTTCATCATATATTTAATTAGTTCCTCTAATTTGTGTGCCCCAGAATGACTGAGGGAAGTTATTGGCATGTTGACAATCCACTACTAAGCTTATAAATTTTCTCTGTAAAGCTATTATATATGCGATGATATGTTTCTGACAGTCTGTATGCTGTTTGTGTTTGCTTAATGTCATTTTTATTCATTAAAACATCATTTTAGCATGTGCTAATATACATTTGAAAGTGCAGCAACTGAAGATATTTCTTTATTAATACAACAAAAGTAGTGATATAAGAGGTATACAAATTTAAATTTACATAGGAGGGACTGTACATTTTAAATGGAAGCTGAGGGTTCCTTTTCTTTTTATTTCCCCCACTAGTTCTAATGGCCTTATGGTGGCTTGTGTATGTGTGCCGGGGGTGACTTTCTTTGCTTGGAATGTCTTGTTAGTTTCTTTATCTTTGCTTTCTCTCCTAGTGACCACGTTCCAAGCACCACAATAGCTATTTTTGGTTTTGTATTTTCATATTTCTTCCAGTTGTTGTAGAGTAGATTGTGACATTTACAACTCATGTTATCTTTTCACCATCTGAAATTACAGAGACAAAAAAATAAAAAAGAAAGAAAAAAGAAACTCAGGGGTACCCAGGAAGATTAAGCTTTGCTAATACCTGTTTAAAAATGTCTTATTTAATTCAACTAAAGAAGGTGTATGGAACTGCATCTCTTGTACCCTCATGAAGACTGAGACATGAGCAGTAATATGAAATTTTCTTCTGAAAAAAAAATAAATTTTCTAAAAAGGGAATATACTTGCTTCCTGCCAAGTTCACTTGTCTCAAACAATAATAGCCAGGAAGCAGAGAGTTGTACATAAGTGATTTACCCAGGTATAAATGGTATATATACACATAGATTCACAAATACATGTACACATCAGTCTAGGATAGAAGCTTGGGGTTCAAAGGAAACTGGCATTCTTCATATGCAGAAATATAGATTGAAAAGTAAAAAATAAAGATATTTCAGGAGTAATTAGGGGAAATTAAACAGGTACAAAATACACAATATTGATCAATTTTTTAAAAAATTAAAGGCATCATTGATAAAATTTAAATTATGAACTGCACACTGAGGCATATGGCTTATAATTTACAAGAGTCTCCATTTTGTGAACTTGGATGACATAATAAGGAAAAAATTGACAGTCTTGTGAAAAGAAATAGGGGAAACTGCTAATTTGCACAGCATGAAACTGCCTGTCATTTATAGGGCTCTTCCAATCAAAAAGAACATTGAATGACACTTAAAATATGATAAATTTGAAATGATTTGGAGACACAGTGAAATGTAATTGCCTTTTTTAATATATCTGAGAATACTCTTTCATAGTTCCTTTAGTCAGCTTAAGTAATCGTGGTAAGTTTAAACCTTTTTTTCCTGCTTGAATTTATGTGACAATCTATCATATATCTCTGATTGTGAATCCAGTGGACACTAGCTGTTTTCGGTTGTACTTTCATAGCACATAGTTCGGAGGTCTTTTATCAGCTAAAAACGAAACACAGATTATTAATCCTTGAAATTATTAGAAGTTATTTTAAAAATTAATATTTCATTTCATTTTGATGGGGTTTTTAAAAAGTAAAATCCATATGCAAATTTTCCTTTACTGAGAAATTTATTTTAACCAGGGATTAAGGGATGTAACGTGGGAAGAGTGAGAGGATAGGTCAGTAACCTCCAGGTTCTTGTAATCATTAAGCTCATTTTCACTTCCATTTTCAGCTTATTCACCCCACAGCACTGGCTCCTTTTCTTTTGCCTATAGACAAGATTTAATTTAAAATAAGAAAAGGAGGTTTTACCTTCCCTTTACCACCACTCCACCATGGGTACTGAATTATTTACCTATTATTTTATTGCTAATCTCCAGGAAAAATAAAGGTCTTCATTTCCTCAAAATCTTTGGTAGAGTTTTAAAGCTTTTCTCAATTCTAAAGACGTCCAGAATATTAGAAAAAAAAATCCATGATATTAGTTAAGAGATAGAAAAATTATGAATACAGCAGAGACATTTTATGTTGTGCAAAGAGTTACAGGTTCACATTTACAACTTGTTCAATATGCTTATGTTGTCCTCTACATTCCAATTGCATGTGTGATGACCAACAGGCAACTGGAATGTAGAGGACAACACAGGCATATTGAAGAAGTTGTAAAATAGGTCAGCAGTGTGTATAGAAGAACATGCCCAAAACCTTTAGCTCAATTCACAGTTGAAGAAGAACATTGATAAACCCAGTTATCACCCAGGCTGGAGTGCAGTGGCACAATCTCGGTTAACTGCAACCTCTGCCTCATGGGTTCAAGCAATTTTCATGCCTCTGCCTCCTGAGTAGCTGGGACTACAGGCATGCACTAGCACACCCAGCTAATTTTTAAATTTTTAGTGGAGATGGGGTTCACCATGTTGGCCAGACTGGTCTCGAACTCCTGACCTCAAATGATCCACTTGCCTCAGTCTCCCAAATTCCTGGGATTACAGACGTGAGCCACTGTGCCCGGCAGGAATTTGAAGTTTTGAGAGGATGAGGTATGACTTGTTTGGAGAAAGTAAGACTTGAAAGTGTAGGAGATGATGACAACTCTGCAAATGTTTTAAATGATGTCAGGTGAAAGGGAGATTAGATTTTATAGCTGTATCTCTAAGGGAGGCCATGAGACATTCAGATGAAATGTGACCCAATATGAGAAAGGTTTTAAAGATAGTATAACATGTGTTTAGTTAAAGTGAGAAATAACTGTGAAAATTACAATTTCTGTATGCATAGAATGGGCTGTTGCATAAAGAATTGAGAACTGACTCTAGAGCTAATAGTTGGTGTGTTTGGCCAGCCAAGTGCTTCTCACAGGGTATTCGTTTGTCAACCAGTGTTTGAAGAAATAACACTTCACATCTCTTTTATTGTTCTATAGGCACTCAGTGATCTTTTATGTGAAGAAATAGCCTTTATGTACAGTTTATTTAATACTAAATGATAGTTTTTAAGCTGTAAGTTTTCTTAATTTAAAGTGATATTAATATAAAAAATACTCATTTAGGAAAAAAATGCTAGAATTGTTGTATTTTAGTTCTGTCACTAGGATATGAGCCTGAAGTCAACTACTTACTGTGCTTCAAAATATATTAGTTTTATCTACCTGAGAAAAACTGACGAAAGTAAGGCAAAATATTTCAGTGGTAAAATCCCATGTCCAGATTCAGTATTCCTGGGTCTCTACTTTCTGGATATGTCACGTTTGCAATTTATATGAGGTCTCTAAGGCTTAGTTTACTAGTCTGTGAAAAAAAGCATAAGAAAAGCACTGTTCACCATATGATGTCATTGGGGCTAATAGAATAACCAAGAATGGTAGGAAAGAGTGATTTAAAATTAACTATTACATAATGCATGCTTTGCCATTTAACTGACCTTGCATTAGAGCCTAACAGTCAACTAGGAGTACATTTTAGAGCCATTTTAAAGCATGGATTAATGCCAAGTATTTTATGGGTATTTAACTTATTATTTTCTAATGACTTAGGGTTCTAGATTGGATAAGGTGTTGGCCATAAATCAGACTTCTTTTCGTGTATGGGATAAAACCAGAGTTATTTTCAAAGGAAAGTCTTGACATTGGTTGTATATATTTCCATTTGTATGTCTCCACAGAAGTATAGTAGTAGTGTGTTGAGGTATATATTCTGGTTAGGCATATCAGCTTCTAAGAAGCTACCAAAATTATGCATGTTTTCAAACTCATGAATACAGTCTGAAAAAATAACACCAAATGTATATAGTCTGGTACTCATCATAAAATGTATACACCATAACTTCTACCAGCCAATATTGATCAGAAATGTAGGTGTCAGAAATAATATTGAGGAGTGGTTGCCTGAATAACATGAATTCTTTTCATTCATCTACATAGCTGAAATTTTACCAGTGGATTAAACAAGGCTATTAAAATCTTTATATTTTCTCCATAGAAATGCTTTCACTGAACCAAAACTCGAATCAATGCCATCAACTTACACTGATTTGTATTATAGATGCTAGAAGCTCATGCTTGTGTTTAGTAATATTATTCATGGTATAATTCATGATGTTTTTCTTCAACCTTTATAAACTTTCTCCATTAAGGAGACCATGACACATAATTTCCTTTGGTCTCACCACTCCAAACAGCAAGGTTTCTTATGGCAACTCATTTATTTTTAACTTATGATTCTAATGGATCATGTAATAGATTTATTTGCATGTGTGTGTAGAATACTAGGAATTTCAGAACTAAATCTGTTGCACATATTTGGCGTGTAAACAGAATCTAATTGGATACATGGTTGTGAAGCATAGCTGCTCTGAGTTTGTGGTCTAGGTTTGGGTCCCATATCTTTTATTTAGATCTAGAATAGATTGGGTCAGGTTGCCGCTGCATTTTTTCTCCAGTGTTTATTTTAGGGCACTGTTCTGAAGATTAACACTTATGATAAATGTCAGCTATTGTCAATATTAAAATAAGTCCCTGAGAAGCATCTCTTTTTCCACCACCTTTCTTGGCCTACTAAAACACATTTCATGTACGTATTTATTTGCTAAATCTTTATTGAGTACCTGTTATGTTCACTTATAACTCATATATATATATATATAGAGAGAGAGAGAGAGAAAGAGAGAGTTTATTTATAACTCATACACACACACACACACACACACACACACGTAAATAATACAAATGAGATCCTTGTTTTCATAGACCTTATGTTCTAGATGGGTAGTTTTGGTATGGAGTCCATTAATAACAGAAATATGTGAAAGAAAATATTCAGTAATAAGTGTTAAGTTAAAAGTAAAGCAAGGTGAGAGCTTGAAGAACTGGCTACTTTGAATTGTGTTGTCACTGTAGATATATTTAAGTTGAGACCTGAATTACAACAAGGTCAACAGCTGAAATATCTGTATGATATCTGGAGAAAGAGCTTCTGGGAGATAAAGAATCTAGTCCCCCAAAACAGGATATAATGATCTCATTGGAGAGATTCCATGTTTCTGTGGCATACCCATTTGATGAAAAATTATGTATGTTCCTGTCTCTTCCTTTCAAACTGAAAGGCCCTTCTACATGGAGAAGCCCAGTCATCCTTTCTAATACACTCTTCTCTTTATCTTCTCAAAATGTTAAACTGGCCAAGGCCGTACTCCCTATTCTCTCTCTCTGACCTGTTTTTCCCTTGAAGGCATCCAACCTGATCAATATAAAATCTACTACTTGGGGACTTAAATTGAGAGAGAGAGTGGTAGAGATCTCTCAGGCTTCTAACCTAGACCCTGGTTCCAGCCATGTTTATCACAGCTCTCTGTATTAGCATTTAGGTCGCAAAGGATGTTTAATAAGAAAGTAGAACTTTTTCCTCTTTTTTCATTGTTCCTTGCAGATAGCTCCCCTAGGAGCAACAGAAAAAGCAGTAATGTGGGCTGAGGAAGAAGTCCAATCATCCTAGATTCCCTTAGCCATAGTCTTACCTAATTTCTGGTCGGTACTAATTTTATCCCTAGCATTATAATATCT
The DNA here is from genome assembly GCF_009761245.1 of Sapajus apella. NCBI lineage: Eukaryota > Metazoa > Chordata > Mammalia > Primates > Cebidae > Sapajus > Sapajus apella. The sequence goes on from NW_022436982.1 coordinate 5,469,767, forward strand.
GTTTTAAATTTTTTCCTCACTTATTTTTATCCTGCATTAAAAACAACTTATAATACCAGCCCAAATCCTCTTAAGAATAAAGCAGGACACAATATGCACTCTTAATATAAATATTTAATCTCTTACTTCTCTTTATCAAATATCTCAGATTATCTATAGATAGCATTTTTGTTCCTCATGCATATTGTAATATCATCAGTCTTAATAAGGTGCTTAAATAACTCAAGCCTTTTTATACTTACCAATTCACATATAATTTCAAGTTGATTCTTCCGGCATTATTGGTTCACTTTTTGTGTTTATCTCAACTCAACCTTATACTAGTCCTTATGCATTTTATCAGCAGTGCAGGACTGGTCATGACTCAGCAATCATCTTCAGCATACAGCAGACAGGGGAAGAGAAAGGAACTAAAATTAAAAGTACCTTTTTTAAATGTTGTATGTGTTCTTTATATACCCATATATATTTTCAGTCACTCATATTTTGCTGAAATATATTAAAATATTGTTAATGCGTGCTTTGGAGATATGAAGCAGAGGAATTTATTCCAGTTTTTGGTTTGCTTTTTCTTCAGGGCCTTTCCTAGTATTTTGCTTATGGTAAGAGTTCAACTGTAATGAATTGTATTTACATTTGTTGCATGCCATTCTCACAGATCATGCAGGATATCTAATTAGAATACAACTGCAGGCTGGACGTGGTGGCTCACACCTGTAATCCTAGCACTTTGGGAGGCCAAAGCAGGTGGATCACCTGAGGTCAGGAGTTTGAGCCCCACCTGACCAATATGGTGATACCCCATCTCTACTAAAAATACAAAAATTAGTCAGGTATGGTGGCGGACACCTGTAGTCCCAGCTAGTCAGGAGGCTGAGAAAAGAGAATTCCTTAAACCTGGTTGGCGGAGGCTGCAGTGAGCTGAGATAACACCACTGCACTCCAGCCTGGGAAACAGAGTGAGACTTTGTCTCAAAAAAAAAAAAAAAAAAAAAAAAGAACACTATTGCACCTCAATAGGTTAGCAGCAGCATCTATTTGTCAGCAGAAAAGAAGACTGAAATGAATTTAGGTGACTTTTATTTTTTGGACTGACAGATATAATTCCTAGTCTATATTTATTTCCGTATCCTCCCAGTTATAGAAGATAATAGGGAAGAAGTGTAAAACTTTGTGGAACCCTCACACATATCTATCCTTGATGTGTCAAACTTTGTTAATATTCATCTACTTACCTCTATGAAAGCTACATTTTCCCAAGGAAAGGCTCAGTTTTATTATTCAGAATGTTGGAAATCCATGTCTTTGTTTGATGAATGATCAGTAGTTTAAATGGTGACGAATCTCTGTGGAAATAGGTGAACACTGTTTTTGTTTCAATATTCATTCAGCAACTTTTATAATACTTGCCATGTACTGGGCATTGTTTTAAGTACTTTACAATCTTTACATAATTAATTCACATTATAGCCCTACAAAATGAATACTGTCATTGTCCCCATTCTGCAAATGAAAAATCTGAGGGCTGAAGAGATTAAGTAACTTGCCCAAGATCACACAATTGCTAAGTACAATATATTACATACCAAAATGCATTTAGCAACAAAGGCCAACAATAAGTATTTTCTGAGAGCATATAGGCAGCAATGACAGTAATGTGGTCATAGCAGAATAAAATATGGCCCTCTCTGTTCTTTCTTCAAAATCTCCTGTCACTTAATTGATTACATGAGGAGATGTGCTTTAAAAATGGGTAAAGAGTTGATAAACATTAACTTTCTAAGTCTGTATCAAGAAAACTTTTAGAAAGAATAATAAAAAAGCATCAATTCCTTTTGCTTGTAGCCTAAATAATTGTGCCACTCAGTCTAAATTTTCCCCTCAGAAAGTTATACAAGTAAGATTAATCTCAGCAGGTCTCTGGTAAACCGATTTGCATTGGGCCTTGCTCTGGATTCTGATTACATTTTGCCCTACTATTGTGTGACACCTAGCATCCTTGGAATCTTTTTATGACTCTGAGTGCACGCTCCTCATGTAATTTACCATAGCATTAACGAATTTCGACATCTAATTAATTCACCAATCAACTGTCAGAGCCTGTGATCTTTTCCTAGTTCACTGTTGAGTTCCCTGTGGGAGAATCAGTATTCTGAAAGTGCCATTTCCATTATGCTGTGTGTAGTGTTCGAGCAAAGTACTAAGTTATGCTGCTTGTTCATGGAAAATATGCCATCCTCATGAGTACCTTGATGACTTTGTTAAAAATACCTCCTGCCACGCCTGTTCTCTTGTTCTCATGAATACTGTGGCTCCATAGTACAAGGTTTTCACAGCACTGCAAATTGAAAGAAGGAAAATCAGCACATCGCAGTTTCCTAACCTATGCATGTCTCTCAAGTTTCTTGGTTTTATCCTTAAGAAACTTTATCCCATTTGGCTTCCTAAAACTGTAATTTTAACTCTATTATTTTTTAAGATTGCCCTGCCTCAAATTTTTTCAAAATGGGGACATTTTACATGCAATAGAAATATTCATGGCCTCTCCATGTTTCACATGTTTACAAAATTATATCCAGGTTAATGTTTTTATGAGTACATTCACAACAAAATAACAATAGGAAGGAAAGAAATCGTGCTTATAAACATGATTGTACAACTTTATGAAGTTGTAGAATCAGTTTATTTATGGTTAATATCTGTTTTAATTAATCCCTAAACTTACTTGCTTAATACAACAACCATGTATTGTTATGGATCTGCAGGTCAATGGGCAGGCAGTTCTGATGATCCTAGGTTCAATATTTTACTTGAGCTCACTTAGGTACGTGAAGTCAGCTATAGCATAAGCCAAAGCTGGCTACTCTGGGATGGCCTCCTTCACCTATTTTCAACTTTCTGGCAGATACAACAGGAGTGACTGGGTCATGTGTCTCATCATACAGTGAGGTAGCTTAGATGAATTCACAGAACACATAGCAGAATTTCAAGACAAAAAAATAGTATTTATAACTTCTTGAGACCAGTGCTTAGAACTGGCCCAGCATGTCTTTTGCTGAGACTTATTGGTCAAAGCAGGATAGAAAGCCCAGCCCAGGTATAAGACATAAACAAATAGACTTCACTCTTGAGAGGGGTAGCTGCAAAGTCATACTGTAAAGGCAGTAGTGAGAAATTGGGGCATTTTTGCAGTCTACAGCAGTTAACTACCTTGCAGAGGTTAATGGTCACCTAGACTTAACTCAGGCTTAGTTTTTGCAATGCTGTATTCATTCAGTATGGTTCCTCCATCAAAGACAGTCCTTCTTCCCAAGATGACAGAAAATATAGCATCAGAAGAGAGATACATTTCATATTTATCTTAAGTCTTTTATTTTTGATGCTACCTTTTTTATTGGTTTTATTGAATATGGAGGGAAACAAACATTATTTTAAAATATATGATAGGTAAAAGTATACAATGCATAACCATTATGCCCAGAATGTAGTGTCTTAAGGAAAAAAAAAATTAACATATTCTGAATTAACAAGTATGTTCTTCCTTAATCCAATCCCTTTCCCTGCCTTCTCAGAGATAACCTTTCTTTTGAATTTTATTATCATCATTTTGCTCTTTATTATGATTTTAACATACATTTTTACCCATATATATTTATTATGATATATATAAATTATAATTTTTGTTTTTGAAATTTGCACTAATGGAAACATACTGCTTCTCTGCCAGAGTCATCTACAGCTTTGAATTTTGTATTTTAGCTATGGTAATTAGTCTATTTACGTTTATTACCAATGCTATCATATTTGTATTATGTCTTCATGTTATTTTTGTTTTTTATTTGTCTAATCCTTTTTATCTATTTCTTATTTTGAATTTGTTATTCTCATTCATATTTCTTTCTATTCAATTAATAATTATATTTTAATTTCTAATATAAAGACTAGAAACGTTATGATACATAAACTCACCAAAGTGTCAGTTTTAATATTTATTCACTTTCAAAATAACATAGATGCTCAGAATAACTTAACTGTAAGCATTTTATGTGCAATTTTCATATATTTTAGTTATATTACAGCTTTTAAGCCACATGACAACTTCATTTTTGTTTAATATAGATAAATAAGCATAGTGGTCCCTGTTATTGATTATTATTCCTTCTTATATCTGAGATTTTTCATGTGAGATCATTTACTTCTGCCTGCAGAACATTTAAAATGTCACTTTGTAATTATCTGTTGGTAGCAAAAGCTAAGTTTTTGTTTGTCTACAAATGTCTTTATTTTATTCTCTTCATTGAAAGCTATTTTGTTAAATATATGATTCTAAGTTAACAGTTATTTTGTTTTGTTACAGTCCACCTATTATTACGCTGGCTCTGGTCATCATCGCTGTGATTTAGAAGTCAGCAGTTGTTCAAGCATAGTGGCTCATGCCTGTAATCCCAGCACTTTGGTAGCCTGAGGCAGGTGGATTGCTTGTGCCCAGGAGTTTGAAATCACCCTGGACAACATGGTTAAACCCTGTATCTACAAAAAATACAAAAAAAAAAAATGTGGGGGAGGGCAGGGGACTATAGTCCCAGCTACTTAAGAGGCTGCGGTTGGAGGATGGCTTGATCCCAGGAGTTTAAGGCTGTAGTTAGCTATGACTGTGCTATTGCATGCCAGCCTGAGTGACAGAATGGGACCTTGTCTCAAAAAAAAAAAAAAGAAAAAAAAGAAAGAAAAAGTTTAGAAGTCAGCTGTTTAAGCTATTGCTTAATTTGAAGAAGATAATCTTTTCTCCCACAATATTGATTATTTTTTCATTGGCTTTAGTGTCATGCATTTTTACTATATGTCCAGGTATTAATTTTCTTTACTTTTTTTCAATCTTACATTACTTAATCTTCATATTAACATCTTTTCTTAATTCAGTAAAATATTCAGTCAGTGTCTGTCTATATGTTATCTCTATTCATTTTTCTGTCTTCTTTCTTTCCGGAAACCCAGAAAAACTAAAAGTTTCAGTGCTGTATTTACACTGTGGATTCTAATATATCCCAAATTTGTAGTCTCCAAATTAAGTTTTATTTATTATTTTTAAACTGTAGCATAATTTTAGACGTAAAGGAAAATTACAATAATGGTAACAAAGAATTTATGTACCTTCACCCTGTTTCACCAGCAGTTAGCATTTTACCACATTACATTGTCATCTTGCTGTCTTTATGAAACATTTAAGGTAAGCTTGAGGCATTATACCTCTTAACCCTGAAAATACATTCATATGTTTTCCCTTAAAATAAGAATGTGTTTTTCATAACCATCGTATAATTATAAAAATCAGAAAATTAGCATTGATATGATACTGTTAACTAATCTACAGGCATTGTGTTAGTTTTCTACTGCTATGATTACCCCAAAATATAGTGGTTAAAAACAAAACAAAAACTTGTGGACAACCCCACCATCAAGACATATATTGGTGTATCCTATTAAAAAAATAAAATCTAACTATATACTGTCTATAAGAGATAAAATTTGGTTCTAAGGACATGCATAGATTTAAAATGAAAGCTATTTCAGGCTTATAGTAGATGAAAGAGAGCGAAGTAGCTATATTAATATCAGACAAAATAGATTTTTAAGTAAGAAATTGTTAAAAGGTCAAAAGAAGATCATTATATAATAATAAAAGGGTCAGTTCACCAAGAACATATAATAATTACAAAGATATATCCACCAAACATCAGAGATACTAAACAGTTTGAAGTAAACATTGACAGAATTAAAAAGAGAAATACAGATATAATAGTAGGAGACTTCAATAATAGTAGGAGACTTCATTTTTCCACTTTCAGTAATGGATAAGACAACCAGCCAGATCAGAGAAACATAGGACTTGAACAACAGTATACACCAATGTGACTTAGACATATATAGAATACTGCCCTTCAATAGCAGAATACACATTTTTCTAAAGTACATATGGAATTTTCTCTAGGATAGACCGTATATTAGGTTATAAAACAAAACTTAATACACTTAAAAGGATTAAAATCATACAAATTATATTTTCTGATCTGAATGAGATGAAAGTAGAAATTAATGGCAAAACCAGGAAATACCAAAAATATGTGGATATTAAACAATACACTCAAACAACCAATGGGAAAAAAGAAGGAGTCACGAAGGATATTGGAAAATATGTCAAGAGTGATGAAAATAAAACACAATAGATAACTTGTGAGAGGCAGTAAAAGGCAGGCTAAGAGGGAAGTTTGTAGCTATAAATATTTATAAGAAGGAAGAAAGATTTCAAATCAATAATCTAACTTTACGTCTTAAGGAACTAGATAAAGAACAAACTAAACCCAAATTTAGAAGTAAGTAAATAATGATTACAACAGAAATAAACAAAATAGAGAATAGAAAAACAATAGAGAAATTCAACAAAACCAAGAGTTAGTTCTTTGAAAAGATCAAGAATATTTACAGGCCTTTAGCTAGATGAACTAAGGGAAAAAAAAGAAGATTCAAATAAATAAAATTAGAAATAAAAGCGGGATACTACTATTATTTTATATCATTGAAAAGGTTTATAAGAAACTACCAGCAATTGTATGCCAACAATGGAGAATCAATGAAATGGACAAATTTGTATAAATACACAATTAAGAGTAAATCATGAAGAAATAGAAAATCTGAATAAACCTGTAATTAGTAAAGAGATTAAATGTGGAATCAAAAGCTACTCAAGGAAAAATTAAAAGCCCAGACTAGATGACTACACTGGTGAATTTTATAAAATATTTGGTGAAAAATTTACAGTAATCCTTTACAATTTCTCCCCAGAAATTGAAGAGGAGAAAACATTTTTAAACTCATTGTATAAGACCAGCATTACCCTAACACCAAAGCCAGAAAAAAGACGTTATGAGAAAACTACAAAGCAGTATCTAATGAAAAAACTATGAACCAATATCTCTAATGAATATTGATGCAAAAATCCTCAATAAAATAACTCAATAAAATTCAATATATAGCAAAAAGATTATATAACATGACCAATTGGAATTTACTAATACAGTTCAAGAGTGGTTCAACATATAAAAGTTGATCTTGTAACACATCAAATTAAGAGAATAAAGAGGCCAGATGTGGTGGCTCATGCCTATAATCCAGGCATTTTGGGAGGCCAAGGTGGGTTGATCATGAAGTCAGAAGTTCAAGACCACCTTGACCAACATAGTGAAACCCTATCTCTACTAAAAAAAAAAAAATTAGCCTGGCCTGGTGGCATGTGCCTATAGTCCCAGCTACTCAGGGAGGCTGAGGCAGGAGAGTCACTTCAACCAGGGGGATGGAGGTTGCAGTGAGCCAAGATCATGCCACTGCACTCCATCTTAGGTTAGGCAACAGAGTGAGACTTCATCTCAAATTATTATATATATATATATATAAAACAGAAAAATAACCATGTCACATTATCTCAGTTTAAGCAGGAAAAAAAAAAAAAAAAACTATCAAAAGTCAGTAACCTTTCTTGATAAATCCTTCAACAAACTATAAATAAAAGGAAGCTACCTCAACATAATGCAACCCACGGCTAACATAATATTCCATGGTGAAAGATTGAAATCTTTTCCTCTAAAATCAGGAACGAGATGAGGATTTTCTTTTGCCACTTATATTCAACACAATACTGGAAATCTTAGCAAAGCAATAAGGAAAGAAAAAGGAAATCAACGAAACTGGAAATAAAGAAGTAAAGTTATCTCTGTTCACAGATAAAATGATCCTACATGTAAAAAACCCTAGGGAGTCTACCAGAAACCCTGGTAGAAGTAATAAATGAAATTAGCAATGTTTCAGGGTGCAAAAATCAGTACATAAAATCAACTTATTTGTGTACACTAACAACAATCAAGAAGGAAATTAAGAAACAATTCATTTACCACATATCAATAAAAATAAAATACTTAGGAATAAACTTAGGCAAGTACATTTATACACTGAAAATTATAAAATGTTGCTGAAAGAAAATATACAAATAAATGGAAAGACATTTCTCATTTACAGATCGGAATACTTAATATCCTTTAGATGGTAGTACTGACCAAAGTGATCTAGATATTCTGTGCAATACCTATCAAATTTCCAACAATCTCTTTTTGCAGAAATAGAAAAATCTATCCAAAAATTCATAAGGCATTTTAATGAGTTTTTAAATATCCAACACAATCTTGAATAAAGTTAGAGGTCTCATGTTTCCTGATTTCAAAACTTGTTACAAATCTTCTATAATGAAAACAGTGTGGTACTGGCATAAGGTCAAACATATAAACCAATAGGATAGAACAAAGAACCCCAAAATAAGTCCTTACAAACATGATCAAATGCTTTTTGTCAAGAGTACCAATACCATTCAATAGAAAAAAGGCTGTCTATTCAACAAATGGTCTTGGAAAAACTGGATACTTACATGCAAAAGAATGAAGTGGAATTGTTACCTTATACCACATGAAAAGTTAATTCAAAATGAACCAAAGGCCAACCAAATTGTAATAGCAAACCTATAAAACTTTAAGAAGAAAACACTGGGAAAATAGCTTTATGACGTTGGATTTGACAGTGAGTTTTTTTGGATGTGACACCAAAAGCACAAGCAACAAAAGAAAAAAATTAATGAGAGTATATCAAAATTTAAAACTTTGGTGCATCAAGGTCTGGAAGAGATATGTGTTAATATTTCTATATGTTCTTAGCTCCATTATTCACAAGAGCTGAAGATTAAAGCACCCTATGTGTCCATCAGCAAATAAACAGATAAATAAAATATAGCACATACATAAAATGGAATATTTTTCAGCTTAAAAATGTTTTTCAGGTTCATCCATTATGAACCTGAAAAAGTCATGTGCTAAGTGAAAGAAAGCAGACAGAAAAAGACAAAGAAGATATGATACCACTTATATGAGATACATGAAATAGTTAAATTCATGAGCCAGAAAGTAGAATGCTGATTGTCAGGGGCTAGGGGAGAGAGGAATGAGGAGTTATTATTTAATTAGCACAGAATTTCAGTTTTGGAAGATGAAAAGAGTTCTGTGGATGCGTGGTGGTGATGGCAGCACAAGAATACGAGGGTACTAGATGCCACTAAATTGTACAAAGTGGCTAAAATTGTGAATTTTGTTATGTATATATTACCAAAATTAAAGAAATAAAAAACAAACAACTTGAACAAAACAAAACACTTACATCACATTTTTTTGTAAGTCTAGAATCAGGAGTGACTTAGTTGAATGGTTTGGGATCAAGTCTTTATGTGTGGTTATCTTCAAACAGTTGTCATGTAGAGGCTTGCCTAGGCTTATGATTCATTTCCAGGATGGCTCACTCATATAGCTGCTGTTTGGAGAACTCAATTCTTCACAATTTGGATCTATCCACATTGCTGTCTTAATGATTTGGTGACTGTCTTCTTCAGAGTACATAAGAGAGAGAGCAAGGGTGAAGCTCTTTAATTATTTAGTCTAAGAAGTGACATCTCTTTATTTCTACAATTATCTGTTAGAAATGAGTTATAAAATACAACTCATACTCATGGGTAGGGGAATTAGGCTTATTTTCTGAAGGGAGGAACATCAAAGACTCTTGGACGTATTTTAAAACCACATAGACATTTTTCCAAATTTTGCTTAGTCCTAACAACATTCATTATAGTAAATAGAAAGCATAGGATCACGTCTCTTTAGTTTCCTTTAATCTCAGTCTCTCTTTATCATTCATGATACTGACATTTCTGAAGAGTGCAAGCCAGTTATTCTGTAAATTACCTCTCAGTTTGGATGTGTCTGATGTTTCCTTCTGATTAGACTCAGTTTTGCATTTTGGTAGAGATATTTCTAAGGTGATATTCTCCTTGTATTGTAGAAGGAGGCCCATGGTGTCTACTTTTCTTGTTACTAGTGGTATTAATTTTAATCATTTAAGTTAATAATTGCTAATATTTCTATTGTACACTATCTTTTTCTTTGTAATTAATATGACGCCTTTAAAATCGTGTATTTTTTCTTTCTTATTTGATAATATATTTTGAGTCTATGTAAATATGGTATTTTTTTAAACATTAACCCACTTGCTTTAGAACAAATACTTTAATTTCTTTTGCTAGGTCATTAGTGTATTTAGGATACATATTTCATTTTTTGTTTCAGTATTTTGTCTAATATCTTAGGTTGTCTTCAGCATGAAAGTCAATCAGCATATCTCATCTACCAACTGTTAAAAGACAGTGCAGTGATGCCTAATTTGACACCTATATTTATAGCCAATATTAAATTATTTACCTGCTTCTCATAGCTTTGGCTACTATCACTTGGCATTGTGACCTATTCACTTGTTAAACCTGGTATGTACCATCCTGTAATTATTGATACATTTTGGCTGACTGTTTTAATTCGTTCTCATGTTGCTAATAAAGACATATCTGGGACTGAGCGATTTACAAAGAAAAGAGTTTTAATTGACTCACATTTCAGCATGGCTGGGGAGGCCTCAGGAAACTTAAAATTGTGGAGGAGGTGGAGGCAAACACATCGTTATTCACATGGCAGCAGGGAGAAAAAGAATGATTGCCCAATGAAGGGGGAAGCCCCTTATAAAACCATCAGATCTCATGAGAACTAACTTAGTATCACAAGAACAGGATAGAGGAAACCGTCCCTATGATTCAATTATCTCCATCGGGTCCCTCCCACAACATGTGGGGATTATGGGAACTACAATTCAAATGAGATTTGGGTGAGGATACAAAGCCTAACTATATCATTCCATCCCTGGCCCCTCCCAAATCTCAGGTTCTCACATTTTAAAACACAATCATGTTCTTCCAACAGTCCCCCCAAATCCTAACTCATTCCAGTGTTAACTCAAAAGTCCAAGTCAGAAGTCTCATCTGAGACAAGGCAAGTCCCTTTTGCCTACGAGCCTGTAAAATCATAAACATGTTAGTTACTTCCTGGATACAATGGGGGTGCAGGGATTGGGTAAAGACACCCATTCCAAATGGAAGAAATTGGCCTAAACTAAGGGGCTACAGGTCCCATACAAGTTGAAAATCAATAGGGCAGTCATTAAACCTTAAAGTTCTGAAATGATCTCCTTTGACTCCATGTCTCACATTCAGGTCACACTGAAGCAAGAGGTGGGCTCCTATGGCCTTGGGCAGCTCTGCCCTTGTGCCTCTGCAGGGTACAGCCCCCATCCTGAGTGCTTTCATGGACTGATGTTCAGTGTCTGCAGCTTTTCCAGGCACATTGTGCAAGCTGTCAGTGGATCTATCATTCTGGAGGCTGGAGGATGGTGGCCCACTTCTCACAGTTCCACAAGGCAGGCCCCAGTGGGGACTCTGTGTGGGGCCTCTTACCCCATTTCCCTTTCACACACTGCCCTAGCAAAGGTCTTCCATGAGGGCTCCCCCTCTGCAACAAACTTCTGCCTAGATATCCAGATGTCTCTATGCATATTCTGAAATCTAGATGGAGATTTCCAAACTTCAGCTCTTGACTTATGTGTACCCACAGGCTGAACACCAAGTGTAAGCTGCTAAGACTGAGACTTGAGGCTTGCACCCTCTGAAGCAATGGCCTGAACTGTGTGTTGGCCTTTTTTAGCCATGGCTGGAGCTAAAGCAGCTGGGAACAGGGTATCATACCCTGAGGCTGCATAGAGCACAGAGATGCTGCACCTGGCCTAGGAAACCATTTTTACCACCTAGATCTTCTGGTCTGTGATGGGAGGGGCTGCCATAAAGGTCTGTGATATGCCCTGGAGAAATTTTCTCTATTGCCTTGGTGATTAACATTCAGCTTCTCCTTACTTATGCAAACTTCTGTAGCTGGCTTGAATTTCTCCCCAGAAAATCGGATTTTCTTTTTTATCACATTGTCAGGCTACAAATTTTTTAAACTTTTATACTCTGTTTCCTCTTGAATGCTTTGCCAGTTAGAATTTTTTTCTTCCAGATTCTCTAAATCATCTCTCTCAAGTTCAAAGTTCCACAGATATCTAGGGTAGGGACAAAATGCTGCCAGTCTGTTTGCATAGAAAAAATGACCTTCAAGTTATTCATCTCCATCTGAGACTGCCTCAGCCTGACTTCATTATCTATATCACTATCAGCATTTTGGTCAAAGGCATTCAACAAGTCTCTAGGAAGTTCCAAACTTTTCCACATTTTCCTGTCTTCTTCTGAGCCCTCTACATGGTTCCAACTTCTGCTTTTTAGCCAGTTCCAATGTCACTTCCACGTTGTTAGTACCTTTACAGAATTGCCCCACTCTCTGTGGTACCATTTTACTATATCAGTTCATTCTCTCACTGCTAATAAAGACATACTTGACACTGAATAATTTGCAAGGGAAAGAGGTTTAATTGACATACAGTTCAGCATGGCTGGGGCGGTCTCAGAAAACTTACAATCATGGTGGAAGGGGAAGCAGGTACATCCCTCTTCACATGGCAGCAGGGAGAAAAACAATGAGTTCCCAGTGAAGAAGGAAGCCCCTTATAAAACCATCTGATCATCTGAGAACTATAATACTCACCATCATGAGAATACCATGGGGGTAAAACACCTTTAGGATGAGATTTGTGTGGGGACACAGCCAAAAAATATCACTTACTAAGTTATATTAAACCATATGGAAAGAGTTTAATATCCTACTCTAATCTTTTTATGAATAGTAACTCAGTAAATTCCATCACCATTAAGAGACAGCATTTTCACACAGCAAAAAAATACCTAATGATATGCCTCATGACAATTGAATGCTTGCTACATTGTAATATTCTAGATGCATTTGTAAGTATGAACTTATTGAATCTCCTGAACATTTTTTTGAATTGGGTGCTACTATTATCTCAGTTTTACTGACTAGAGGACTGACAATGGTAAAGCTGTAAGTCAAATCTAGGCAACCTATCTCTAGTGGTTTTACTCGTAACTTGTGCTTTGCTGCCATGAGGAGGATTGCCTCCTGAAAAACTATGTGGCAACTATAAACCTCTACATTAGTGTAAAATCTCTAAGACATGGGAGACTGGAGTTGGAAAAAAACTTAAAAATTATTTCCTTTCTTTGCAAGATGAACAAACTAAAACTTGAAGAAATTCAACTTATTTATAATTTAGGAATAAAGTTGAGGTAAAATTGAGGTCTCCTGATGCTCAATCAATCCAATTAGTTTTCTATCATATACGATAAATATCTGGTAAAGTGAAAATAAATACCCTAAACTTATTTTTTCCCACCAGTGACAACAATATAACTCTTTAATGTCGGGTTCAAAGTCTGATTTCTAAAATGAATATGCTAGATGTGCTATACATTAATTAAACATGAATTGCTTTTGCTTACTTTCCTAGTACATAAAAGGGCTTTAGGGGAATGATTTGGATGACCCATGCAGTTTTGCACAGATAATATGGTTAGTTCAAAGCTTTTATCTTGTCCTAAGCAAATATATTAGACATAAATTCTCTGCTTATTTGTTTAAAAGTAATCCTTGAAGATGCAATTTGTGAACATACATTAGAACATTTCTTTTCTTCTTGTCAAGTAAATAAGATATGCAACTGAAAAGACAAGTCATTATATACGTATTCATTAAGCAAAACATTCACGTTATTTTATACTATTTAGTGTTGACATATAAAATAGATAAATGTAAACAATATACTTAGCAATAAAAGCATACATTAACATACCCTTTTATTATTGCTATAATATTGCTTTGTAATACATAGATTGTTTTAAAATGGTGTTCCATGCATCTCCATATTTCATGGATTCCTGTAACCTTTATCAAAGAGTGATGTTCAAAATCTTTAACAAATGGGTGTGTCATGGCCCTAATGAGTGAAAAGGGAGAACCAACCAATCAGAATAAAGATCAGCAAAAAAACAATTCTGTACAGTGTATATTGGATGAATTTCAAATCTAAAGTTCACTGTGAAGTTATGGAGAAAAAGATGCTCTTGTATTTGACTCTTATTTAGATTGTGTTGGCTTCCTTGCATCGATTCTTCTCATTATCACATTCTTTCTAACAAGCCATATCTGAGAGAGAAATAAGTCATTAAAACATTGAGTATAGAACTTGGATGGTGCTGGTTGATTACATTTTTGTATCCTGTGATGGACATGTATATTGTTCTCATTTATTTAATTTCCCTCTCCCGTTGGGGACACTGGAATATACTTCATCCGCTTTTTGTTGGGTTGGGCTATGGCCTATTATAATTAGTGAGACCTGAGCTGAAGAGGCTGAGTGATTCATATCCAAGTCTAAGCATTTAATTGCAAATTCTCTCCAGCATTGTCTTTTTTTGACAAAGTGAAAAAAGGTATGGAGGCCCCGAGCTCCACGTGGTACAGTCACAAGATTATGGAGCTTTCATCTGCCTAAGAATTCTAGTAATATGTGAAATAGTCTTACACGAGACATCAACATGGGAGATACAGCATTTGTGAAAAATAAACTTCTGTTTTATTAAGGCAGTGAGATTTGGGGTTTGTTTGTATATAATAACCTGACTAACACATATTCCACAGGGTGCTTAATAAATATTTTTGAATTAAAGTAGTAAAAGTATTAAATGTTTTCTTAAAAATTTCTAAGTAATTTTGAGGTTGATTATAAACTGTAGATAATATAACAAACCTTCTAAGTTTTATCTGGAGCCTCAGCTATATCCTTACTATCAATTTAATTAACACATTTTCTCCTAAATTCAATATGTATCCCAACCCTGATGGACCAGGCTTCAAATCTGGTCTCTCACTATGAGGCTTTTGACCTTAATAACTAATATACTGTGGTTGTTTCGCAAGAATTTTGTAAGTAAATTAAAAATGAATCAACCATTCGCTTCCTGCTTTTTTTTTTCCTTCCTCCGCCATACATGGATGCCTTTTATCTACCTGAGGCACTACTTTTTTCCTTTTTTTCTGGGATTTCAGAAACATGTCTTACTAGATAAGAAGGAAACACCAAACTCACTGCCTAAAAAACAGACATAATGTGTATTCTATATTCCTGTTAGTTTCTTAAGAAGCAACAAGATATGGTTTTGTAAGAATTCTTCCTTCATCATTTGGAAATAATAATCCATTGTCAATTAGATAGCATGAACCTGTATATTTTGGAAATTCAGGGATCTGCTTCTATCTCTGGAGTGGTACATTCCTTGATGAGCTTTAGGAGGATGAAAAGCCTTAAGTTAGAGTGATTTTAACTGTCACCCAAAATAAAGAATTTAATGTGGGATTAAGCAGTATCAATCTTTATTTTGATAAGATTTTAAAACTTTTGGTAAATGCCAACTTAGTAGTTGATATTTTATAAATGAAGAAAAACTCACAATTAGTAGTCCATGAAAAGACATTGACTTAACATAATTCAATATATTATTGTTAAACCCTATGTCTCAAATAAATTCGCCTATTGTTAAACCCTATGTCTTAAGTAAATTAGAGAGGGAGAAGTGAGAGAAGTGTAATATACAAAGATGAAACATGTCCTTGTGCTTACAGAATAAAAAAAAAGATATATGCAGAAATTATTATCATGCAAGATAAGATATATTTTAGAAACAAAGTTCTGTGTTATTAAAGGAAAAAGATAATTTAAATTTTAAAAATCAAGTTTAAGGCTATGTACTTCTGTGTGTTTGTGAATTAGGTAGCCTTTGAAGACTGGTTTTTAATACAAGTAAATAAAGTTAAAGAATACATTGTACACAAAGGTCATAAACCAGTAAAAGAACTGGATATCCTAAGGGGATGATGAATTGTCAGATGTTGGAGAGGCCGAAGAATTAAATCAATGTTTCTGTATAGTAATGGGTAACCTCATAAATACATATTGGAAGCTCATCAGAAGCATGTAATACATGAATTTGCTTTAGAGACAATGGCAGAGGGGCCCATTACAAATGTTAGTATAGTAAAATAAAAGGTTGTTGATTTTTTAAATAACAAGTTTTACTAAAACATAGTACATTAAAATGATTATGGAAATTTTCACTTGCCTCAACTATGTCCACTAAATAGAGACTTCCCCAGGGACTGTGGGGTGAAACCTGATGAGTTAGATCAAGACCTGAGAGAGCTCTAATGATCATGGTGGCTGACTTCCACAGAACACATTTGCTGGCTTCTGTTCTTGCATTAGGGAGGAGTGTATAATTAGAGGTTCTCAGAGATATTTCACTGGAACTCAGAGGTAGACAACCTGATGACTAGTCTTGTCCCACTGTTTACTAATCAAGCTGACCAAATTAATTTCTAAGTAGATTAAACCTATTAATAAATCCTATTAAGACTTCCCCTGCTCCTTGAACCTGGGAGGTGGAGGTTGTAGTGAGCCAAGATCGTGCCACAGCACTCCAGCCTGGGCAACAAGAGCAAAACTCCATCTCAGAAAAAGATTTATCTGCTCAAAACTTGCTATAACAGTATATTCTGTATGAATAAGTTTTGTCCACAGGTGACTCATCAGGACATTGTGGTCAAGCTGTTAAGAACCATGTCAGAGCAGGTCCTCTTCTGTACTAACCCATACTTTTCAAATATATCACATATTAGTAGTAACTTTAAAATTGACTGGTAAGCCAAAGAAAGGGCCATTATTTACTTTCCCCAAATGATTAATGTTCAGAAAATACAGTGACAGTGATCACTATGGATAATGAAAATGTAAATCCTTTTTATAATACCTGTACTTATGTATGCATTAGTTTGTTTGTTTTCTGAGAATGTAGAGAAGGGGCTTATTTAGTAGACATAAGTAGAAAGAAGAAAACACCCAGGGAAGAGGAAATGTCAATGAAATGGAAATGTCAGCAGGAAATAGGACCTCAGAGAAGTCAGAAACACAAAATTTACAAATTTATTGGTGAAGGCATTGATCTTCCCACAAGGCTTTGGCGAGGAAAGTGAGGACTATATTGAATCTCCAAGGAAAAGGTAACCTCACCTGATATGGGGATTTCATTTAGCCTTGGGGAGCATTCATAATCACTGGAGGATGAAAAGAGAGCATAGTTAAATGCTGGTGCCATAGACCCAGCACTGCATTTGTGAATTTGGAGATTTGGGCACTAATCTGCGAATACTGTGGCTGAGCTCTCTGAATGAAAGGTTAGCAAGCAACTCAATCTACCTTCTTAGATTAGGGAAGAGAAAAGAGCCCATGGACTAGAGTCTTAGAGGAAACATGTCAATTTGAAGGATCTTCTGTTTTGTTTTGAGAGGTGCAACACTAGTATTCCAGTGCAA
Source organism: Sapajus apella (assembly GCF_009761245.1). Taxonomy (NCBI): domain Eukaryota; kingdom Metazoa; phylum Chordata; class Mammalia; order Primates; family Cebidae; genus Sapajus; species Sapajus apella. The sequence goes on from NW_022436982.1 coordinate 5,487,103, forward strand.
CTCTGTGGGTCTCCAATTTTCTTGTTTGTTTTTTCATTTGTTAATATTGTAATACTCCTCTTATTTGCCTGTTCATTGAGTCACTTAATCAGACCTTTAGTTACAGTTACCTCTCTATTGTTTTGTTTTGTTTCCTCTGCCAGTAAATTTATTTCAATATTCAACCACTCCATGATGGCTGTTGTAAAGGGTGAGACTCATCCTAGTCATGTTCTCCAGTTTTTCATACCGAGCAAACTCAATAGAATAACACAAAACTGATCTCTACCAACTGAGCGTTGCATCAGGGGCCATTCAGCCCTCCTGCACTCTCCCTTTGGTCTTTCCTTTAGATTTCCTTTTTCTGGTTGTTTCACGCTCTGCACTGCACTACATCTCAATTTTGCTTTTTTCTTTTTTCACATCCTCAGTTTTCTCCTCCCTCCCATTTCCAGCCCAGTGATTAGTTTACAGATTTTACAATTTCTTTATTTCCACAACATCTATCTAATGTTTCCAAGCTTTTACAATTTCTTAACTGCTTTCTATTTTCCAGGAACTGAGGCAGAATGGAAGAAAATTAAACGGTAACTTAAAAATGTATTTTAACTGAGTTGAGTTGTACCATATATCTTAGGCTATTTTGACCTATGTATGCTATTGATTGATGGATTGTTGGGAGGCAGCATAATACCATAATGGTTAGGGCAGGGCAACCTAGGTTTCAGGTTCTGCCACAAGCTAAATGAGTTATTTATACAATTTAACTATTAACCTCAGTTTTTCTCTATATAAACTAATATCTATATTTTAGAACTGTTGCGAGTATTTAATCAGAATAATTTGAAATGGGAGCAACGTTGTTGAGACATGCTAGTCATTACGTACTATGGTTACGACCTTTACTACTACTATTGCTATTAGAATGTTTGGAAGCTATGTTAGTGCTTCTTAAAGGTTTCCTATTTTCTGGAAGTATGCCTTTTACTATAACAATTCTATTTTCTGGTCCTTAAATTTGCTGCAAAGTGTATGTGTGCTTTGCTTTGACTGAAAACATAAGCATTCAAGTTGAAAATGGCGAGAGCCATAATTTTTACTATATCCAACATAGGTTTCTGAGTTGATGTGCTGTTGAAATAGGACACATTTATGCCAAGATATGGACTACTTCAACTATCAAAGTATCTGGGGAGAGCTTGCAATAGCCACAGCCCCAAAGCTGGTTACCTCTGACCATAAGCGGCTTTGTCTCTTCACCCATCCCCCGCTTTTCTATATATGCCATGACACAGAAGTTGGGAGGCATTGAATCAATGAAACTGCCAACAGAAGGTAAACCATGGCAGATGCTTTACCTATAACTACCATGTAGAAACACAGAAACACACAAACACATATTTGCTTTAAGAGTACCTTTTATTTTTTTTCAAGTGAGATATGATGTAAGAAGTACATAGCATTAGACTAATAATACCAAGACTTGTGAAGTCAAATATTTCTATTCCACTGTGAGAAAGAGGACAATTGCTTTTACTTTTAATTTGTTCAAACGTGATTGGATATGAAAATTAAAGTCAAACAGCATAACATTTTAGAGAATAATTATAGACTACTTGTTAGAGGAATCTAATTTCTGAGTCTGTGAGATACTTAAGTGATTCTTAGACTTAATGTGTGAATATTAGCATGTTTCAGATTTTCATTAGGTTCACTGGATTCACTGGACTATAGGAAGTGCTTAATAAGTGCTCCTGAAAACAATGTCTACCTTGTGAAGATGCACTGACCATTTCTTAGAGAAATGAGATGAGTGGACAATGTATCGGGTATGGATTTAGGTTTTGTTAATGTAAATTTAATGTCAAAATGATTATCCTGGGAGAGTCTATGCTCTCTCATAAAATGTCTGGGGCAACTCAAGAAGCATACTTCTGAGTTGAATGGATTATATATTATATGTTTTTGCAAAGTATCACCTGGACTACATTTATATAAAGTTTCTTGGCCATCTCATAGAAACCAGTCTACCTTTATGTTTGAGAATTGCAAGTTACTGTCATTCTACAGTGGAATTTTGTAGGGATCATTGTGTGCTTTATGAATACTCCAGGATACTGTTCATTCTGTCTTGTCTTGTGCTTAAGCACTTCACATCTGTGTTTCCACTATTGTGCAGCCCTCTGTATAGAGTACATGGGTCTACATCTTGCTCTCCTTTTATTTAAATACTTTTCTTTTTTTTCTTTTTTTTTTTTTTTTTTTTGAGATGGAGTTTCGCTCTTGTTACCCAGGCTGGAGTGCAATGGTGCGATCTCGGCTCACCGCAACCTCCGCCTCCTGGGTTCAGGCAATTCTCCCGCCTCAGCCTCCTGAGTAGCTGGGATTACAGGCACATGCCACCATGCCCAGCTAATTTTTTGTATTTTTAGTAGAGACGGGGTTTCGCCATGTTGACCAGGATGGTCTCTATCTCTTGACCTCGTGATCCACCCGCCTCGGCCTCCCAAAGTGCTGGGATTACAGGCGTGAGCCACCGCACCCGGCCTTATTTAAATACTTTTCTAGGGTTGATTAACCACAAGTGATCTAAGGAGTGAAAAAAAAAAAAGAAAGAAAAAAGAAAAAGAAATAATCTCATACACAATTTTTGTCAATAGTGACTGACATAAGTTGAACAATAAAAGTTAAATGGAGAATATATTAAGTTAATGCATGATATAATCTCAATATCCATGGAAGGTTCAGTTTATTGTGATGTTAGGAGAAGCAAGCATAGATTTGAAAGGCTGGTTATTTTTGAATCCCTGAAGGGCAAGGTAACCTTTACATAAATGCAGGCTACTGGAAGCCTAAGATGAAATTTTAGTACATCTGTGTAATTTTCTTTATAATGATAGTATAACATTCCACATTCTTTATAATAAGTATATACAAGTATAGATCCAGGAAAAAATATGTCATTTTCTGCTATTGGGAGCTAGTAGGAAATAAAATACATTATAAAGCATTATTTATAAAACCATGTCTAGAGACAGAAAACAATTGTAAATCACTGACACTGATTATGTGTCACTCACAAAAACTCACAAATATTAGAACTGTCAGCACACCTGTTGAAGTTCAAAAGAAGTAGTCAGAAGGAAATAAAAGGATATATTATTTTACTCAGTGGAGAGTAAACATAAAGAAACAATTAAATTATGAGTTTAAGTAGTCACAATAAGTTATTATGGGAAGTAAGAGGTGCTTGGGACCTATCCCTTAATATTTTGAGTTTGATAAATTTCAGGGCAACCAAGCTTTTCCATAATATATCTCCTTATATCATTTTTGAGAAGTATTAAAAGACTGAATTGAATGATATTTGAATATTCGCCAGGTATCAACCATGGCAGTAGCAGTAAAAACAGCAGTGGCAAAGGCTGTTTCAAAGGGACAGTGACAAAGGGATGCCTATGGTGTCTTTGCTCAGTTTGGAGGATGCTAAAGGTAATCTAGGGACAGCCTTTCTCAGTTGAGTCACCACATTCTGGAATTATGTCCTTTAACTTACCACAACCTGACATTGTATGTTCTCAATGCATTCAGTGATTAACTCACACTCATTAAGCTCATGATGGACTAGTATATAAACCAGAAATAGTATTGTATGAATGAGAATTCTTTCTAGTGATTAGAATTCTTATATGCTGTGAAGAAAAAAACTATTTTCTCCTGCTACCAAGCTATGTACCAAGCTACATTGTTCATGAGAAAGCTACTTTGATGGTATCATAATTGTGGCACAATTGTTTAAAGGTGATTTTCATAAGAAATTATTACTTAATCACAGTGGAGACCTGTAGACATCAGCCTCTCCAAATCCTGTATCTTCTCCCTTCAACAGTGTTGGATGTTTGTAAAAAAAAAATTTCTCCAGATCTTATGGATCAATCTTTCTATTTTGGATGATCCTTTTTGTTGGTTCATATCATGTTAATATCAAAATTAGTTGCAGACTGTTTTTACCAGACTACAATTTATTGTTTCTTTCACTTTCTCAATTTTTAGCCCTTGAAGTTCTTGTTCAAATCTCAGCTTGCATGTTATTTGAGATTCCAGACTCACAGACCGTACTTGCTTCTTATGAAAAGAGCTTTAGCAGTGATATTTGTGACTTAAAGTGACTATTCCAGCGTGTTAGCTTTATTTCTCTAGCTTCAAATGACATTCCATCCAATGGATATCAGAGATATGGAGCCGTCGATGAAACAGGTGGAGAGGAGGATTTTTCCATGGACTTCTTACTTTGAGGAAAATAACTAAGCATAGGATGCTAGAGTACTTCCTTGAGAGTTCATGAAGATTTTCCTACAACAAGTAAAAACTCTAATAACCACCAATTATGAAAGACCCACTTTGAGCCAGTTGACATTATGTGGGAGTTGACCTACAGTTTCTAATTTGATCATGAAAACAATTAAATTTGACAAATATTATTAAATCCATTTTAAATTTAATACATTGAAGCTCAGAGAAATTTAGGTAATAGTTAAAATTGCAAAACTCAGTAAGAGACCCAGTATTTAACTCATGTCTATTTATCTCTATAGCATGGTACTCTAACCAGTCTGTGCTCTGCCTTCAAGACAGTTACTAATAAGGCACTTCTGCAGCCTACTGGGATCTACCTTGTTTTGTCCACCCCATGCCAAACTCTTTACCTGAAAACTTGATTATAGTCTGATATTTTATATTATTTTCAGTAGATAAGGCTCTCAAAGTCTTATTAAAAATAAAAATGGAAACCTCAGCAGTTACTATGTCTTCTTACACATCAATTACTTGTTTTATTTTGTTCTGGTCACCAGTCTCCTCACATAATCTAAGAGGATTGCCTTCTAATGAAAATTTTGGTCTCAGAGCATGTTCTCACTGATTTCCAACTATTAGATAACAATGATTTCAGTCACAATATAAAACTGGGCCCCTCGCCTTTTATCAGATTGCTGCTCTCAGTAGGTTCAGATAGTAGTATACTTACAGAAATAGTTCCACAAGTGGACTTTGTTTTGTTTTAGAGCTTGATTTCTATTTTACAAAACTGTGGGCTTGACTGCAGGTTACAGGCACTTCATAGCATTTTCTCTATTCTAATTTAAATGATGACTTATATGTATGGGAATGGCCTATCACAGTCCATAAAGGTTGACAGCTTTGGGCTCTGCACAGATAAGACACACACTGGGTTATATTCGATTCTTACTGCAGTGACTATAGCTGAATCCTTTTTCCCCCATTAATTAACTCACCGTAATTAATTCAGTAAAAGAACACTGAATTAAGGGATAGGATATAAACCTAGAAGCTGGATTTTAGAACCATCTGATCAGGGAATATAATGATGGTATTTTGTTGGCAATACTGATACTTAGGGTTTTTATCGAACTAACAGATACTCTCTAAATGTATCACAGTCACATGACATAAATACATAACATCTTCAAATTGGCTTCTCATTAAAATCATCTTGGATTTTTAAATTGTCCATTCTTTTATATCATATTTTTATATCATATAACAATGACTCTACTTTTTTTTGTTTTGTTCTTGGTTTTGTTTTTGTTTTTTGAGACAGAGTCTTGCTCCATTGCCAGTTGCCAGACTGGAGTGCAGTGGTGCAATTTCGGCTCACTGCAACCTCCGCCTCCTGGGTTCAGGCAATTCTCCTGCCTCAGCCTCCTGAGTAGCTGGGATTACAGGCACGTGCCACCATGCCCAGCTAATTTTTGTATTTTTAGTAGAGACGGGGTTTCACCGTGTTGGCCAGGATGGTCTCAATCTCCTGACCTTGTGATCTGCCTGCCTCGGCCTCCCAAAGTGCTGGGATTACAGGCGTGAGCCATCAAGCCCGGCCGACTCTACCTTTTAAAGGATCAGGAAGCCTTTAAAATGTTGGATACTTCCGCTTAAAACCAGTGATCCTTAATTTTTTTTTTTTATTTTAACTTATGTGGGTACATAGATATATAGTAGATGTATATATTTATGGAGTACTGAGATGTTTTGATATAGGAATTCAATGTATAGTAATCACATCATGTAAGACGAGACTTCTATTCTCTCAAGAATTTATCCTTTGTGTTACAATCCAATTATAACCTTTTACTTATTTAAGGAGAACAATTAAATTATTATTGACTATAGTCACCTGTTGTAATATCAAATACTGGGTCTTATTCATTCTCTTTAGTTTTTATTTACACTCATTAACCATTCCCACCTCCTCTCTACCTTCCCCCCACTACCCTTCCCCCCACTACCCTTCCCCCCACTACCCTTCCCAGCCTTGGTCACTATCCTTCCACTCTCTATGTATATGAGTTCAATTGTTTTGATTTTTAAACCTCACAAATAAGTGAACATATTGAATGTTTGTCTTTTTGGGCCTAGCTTATGTCACTTAGCCAGGAACCTCCTTGCAAATGACAGGATCACATTATTTTTTATGGCTGAATATTATTCCATTGTGTATATATACCATATTTTCCTTGTCCACTCATCCATTGATGGACACGGGTTGCTTCCAAATCTTGGCTATTGTGAACAGTACTGCAAAAAATGTGGGAGTACAGATATTTCTTCGATATACTGATTTCCTTTTGTTTTTGGTTATATATCCAGTAGTGGAATTGCTGTATCATATAGTAGTTCTATTTTTAGTTTTTTGAGGAATGTCCAAACTATCCTTCATAGTGGTTTTAGTAATTTACATTCCTACCAACAGTGTATAAAGTTTCTTTTTTTCTCCACATCCTTATCAACATTTGTTATTGCCTGTCTTTTGGATATAAGCCACTTTAATTGGGACGAGATGCTATCATATCATAGCTTTGATTTGCATTTCTCTGATGATCAATGTTGAACACCATTTCCTGTGCCTATTAACCATTTATATGTCTTCTTTTGAGAAATGTCTATTCAGATGTTTTGTCCATTTTTAAATTGGATTTTTTTTTTTCTGTAGAGTTGTTTGAGCTCCTTATATATTCTGGTTATTGTTTCCTTGTCAGATGGGTAGTTTGTGCATTTTTTTTCCCGTTCTGTGAGTTGTCTTCCCTTCATTGATTGTTTCCATTGTGATACAGAAGCTTTTTAACTTAATGTGAACCCATATATCCAGTTATTTCTTTAGTTGTCTGTGCTTGTGGGGTATTAATAAATTATTGCCCAGACCAATATCCTGGAGGATTTCCCTAATGTTTTCATGTTTGAAAGTCTAACATTTAAGTCTTTAATTCATTTTGATTTTATTTTTGCATATGGTGAGAGATAATGGTCTACATTTATTATAATACATATGTATATCCAGTTTTCCCACTATCATTTGTCGAAGAGACTGTTTTTCCCCAGTATGTGTTCTCAGCATCTTTGTTGAAAATCAGTTCACTGTGAGTGTGTGAATTTTTCTGGGGTTTCTATTCTGTTCTGTTGCTCTATGTGTCTGTTTTTATGCCAGTACCATGCTTTTTTGGTTAGCATAGTTCCATAGTATAATTTGAAGTCAGGTAATGTGACTCTTCAAGTTTTGTGCTTTTTGCTTGAAGTAACTGTGGCTATTCTGGGTCTTTTGTGGTTCTATATAAATTGCAGGATCATTTTTTCTATTTCTTTGAAGAGTGTTTTGATAGAAATTATATTAATCTGTAGATTGCTTAAGGGAGTAGGGACATTATATCAACACAGATTCTTCCAACATATGAACATAAAATATCTTTCTATCCTTTGGTGTCCTCTTCAATTTCTTTCATCAGTGTTTTATAGTTTGCATTATTGAGATCTTTCACTTTTTTGAGTATTTCCTAGGTATTTAAGAGCAGTTATCTTCTTTTAATTTATTTGTCATATGCATTTATAGTAGTGGGTATGACCTTCAGTAATTTTTGTTTGGGAAAACACATCAAGAAACAAAATCTGCCTTGAATTTAACAATAATTTTAAATGGTTTTATAGTCTAATCATCACACCAGCTGTTTTGTCTATCGTTGAAAGATAATAGGTCACATATATGCCATTTTTATTTCTCTCTATACTCCTATAATAAGCAGATAGAGTCATAGACCTCCTGTCATATCTCTATCTTCTTTACTCCTGTCTATGTTTCCCATTCCATAATGCATTTCTGTGATAACAGAATTAAAGTAGTAGATTTTTCACTTTTTTTAACGTTGTATTTGGGCTCTGGGATACATGTGCATGTCCTGCATCCTGCAGAATTGTTGCATAGGTACATACATGCCGCGGTGATTTGCTGTCTCCATGCCCCACCTCCCCCATTGCCTACATCAGGCATTTCTCCTGGTGTTATCCCTCTCCTTCCTCCCTGCCCCCACCTTTCTATCCCTCCACTCCCCTCCTCTTCAGCCACCACCTAGCGCCTTCTCTCTGCCCAAATGTTCTCATTGTTCATCACCCACCTATGAGTGAAAACATGTGGTGTTTGGTTTTTTGTTCTTGTGTCAGTTTGCTGAGAATGATGGTTTCTAGATTCATCCATGTCTCTATAAAGGACATGAATTTGTCATTTTTTATGGCTGCATAGTATTCCATGGTGTATATGTGCCACATTTTCTTTGTCCAGTCTATTATTGATGGGCATTTGAGTTAGTTCCAGGTCTTTGCTATTGTAAAAACTGCTGCAGTGAAGGTATGTGTGCATGTGTCTTTATAATGTCTCTTTATAATCCTTTGGGTATATACCCAGTAATGGGATTGCTGGGTCAAATGGAATTTCTATTTCTAGGTCCGTGAGGAATTGCCACACTGTCTTCCATAATGGTTGAGCTAATTTACACTCCCACCAACAGTGTAAAAGTGTTCCTTTTTCTCCACATCCTCTCCAGCATCTGTTGTCTCTAGATCTTTTAGTGATTGCCATTCTGACTGGTGTGAGATGCTATCTCAATGTAGTTTTGATTTGCATTTCTCTAATGACCAGTGATGATAACCATTTTTTCATATGTTTGTTAGCCACCTATTTGTCTTCTTTTGAAAAGTGTCTGTTCATATCCTTTGCCCACTTTTGAATGGGTTTGTTTTTTTTCTTCTAAACCTGCTTTGGTTCTTTGTAAATTCTAGATATTAGTCCTTTGTCAGATAGATAGATTGTAAAAATTTTTTCCCATTCTGTTCGTTGCCAGTTTACTCTAATGATTTTTTTCTTTTGATGTGCAGAAGCTTCTAAGTTTAATTAGATCCCACTTGTCTATTTTGGGTTTTGTTGCCATTGCTTTTGGTGTTTTAGTCATGAAGAACTTGCCTGTGCCTATGTCCTGAATGGTGTTGCCTGGGTTTTCTTCTAGGGTTTTTATGGTGTTAGTTCTTATGTTTAAATCTTTAATCCATCTGGAGTTAATTTTTGTATAAGGTGTAAGGAAGGGGTCCAGTTTCTGCTTTCTGCGTATGGCTAGCCAGTTTTCCCAACACCATTTATTAAACAGAGAATCCTTTCCTTATTGCTTGTTTTTGTCCAGTTTGTCAAAAATCAGTTGGTTGTAGATGTGTGGTGTTGCATCTGCTGTCTCAGTTCTGTTCCATTGGTCTATATCTCTGTTTTGGTACCAGTACCATGCTGTTTTGATTACTGTAGCCTTGTAGCATAGTTTGAAGTCAGGTAGTGTGATGCCTCCAGCTTTGTTCTTTTTGCTTAGGATTGTCTTGGCTATGTGGGCTCTCTTTTTGTTTCATATGAAGTTTAAAGTGGTTTTCTCCAGTTTTGTGAAGAAGGTCAATGGTAGCTTGATGGGGATAGCATTGAATCTATAAATTACTTTGGAAAGTATGACCATTTTCACAAAATTGATTCTTCCTAACCATGAGCATGGAATATTTTTCCATCTCTTTGTGTCCTCTCTTCTTTTCTTGATCAGTGGTTTGTAGTTCTCCTTAAAGAGATCTTTTACCTCCTTTGTTAGTTGTATTCCTAGGTGTTTGATTCTCTTTGTAGCAATTGTAAATGGGAGTTTGCTCATAATTTGGCTCTTTTTCTGTTATTGGTGTATAGGAATCTTGGTGATTTCTGCACATTGATTTTGTATCCTGAGACTTTTCCAAAGTTGCTTATCAGCTTAAGGAGATTTGGGGCTGATACAATGGGGTCTTCTAAATATACGATCATGTTGTCTGCAGATAGGGACAATTTGACTTCTTCTTTTCCTAATTGAATGCCCTTTATTTCTTTTTCTTGCCTAATTGCTCTGACTAGAGCTTCCAATACTGTATTGAATAGGAGTGGTGAGAGAGGGCACCCTTGCCTAGTGCCAGTTTTTAAAGGAAATATTCCTAGTTTTTGTCCATTCAGTATGATATTGTCTGTGGGTTTGTCATAAATAGCATTTATTATTTTGAAATATGTTCCATTGATGCCTAGTTTCTTGAGAGTTTTTGGCATAAAGGGCTGTTAAATTTTGTTGAAGACCTTCTCTGCATCTGTTGAGATAATCATGTGATTTTTGTTTTTGGTTCTGTTTATGTGGTGAATTACATTTATAGATTTGACTATGTTGAACCAGACTTGCATCCCGGGATGAAGCATACTTGATTGTGGCGGATAAGCTTTTGATTTGCTGTTGTATTCGATTTGCCAGTATTTTATTGAAGATTTTTGCATCAATGTTCATCACGGATATACACCTGTAGTTTTCTTTTTTAGTAGCGTCTCTGACAAATTTTGGTATCAGGATGATGTTGATCTCATAGAAAGAGTTAGGGATGATTCCCTCTTTTTGTATTGTTTGGAATAGTTTCAACAGGAATGGTACCTACCCCTTTGTATGCCTTGTAGAATTTGGCTGTGAACCCACCTGGACCTGAACTTTTTTTGGTTGGTAGGCTATTAATTGCTGCCTCAACTTTAGACCTTGTTATTGGTCTATTCAGAGTTTCAACTTCTTGGCTTAGTCTTGGGAGTGTGCATGTGTCCAGGAATTTATCCATTTCTTCCGAATTTACTGGTTTATTTGCATAGAGTTGTTTATAGTAATTGCTGATGGTAGTTTGTATTTTGGAGGAATTGGTGGTGATCTCCCATTTATCATTTTTTATTGCATCTATTGGATTCTTCTCTCTTTTCTTTTTTATTAGTCTAGCTAGCGGTCTGTCTATTGTGTTGATCTTTTCTAAAAACCAGCTCCTGGATTTATTGATTTTTTGAAGGGTTTTTTAATGTCTCTAACTCCTTCAGTTCTTCTCTGATCTTAGTTATTTCTTGTCTTCTGCTTGCTTTTGAGTATTTTTGATCTTGCTCTTCCATCTCTTTCAATTTTGACAATAGGGTGTCGATTTTAGATCTTTTCTTGTTTCTCATGTGGACATTTATTGCTATAAATTTCCCTCTAGACCCTGCTTTAAATGTGTCCCACAAATTCTGGTATGTTGCATCTTCATTCTTGTTGGTTTTGAAGAACATTTTTATTTCTGCCTTCATTTCATTGTTTACTTATTTGTCATTCAGGAGCAAGTTGTTCAGTTTCCATGTGATTTTGTGGATTTGAGTGCTTTTCTTAATCCTGAGTTCTAATTTGATTGTGCTATGGTCTGAGAGACTGTTTTTTATGATTTCTGTTCTTTTGCATTTGCTGAGGAGTAATTTACTTCCAATTATGTGGTCAATTTTGGAGTAAGTGCAATGTGGTGCTGAGAAGAATGTGCTGAGAAGAATGTGGATTTAGGGTGGAGTATCCTGTAAATGTATATTAGGTCTGCTTGGTCCAGATCTGTGTTCAAGTCCTGGATTTCCTTGTTGACTTTCTGTCTTGTTCATCTGTCCAATATTGTCAGTGGAGTGTTAAAGTCTCCCACTATTATTGTGTGGGAGTCTGAGTCTCTTTGTAGGTCATTAAGAACTTGCTTTATATATCTGGGTACTCCTGCATTGGGTGCATATATATTTAGAATAGTTAGCTCTTCTTGTTGCATTGATCCTTTTACCATTATGTGATGCCCTTATTTGTCTCTTTTGATCTTTGATTTAAAGTTCTTTTTATCAGAGGCTAGGATTGCTACCCCTGCTTTTTTTTTTTTTACCCTCTCCATTTGCTTGGTAAATCTTCTTCCATCCCTTTATTTTGAGTCTATGTGAGATTTTCATATCCAGCCAAACTAAGCTTCGTAAGTGAAGGAGAAATAAAATCCTTTACTGACAAGCAATTGCTGAGAGAGTTCATCACCACAAGACCTGCCTTACAAGAGCTACTGAAGGAAGTACTAAACAGGGAGAGGAACAACCAGTACCAGCCACTGCAAAAATGTACCAGATGGTAAAGAACAACAATGCAGTGAAGAAACTGCATCAACTAACAGGCAAAACAACCAGACAGTAACAAAATAACAGGACCAAACTCAAACATGACAATATTAACAATGAATGTAAATGGCCTAAATGCCCCAATCAAAAGACACAGACTGGCCAACTGGATAAAAAGTCAAGACCCACCGGTGTGCTATATTCAAGAGGCCCATCTCACATGCAAAGATTTTTCACCATTTTTTAAGAATGTAGAAATCACTTAAGACCAGTCGCAATGTAAGCGTACATTGAGTTGTCTGCTTTCATCACTATCTAAATAACTCTTTCCCCCAAAAAAAACCTTAGAAGTAATTGTCATGCCTGTTTTGAAGTGAACTTTCTTTGTGTTTCTTCTTAAACTATGACAATATTGCTATTTTTGATCCTAGAAATGTATGAAATAAAATCCAGCAGAGTTAAATTTAGATGATATTGATTAAGGACAATGGTCAACAGGGCCAATAATTTGAATAAAACATGTCCAACACAATTTTAAAAACTAGTTATCCCATAATTAAAATATTTTAGCAGAATGTTTTACTAAAATTTGGGGTTTTTTTCTTTCACTTTTTCAAAAGGCAAACTTTCTTTTCATTTTTCACAATGAACCTTACAAGCATATTGAAGATATTTAATATGTGTTTACATATCTAAGTAAAAGTGTATGTTAATTTTTATAAAATGTTTATATTTATATATGTACACACACATACACATGTATATGTGTATATATATGTGTGTGTGTATGTGTGTGTGTATGTATATATGTTACATTTAAATGTAAGGAAAATCTGTAGCTAGTTTAAGAAAACCAGGGTATTATAAATACAAGTGGAACATATGTGATAATAAATTTCATGGGGACTAGTAAGGCCTAAACCTTCCAGAATGAAGACAAGAAGAACATTATGGAACTGAGAACAGGTCTTAAGATCTCCATAGCCCCTCCAGGAAACATGATTATTTAGTCTCATGCTTCATTATTAACGGAATGCTGGTAAAAATCACACTTGCTTTCTTTCTCCACTACCAATGACTGACTTGCTATCCATAGTTTCCTTTTGTACTTCACTGTGTCTTGCCCATAACCCTGATTTTGACTGTGTAAGCTTTCTTGCCATATCTTTATCTCTTGGTATACCTTATTTACATTTCTGATAATAACTAAAAAATCTCCATGATATTGCTGACTGTAAATATATGTGAAATCAGATCAGATTAGATTTTCCTATAAAGTGAAGGTCCTTAGGCAAGAATCAAAGGTCAGTTGCTCACATCTATATCGGGTCTCTTCTAGTTACAGGCCATCCTCTTGTACAATCAGCTACAGCAATGGTATATTGGACCATGTGAAAGTCTTCTTTCACTGGTGACTTTCTTGGGGCCAGTTTTCTCTAACAGGTGTTGTGAATGGTACAGGCTTTGTAACAGCTCTAATTTAATATTATTTCTGTACATAAAAACTGTCAGGAGACACTTCTTTAAAACCTCTGAACTCTTACTGAAAGAGAATGACCTAAATTGGATCATATTAAAACTAATATATATTCGTGTCTTATCTTATTATTCTGTTACTTTTATCCCTATAAAATACCTTTTTGTCATAATATTTTGTACTTTAACTTATGACTTTTAAACCCAAATTAAACATTATTTCTCCAGGGTTTATAAATGTCATAATATGTATTCAGATGTTGATGGCTTCTGTCTTGTTTTAACCTCCATGTGCCTATTTCCCCATCTCTTCCTCTTGTTTTCAAAATATCACATCTAAAATATTATGTTTCCTCTGTATCCTGTTTCTCCCTGTTCTCTGAATACTCTCTGTACTTTTCCATGCCATTTTCTTTAATTTCAGTGTATCTTATAAGTTAAGCTAACTTTTACTACTGTAAAAGTAGTAAAAAGATGTAAAAAGTAGTAAAAGATGATACCACCCATCATAAAAGTTTTATATCAAATACCATATTGTTTTAGGACAACTTCGTAATATCACAATGAGGATAGAAGTCTTCCTCCCTTGTGCTTCCTTACCATTTCATCTTTCTAATATTACTCACTGCATTTTGCCTTTAATTGCAGTTACTCTAATAAAAAGGCTCTTTTGGTTATACATGACAGATAATCCAACAGGTGTAGAATAAGAACAGCAAAATTTATATATTGGATGCACAACTGAAAGTTTCAATATTGGATGAGTCCAGATTCTGAAAAATGATATCAAGAAACTATTTCTTATCATCCTGTTTTGCTTTGCTTTTCTAGTGCTGGTTCCTTTGTGAGGCATGCTCTTCCTTCTGGATGGTCCTTCTGTACCTCCAGGCTTATAGCCACACATGGTAATTTCCCACCTCTCATGTTTCAACTAGAATCTCAGAATTAATATATCTCCTTAATTTGTGTTACATCACACATCCTAAACCTTTTACTTGGGCAAAAGGATTGAAAACAATGGTTTTCTATTCACAGACTGCATGTTTGTTCCTGAAGTAAGGAGGAAAATATTAACACCTATAGTATTACTTTTATCGAAAGTGTGGAGGCCAGGTATGGTGGCTCATGTTCATAATCCCAGCACTTTGGGAGGCCAAGACAGGCAAATCATTTGAAGTAAAGGGTTTGAGCCCAGCCTGGCCAACAGGGTGAAACCCCATTTCTACTAAAAATATAAAAATTAGCCAAGAGTTCTGGCATGCTCCTATAATCCCAGCTATTTGGAAGGTTGTGAAAGGATAATTGCTTGCACTCAGAACGCAGTGATTGCAGTGAGCCAAGATTGCACTACTACATTCCAGCCTCAGTGACAGAGTGAGACTCCATC